>NC_133761.1:5858333-6166666 GCF_036562045.2 Rhinolophus sinicus | reverse complement strand
CAGACCATTCTCCCAGTTGAGTCGTGTTGATCTATCTTTTGATTTATGGCGTATTTTGAGCCAAAACATAGTCACCTTCTGGATTCTGAATGTTAGTCTGGTCTTGGGTCCTATTCTCTGCAATAGACAAAACCACACCAGTGCAGTGTTGGAAAATCGCAGCAAGCAAGCTGGCATCGTCACGACTTTTTTCTGTATGAGACAATCACACACATCACCACAGGAAGTAGCCTCTGCAGGGTTAGGGGAGACCTTGAAGGGGGGGTCGGACCCCAACCCTCCCCCTCCGTCAGTGCGGGTAAAGGAGGTAAACATTCTTACAAAGGAATTCTGGCAAAGAGTTTCCATACTAGACTTGGCCCTTGCATAAAGTTGATCATTTAGTGTGCTGACATCTGTACTGACTGATGACCACGGACCCCGACTCGACCTCCGGCTGAGAGCCAGGTGCAAGAAGCAAAGCATAGGCCCCATTTCTGAGGAACGACCACTGAGGAAGGGCAGGACATGCTATTCGTTGAGCTCCGACTACAGGTGACCACGTGAGAGAATCTGAACCATCCTGAAGCACTTACTGGACGTATGTCAGCAGCGTATTTTCCCCTGAATTCACTTACAAGCCCCTGTGAGGCTGGCGCTCTTCCCGTCCCCTCAGGAGGAGATAATTATTCTCTCTGTAATCAGAGAGTTCGGAGCTCTGGCTTGGGTTGCTGTCGTGGCGTCCACGGGTGCTTCCGGAGCATGGACTTCCATTCTACAGGAATTATGCCAAAATGACCCCAGGCAAATCTGGATGTAGACAAAGGAAAGTGGAGGACAGGGAGCAGCATGGAGACCACCGGTCAGCAGGTCACCGAGCTGGGGTAGGCTATGTCCCTGCCCTCAGAGCTCTCAGGGCCTCAGACCCCTGCCCTTAGGCAATGACAGCAGAACCTTGGTACCTGGGCTCTGTTCCCAGAGCAAACCTGGAGGCTGAGGCACACGCCCCGATCGGGGGGCATTTAGAGGGGACCCACAGCGCCCGTGGGCATGTGCAGCCTGACTTTGCTGTCCACAGTGAACAGATAGTTCCGTGGGTCTCTACACAGAACTAAGGATCCACATGAGCAATTGTGATGCAAATGGGGCTGTTTGCAGCCCCTTCCCGGCAGCAGCAGGACCCAGACAGGAAACGTTCTCAGCATCCTGGGTGGGAGTGCAGGCGGAGGAGGGCCCTGCCCCAGAGCCCAGGTTTCCTGGAAGGGCGGGCCCCTGGGGCCTGGGGACCCTCTGCTCTTTGAAGAAACCAGGGCTACCATGTCTCCTACAGCTGTGCCAGGCCTGCAAGTGCAGCAGGGTCTTTGGTTTATTTACAAAGTCAAATGTGGCTTCTGAAAAAACAAAACAAAACAAAACAAAACAAATCAGTCGAAGCCTCACAGTTTCTCTCTTATTAAGCAAATGCACTTGGACCCCGTAGCAATTCTAGATATGGGAACATAACCTGCAAAGGAAATGCCACGCTCTTCTAATTAGACTTGTCTGAGCCCCATGGAGAATCTACCACGTGTAGGTAGAGTCTACTGTACAGCCCATTCTTCACCATCATTCACGTCCTATCAATAGCTTCTGCCATTAACCTAGCTGAGCTGGCTGCAGGCACTAGGCTAGTGTTTTGCAGGTGACATCTTAGTCCTCAAACAACCCCATGAGGTAGGGACTATTGTTACCCCTCATTCAGTGCTGTGCTGACAAATATTCTGCAACCAGAGAAGACGGAGTTGCTTTCTGGCGGTTGCCACTTGCCATGGTGTAAATATTCCCACCGTGGCCAGTTTCAAGCCACCAACTTGATGCCGCTGAGAGCAGAGTTGGGAAGAAGCAGAAGGGTTAGGGCTCATTTGTTTAACAAGTGTGATTTAGCTGAGTGACTCGCTCAAGGTTATACAGCAAGATTCTCAGTAGGGGTGTCCCCAGGGCGGAGTCAGTCCTGCCAGGGTCTGAGAATGTTGAAGGTTTCAGTGTCACAGGGGCCCAGGGAAGCTGAGAGCCCTCAGGGCTCAGCTATTTCTGTACAGTGAGGAAGGTCCCACCCATAGGGCTCATAGTGCCCTGTTATGAAACACTGATGGTGCCTGAGAGAGCATGAACAACAATAGCCAAACTATGCAGTCAGTGCTCCACTGAGAAGAGCTGCATGCTGTCTCGCCCCACAGATGAAATGTAGCTCCCTGACCGGTCTCAGAGTGTTAAGTAGTTACATCGTCTCTAGGCTTTCCTTACTATTGTATAAATGTTCCTTTGCAAACCAAGCTTGCTTTGAATTTCAGGATAAATTTTCACAAGCAGAATTACTGGGTCCAAGCGTAGACACTTGAATGCCCTTAACACAGATGGTCCAATTGTCCCCTGAGGACCACGCGGACTCTAAGGATCTTTGCTCCAAGAGCCACTCTCTTCCAGGAAAGACAGACATTTAAACAAACAAGCTGGTGCAAGCGCCAAGCTGGCCAGCTGGGTAGCACGGGGGCATGGCTGGTTGGTACTAAATCTGGAATTGTCGGAGGAACCCACAGAAGGCTGGGGACAGAAGCTTCAATGAGTGGTCCTCCAAGTGTGTCCTTCGACCAGCATTCAGCATGTCCTGGGAAGTTGTCAGAAATGCCGCATGTCAGGCCCCGCCCAGGCCTGCTCTGTCAGACACTCCGGGTGGGGCCCAGCGAGATACACATGACCCAGCCCTCTAGGGGATTCTCACATCTGCTGAAGGATGGGAACCAGGGGTGTAGAATGATGCCTGGGAGCAGGTGTTTCCAGGCAGGTGGAGACACGCAACAAAAGATGCAGCTGGAGGTTCTAGAGCTCAGATGCCGGGTCATGGCTTGCCTAACAAAAGTGAAGCAGGCAGGGAGGGGTCACAGGGTGGGGACCAGAATAGGCTGACTCTGACCCGATGTTTTTCGTGGTGGCAGACAAGGACCAGAGACGATGGCAACAGTGTGTCACTGTACCAGGGCAATAGTAAGAGTGAATGATGGCCAGGATTTATTGAGTGCTTACTGTATGCCCAAAGCTTTACATGTACCGACTCATTTAAACCTCATAGCCCCAAGGTAGGTGCTGTCATTACCCCCATTTTACAGACAAAGAAACTGAAGACAGGGAGGTCGAGTCACTTGCTCAAGGTCACACAGAGGAAAGTGGCCTAGCCAATTTCGTCCCAGCCCCCTGACCCCAGAGCTGCCACCTTTGACCTCTGACCTTGCTATAGCGCAGTGAGTGGGGAAAACTGCTTGCACTCCTAGCTTGGACCACTTGGAGAAAAGAATACTGAGGCTCTGAAGATTTAGATTTGTTCAGTAAGGGAGGAAGAAGGTGCAGAAGGTAGGTGATTAGCTCTTATGGATGACCTACTCGCTATGTGTGGTTTCTCATGTAATTCTTACATCATTCTCATGTCATCAATGCTGAAACTGGGTCCACAAGAAGTCAGACAGCTTGTCCCTCCACGCTGCTTCTAAGTGGCATCCTGCCACACGGCCTGCCAGTCATAGCTGCCCTTTACTGAGCTCTTTCCCTGTTCCTGACACCACGTCACCTCTTATAATCCTCACAGTGGTTCTCTAGGTAGGTGGTATCATCCCCATTGTACAGATGTGCAAACTGAGGCCCAGAGAGGTTAACTGCCTCGCCCAAGCTCACAGAGTCAATAAGTGATGGCTGTAGGCATTTGTGGTGTTCACTATATGTCTCTAGAACAAGGTAGGGCTGCCCTTCCTCACCCCTGACCCCTGGCTTTAGTCAGTGACATGTGTGCAAAGTGATGTGTGTCCCTTGGAGGCAGAAGGTATAAGAGCAAGAGTGGAGTTTGCTGTGTTCTCTTTCCTGCTGCCGTATCGTTGGGCCTTGAGGGAGGATGACGTAGAGCAGAGCCCCAATCCACGTGCCGTGGACACATGGTGCCAGGGAGAGGCGACCCTTTGTTGTTTCAAGCACCTGAGATATTGCGATTGTCACATCAGCATAACTGAGCCCATCCTGACTGCTGCTGCAGGAGTGGTGCTGGCAGTTGAACACTCTGCCTTCCAAGCCCAATTTTGCTATGGACAAGTTGTTCCTCTCTTACTGCCTTCAGGACTCAATGATATTGAGGGAAAAGGAGAGCTAACAGACTGCCTTTTTCTTCTTTCTAGTTGCTGGCAATGATGCTCCCAGTTTTTGCCCTTCAGTGGTTCTGCCTTCCCTCACAGAGAAAGGTGAGTCCCTTGTCTTGTTAATCTCTCCGCTGAGAGTGCCACCGCGTCATTTTCCTTGCTTTTGTCCAGCAGTTTATAGATAGCCCCACCCTCTCACACTCATTAATTCCAGTTCCTATCAACTACTCGTATGCATAAACAGGGCAATGCCAACACTGAGCCCATTTCACAGATGAGGAAACTGACTCACAGCAATTAAATGACTTGGTCAGACAACATGGCTAAGTGGAAGCAGAGTGGGACTGAAGCCTAGTTCTCTCAATTGTCATTCTAAGTATTGTTTCAGCCTATCAAGGACCTGGGGCAATGTCAACAGTAGTGGTTTCTGAGGCAAAAACATGAAAGAACTCAGCTGTTCATTGGTGCAGAAGAGTTCAGCCTCACCGCCATGAGCACCCTGAGTGGCACAGTGACATCTGAGGTGGGGCATTGGCCCCGAGCCCAGGAGTAGGCCCAAACTGAGACTGCCGTCCCCTCCTGCATGTCCTAGCTGGCCCACCACCTCATGGCTGGTCACGAGGCCACAGGAGGTGCGGGGGGTGGGGCCGCTCTGGATGGGGCGAAGGGGAAGCGGGCAGGCCAGCATGGGCCTCGCTGCACGTCCCTTAGTCAGGAAATGAGAGGCTCTGAGAGCCAGAGCAGCGTTAATTCCTGCGCTGTGACATGATGTCTGAGGGGCTCTAGACGGCTGTCATTATGGTCCTGGCTGCAGGGACAGAATATAGCCCCGCAGGAGGCAGTCATTTATAGTCACGTCTGAGGCTGAAAGTGTAAGTGTTCTCAACCCATGTTGTCAGTTTCCTTCTCTCAGTAAAAATAGCTAACTTTGGGGAACGCGCGTGTGTGTGTGTGTGTGTGTGTGTGTGTGTGTGTGTTTGTGTGTGTTTTCTGCACACTCTACCCAGAGTGTCTATGTCTAAGCCCTTTAAGACTTATATCTAAGCACTCTACATATATGATCTGGTATTAGGTTCTGAAATACTGTGAGGTAAGTATCGGTATTACCAGGTCACGGATGGTTTATACACCCAAGGCAAGCACATAACACATGTCTGAGCCAGACTTTGGTCAGAATTGATTTTGAGTTTTATCAAGATAATATACAAACAATTGAAATCATCAGATAGTCCCCAGAGATTTATGGTTTAAAAAAGAGCAACTTCCTCCCTGTCTTACCTCCACGCACCTGCCCTTCCCACTCCCAGAGGCCACCACCTTCGACGCTTGTAGCTGTTTGTTTTTTTTTCCCCCTCATTCTGGCCTCCATGTTTCGAAATAATATGCAAATCCCACTATCCCTCGATTTGTCAATTTTGGAAGTAACTATTGGGTTCCTGCCTTGATAGATGAGGATGTAGGGCTCCCTTTTATCACCCTTTTCCAGTTTCCCTTTTCCATCTTCAAAACCTGGTACTATCAAGACTTGAGTTTGAAACAAGAGTATTTCACTGAGATAGCCATGTGGGTGTGGTTTTCCGGGGAGCCCAAAAGAGCACCAGCAATCTGCTGTGACTACCAACCGCGGTGACCAGGATCTACAGTGGATCCTCCCGTTCCCAGCCCAAGTGTCGCCCTGCCTCCCGGGGGGGGCCAGGGAGCAAGTAGATCCTGCCCGGAGCCCCCTCTGTAGGAGCCTGGAGTATCGGTTACTCCACGCTGCTGTGTCCGAAAGCACAGCTTCCGCTCCCTTTCATCATCTAAACATCTGTCGAAATCCCTTATGCTGTTTGCTCGTTTCCATTGTTTCCTTTTGTTATCTCTGGGGGTTTAGACTTTTTAAATTTTTTTTATTAAATTTATTGGGGTGACAATGGTTAATGAAATTATATAGGCTTCAAGTGTACAATTGTATAATACATCACCTATGTATCACATTGTGTGCTCACCACCTAGAGTCAGTTCTCCTTCCATCACCGTATAGTTGGTCCCCTTTCCCCTCTTCTACCACCCCCTGGCCCCTTACCCTCTGGTGACCACTAAACTGTAGTCTGTGTCTATGGGTTTTTGTTTGTTTGTTTGCTTGCCTTGTTCCTTTGTTGCCTTCAGTTTTATCTCCTACATATGAGTGGGATTATATGGTTCTTGACTTTTTCTGTCTGACTTATTTCGCTTAGGATGATAATCTCAAGATCCATCCATGTTGTCACAAATGGCAGTGTTTCGTCTTTGCTTATGGCCGAGTAATGTTCCACTGTGTATATGAACCTCTTCTTTATCCAAACATCTATCAAAGGACACTTTGGTTGTTTCCATGTGTTGGCCACTGTGAATAAAGCTGCAATGAACATAGGGACACATACATCTTTATGGATAAATGTTTTTAGATTTTTTGGGTAGATGCCCAGAAAAGGGTCATATGGTAATTCTAGTCTTAACTTTTTGAGGGACTTCCATACTGTTTTCCATGGTGTCTGTACTAATCTACATTCCTACCAGCAGTGTATGAGGGTCCTTTTTCTCCACAGCCTCTGTGACACTCGTTATTGCTTGTCTTGTTGACGATAGCCATTCTAACTGGTGTGAGGTGGTAGCTCATTGTGGTTTTGATTTGCATTTTCCTAATAACTAGTGAAGTTGAGCATCTTTTCATAGATCTGTTGACTGTTTGTTTGTGTTCTTGGGAGAAGTGTCTGTTCAGGTTATATTTCTTTACTTCATTTTGTACGGGTTTGTGGAAGGAGAGAAGAAAAATGTTCCATGTTTAATGAAAAGCAATAACATAGTATTTCCCGACACTTTCAACATTTACTGAGAGCTTTATGTTGTCTTCAGCACTGTGCTGCATATTTCCTCCTGACACAAACCTTAAGAGACAGGTATAATTTAATATTTACTGCTGATAGAATATTGAAACAATGCAGACATAGAGAAGAAGTCACAGAGTTCTTTAGAAGTTACTCCATGTCAGCTAACACATTAGTGGATTTCCTTCCAGTCTCCTTAGGCGGTCCTATGTGGCCTGAAGGAGTTGTAACCTCTCTACAGTATGACATTTTTCGTTTCTAGATAATATTGCATCATGTGTATATTTCCAAATTGTTATATATCTTTCTGAATCATGCAGTCATACATGTATATCCATCCATCCAACAGTCTATGCATCCATCCATCCATCCATCCACCCACCCACCCATCCATCCATCCATCCATCCACCCACCCAATACATCCACCCATCCATCCATCCCTCCATCCCTCCATCCATCCATCTACCCATCCATCCCTCCATCCACCCACCCACCCTTCCATCCATCCATCTACCCATCCATCCACCCATCCATCCACCCATCCATCCACCCATCCATCCATCCACCCATCCATCCACCCATCCATCCACCCATCCATCCATCCATCCATCCATCCATCCATCCATCCATCCATCCATCCATGTTCCTACTTTCATGATGCTTCAATCTGCTGAAGAAACAAGTGAAGACAGCACACAATTGGCAGTGACAGCTGTCCTGCTCTTCCACCCAGTAGACACACTGCAGTTCACCAACCCATTCCTCTATGTGCACATCTGAGTTTTATGACTCTTCATCATTATGAAAATACTCCAATGAATACCTTGGTATGTAAAGCTCTTGCCAGCACCCGGATTATTTCCTAGGGGAGCATTCTCCAAAGTGGAGTTACTGGGTCTGAGAACTTTATACTTTAGGATGCTAGACTTACATTGCCGAATTAGTCTCAAACTGTTGTTCCTAGTTTTTTGTTATTTGTTTTGTTTTTTTTTCCTATACATATTTGGAACCTTTAACTATTATCACTTAAAAATATTATTTTTTAAATTTATAGGTAAAGAGTGCTTTGATACGTGTACTGTTAACCATGAATAAATCAAAGCATAAACATCTTGGAGTGAGTTTACAGTGTACCCCTGCTTTTTGCTTACCATTTGTATTACGGAGACAGGAATTACCAACAGAAGAAAAATAAAAGATGAAGTGTAGCCCACCTCCCTTCACACACTCACTAAATCTATGGAGCTGAGTAGATGCTTCCAAGGCAGAATGAGGTGTCATTGTATTTTTAAAAGCGCCTTTGACAAGTGTGATTTGAAAGCAGCAGGAGAGATGTTGGGACTGACATTCCATCTGTGCCTTGAGTTCCCAAATTGGAGTGAGGAGTTTGAGCATGTGCCTTTGATGTGAGGCAGAGGGGGGTATGAGTCTGCTTCCAGGATAGGGGTAGGTCAGCAGCGTGCTTCTGACATGGAGCGCGTGTGTGTGCGTGTGTACACCATGCATTTGTAAATTGCTCATCTTTATGCACTTCCTATTCAGGGAGAAAAAGAAATATTTGTCAAATACTGAACAATTTCATAAATCATTTAATGCTCACAAGAATGTTTGATGGTAGCAAGGTCCATTTTTCAAATAAGGAAACTGAGGCTCTGATAGGTTAAATGACCAAGCTGGGGTTTATACCTACGTGTATTTGGCCCTTGTATAGTTAGGTAAGAATACGGTAGCCTCCCCCACCTTATCCACAGACGGTGACGTTCTCAGACCCCTAGTTGATGCCTGAAACTGCAGGTCATACCAGACCCTACACATATCATGTTTTTCCCTACACGTTCCTGCATATAATAGTATAATTGATAAATTAACCACAGCAAGAAATGAACAACAATAACTAATATTAAAATAGAATAATTATAACAATATATTGTAACAAAAGTTATGTGAATGGCTTTGGGGCCATAATAAGTAAAATCAGGGGGACTTGAACACAAGCCGTGATGACATGACAGGTGATGTGATCACCGGGACGGCTACTAAGTGACTATAGGCGGGGGGTATGTACGCGGCACGGAGACACTGGACGGAGGGATGATTCGCATCCCAGGCAGGATGGAGTGGGAGGGCTCGAGATTTCATCACGTTCCTCAGTACAGTGTGCAACTTGCAACTTACGAATTGTTTATTTCTGGAATTTTCCATGTCATATTTCCAGGCTGCAATTGACTGTGGGTAACTGAAAGAATGGAAAGCGAAATTGTGGATAAGGGGGGACTACTGTACTTGGTTTGAGCCTCTGGAAAGGGTGACAGAGGTGGACATTCGAATACTTGCTTTGCCTGGAGACCGAATTTCTTGGCCTTGTTTCTTGTAAGGGTGTGTATAAGCCTCCCATTCAAACGCCAGGAAAGGGGATTCTGATTCTCTGCTTGTTTGATGGGGGTGGTGTGAAGAGGAAGGTGACTTCTGAAATCGCACAGGCCTGTCCAGGGTATGTACTATGTGCTAGAAACTACACCAAGTACGTCATTTATGTTGCTCCAGAGAGGGCTTCTAACACATTAGCTAGTTTGAAGGCCACAGGAGTTTGTCAGACGGGCAGGTTTCAGGAAGTCTTTCCAAAGACAGCGGTTTGCCTGTGCAAAGGTCCCGGGGAATGAAATGGGCCTGAAATCAGAAATTGGAATGGCAGACGTAGGGCCATCAGTGCAGTGAGGTGGAAGATAGGCAGCAGAAAAATGCTGTAGCCGGAGCGTGAAGCTGGTACGAGAGCCTTCGTGCTGGGTTTGGAACTAGATCTTGGCAGGATCTTTTGGGGTGTGTGAGTGAGCAGGAAAGTGACAGCGAGCTGTAGGGTGGGCCCGTACCGAGCAGCGTGCTAAGGCAAAACAGATCATCTTTCACTTCATTTGAGTTCAAGGCAGTGAATACGTGTATGCCAGCCACTTATGGATGGTGGCTTCTGGATTTTCACTTACGTTCCAAAAATGGTGCTGTGCTGTGCTGAGGATTTGGAGGTCTTGATTGCAAGGAGAGAAACCCACATTCTAGTCAGGAGAAAGGCACAGGAAGACAGAATTTAAGGAAATGGGCCGCTTACCACACAGTGGGGTTGTTCCAGACGGCAGTGTGAGCAGGGGGAAGGCTCCCCCAAATTCACCGCAGGTGGGCAGGGAGAACGCTACAGGTGAGTTATGGCGAAGTGGTGACGTCAGGATGAGGGTGCATTTGTCAGGTGGCCAGGAGGGGAGAGGGAGGCAGAGGGCCCTGCATGAATGGAAGCTTCTGGGCCTGCATTAGCACAGCCCATGTACGGCAGTACAGGTAGTTCCAGACTGCAGGGCCCGAGGGGGCAGGAGGGAGGCTGCATGGAGGATGGCGGACACACGTAGAGTGCCCTGGGTACCACACATCCTCGACAGGCTTTAGGCTGTTGCACAATGAGCTTTAAAACTGTTCTAATGGTCTCCGTTTGGTCTGTGAGGGGGATGCATTGGCGGATGGACAAGCCACATTTTGAGAAAGGGAGGATAATTGTGTCATCTGCGTATTGTGTATCATTTTACTATTTTTGGAGAAAAATTGTACTTTTTTTAAAACAACCAAAACAGTAAAGATGTCATTTCTTCTTCTTCTTTTATCTTTTTTCAAGTGAACCTGAAAACTCCTTTTTTTATTTGAAAAAGTGGTGATTAAGGGTCAGGAAGTACAGTGACACAGAGGAAGGACAAAAATGGAACACAGAAAAGGCAAATATTTTTGCTAGATTTCATTTTCAAATCTTTCCAACTTTTTTTTTTTTTTTACACCAAAAAAGGAATTGATACTTTTTATTCCGCTCTTGGCAACTTTAGCCAAAGCCTTCTGAGCTGCAGTCATTTTGCTGTTTCTCTTTTTAAGTCTTCAAATCTTTAATATTAAACCTAGTGTGATCTTCTTTTGCTTTTACAAGCTCATCTGATTACTTTCTTTGATGGCGGGTTTGGCAATGAATCTGAAGGTTCTAGAAGCTTTAAATGTTTAGATAAGTCATCACTTAATTTTCTAGGGATGCAGTCAGATATCAGACCAGGGACAAAACAAATACATCCTCCTCCCCGGTCACTGGAAACCGGGTGGCTAGAGAAAAATGCAGTTGACTGTACCCAGACACCAACACTTATGTTATTGGTTTTTAATGCTGCCATAGTCGAAGGAAACTTCTTTTCCCCCAGCCGCTTTTATGTCTTCTCTTTGCTGTACTTGTAATATTTCTTTTCATCGATTTCTTTTTCCTCTGTCACGTGTTGAAGTAACTTCTCAAGTTTTGGAAGTTGCAACAATGAGATCCAATTTGGAAACATGTCATCACTACAACTTGACCTTGAAGCTGAAACTTTCCCCTTTCATCAGCCTTCATAAGATAGTAGAGGAGCGGAAATAGAGGGTCCGTGGGTGTGGCAAGGCTGAGAAGACCTCCTAATTGAACTGATTGATTTATAAACCAAGAATGGTGTTTTCCTTGAAAACTTTTATTTCAAATAGCCACTGTGGACACGTATTGAACAAGAGCTCCTTCCCCTAAACATGGGTTAACCAGTTCTACAAGCAGAAGACCAGTTTTCATCTTCTTGAAGCATCTTTTCTTCTGGAAGCAGGAACACGGGCTGCGGGGCGCCAGCGCTGTCCCCAAGGTCCCCATGGCCCACCATCCCACCCGTGTTCTCCTGGGGCCGAGCGTGGCTCCTGAGGGCCAAGCAGTGACTGGCCTCGGCCCTCAGAGTTTCATTTCTTCTTCAAAGAGCCATGTCCCTTGCTTTTTAAATGGCGCACAGTAACCAGTGCAGAGGGCGCCCCCTCAGGATGAGCGTGAGTGGTCTTCTCAGGTGTGGGAGCCTCCTGCAGGACGACCACTCTCCCCCCTCTCCTGCGCGCCCACATGTTGGCTCTTCTAAGGGCCTACCGTATTCACAGGGCAATTCACAGGGAATACTTTTCATCTCCTATTGCAGGAGCACACTGCTCAGAGGTGCCACTGCAGTAAATTGAGCATTTAGACTGCAAGCCAGGGGAAAACACCAAATATGAGCCTTTAGAAATCGGTATCTGTATTCTAGCTTCATTTCCCCTGAGGAACTCCCAAATGCCCTGTAGGACATGCACCAGCCCTTGACTTTGAGCCTCTTTGGAGCAGCAGGTGCAGCACAGGTCGCTGCCAGCGGAGAGGCTGTAGCTGAGCACTGCGAGGTGGTGCTAAGAAAGGTACCTCGGTCCAGGCCGCCCTGTTGGGCTTTCCGGTGCTGCTCCTAACCTCATCCTGGAGCTCAGTGACAGCCACAAAGCCTGAATTCAGGATGGGTGGAAATGGAAGTGGCTGCAGGAGCCGTCTCCTGGGCCACGAGTGTAGTCAGTCTGCTCTTTCTGCTTTGCCTTCGTCCTTTACTCGCAGCTGTACTAGTGGGTGAGTGGATTCGTTGATCTTTCCTGCAAATGTTTTCCATGAAGCGGGAGACAGAGTCATACGATCCTAAAAACTGGAGCGCTGGCAGGGAGCTTGCACACCATCTAAGTGAGAGAAGCGGTGGGCCATCCTGGTACAGCAATGGGCTTTGAGGGCTGTCTGCCCAGCTTCCAGCCCTGTTCCATCACTTAGCCACTCTGTCCGGGTTTCTTAGCCTCTTGGTGCCTTCATCTGCCTCTGTAAAATGAGGATGATGGTGAAAAATAAGAAATGTCGATCCAGTCTGCTTGCGCTGAAGAGTAACGCCCAACGCTGTCAGCAAAGAACCTGATAATGAGTGAGTGTTTAAAAAACAACAGCGATAATTCCCAAGTCCAAACCCATGTTTTTCCAGAAGAAGAGCCTCTCCCCGTCCCGGCCCGTTAATGGCAGAGCTATAAAATTACGTATTTGAAAAGCTCCTGTGTATTGAGTGACAATGTCAATCACTGTGCTAGGGTTCCCACATTTGGAGGGGGGTCTGCAGGGACATCTCAGGCTGCATCACAGGGACATTCTGTTCTAATCATCTCATCCGGGCACCTTTGAGGTGGAATGGGTGTGATTAAAACCATGCAGCTGTCCTGCACCAACCCAGGTGCACTGGCCCCCCACCCCCACTGTGGCCCCTGGTCTGGTGGTGCCTTCGCCCACACAGGGCTAATTCTTAGTCCTTTAGGTCCTCAAGCTGCAAGGTCTGGTGAGCAGGCACTGACTCCAAAATTGTCTAATGCTTGTATAACTTAAATCTTTTCGAATATGTACATAGTTTGTGTGTGCATATGTGTGTACACGTGTGTGTGTATGTTGTATCTGCACATGATACACACACACACGCACCCTCTCGAGGGAGCTGACAGTGTATATTCTGCTGCCACTTCCTGAGAACTTCTGTGTGGGCATAGGGCCCCTACCTCAGGGGCCGGGGGCACGGCTGGCTGCTGGCACAGTTCCCTTCCTTCGCTTGAAAGCGCTGAGTGAATTATCTGTTTGGTGGTTGCGGTGCTCAGCATGTGCTAAACTCCACTCCCAAAGCAGTGAGTGCAGCCAGGATACACATCTGCCATGCTGCCTGGGCGACTGGAGTTGGCAGGGCTGTGTTCTCTGGGCACACTGTCACATGGGGCCTCCTCTCCGCTTCCCTGAGGCCCAGGGGCTGAGAAGGAGAAAGACACAGCTGGCAAACTAGCATCACAGCAAGAGTAGATTGAAGGAAAACAGGAAATGTGAGGAAACGGGCCCCCAGCTTGAAAGGCTTCACCCTCTCTGTGGATGCAGAACGGAGCCTCCAGCCAGCTGGGAGGTGCTGGATCTGGGAGACAGTAATGGTTTCTTCTGCCTCGGCTGCCATCCCCCCATCCATTCACTCATTCATTCCACAAGTGTTTAGTGAGCACTTACTCTGTGCCAGGCACTGGGGCTAGGGCTGCGGCAGTGACCAGAGCCCGCAGAAAGCCCAGCCACATGGAGCTGCATCCCCGTGCATTTCTACACGCTGGCTCCTCCTGTGCTCTGAGCTAGTCACCTCCTCAAACAGACCTGCGAGCACCCCTCAACGCTCCCCCTTGGGCACGCTCTTTCTTCACCCGCTTTATCGTTGTCAGACAGCTTGTCGCTAAGACATTTTCTCACTGGATGACTTCTGGCGGATTTGTCTGTCCCTCCTTTAAAAGGGAAGCTGCATGTGGCAGGGACTTTGTCTGTCTTGTTCACTGCTGTATCTTAGCCCCCAAAAGTGTGACTGGTACCTAGTCAGTACTCAGGAAATGACATGAATGAATGCATTCCGCTTGCCTGCTATAGCTGTGGTGTTCTCGGGGCAGGTGTTTGGTAATTCAGTTTAATACTAACACTTAGCAAAGTGTCCGGTATACAGTAGGTGCTCAATATTATATTCATAATTCTTTAAAAACATATATAGATAGATAGATACCTAGATAGGTATATATATATATATATACACTTTGCTCTAAGTTAGTATAAAGCTAATAGTGATTCTATTAATGTTTGTTGAAAGAATGAATCAATAAAGGAATACATAAATGAGTGGTGGCGGTGGAGTGTTGGAAACCACATGGGCTATGGGAATTCTTCCCTTGCCACTCTTCAGGTGTGTGACCTCGACCAATTTACAGGATTTTTCTGAGTCTCAGTTGCCTCACCTATAAGATGGAGATGATAATGTTTATTTCGGAAAAGGTAGTTATTAAGCTTAAAAAAGGTATTGTATGTGAAATTGCTGCACCCAGTGGCTGGCAAAACTGTGACTGGTACCTGGAGGCCATGAATTTTTGCTAGGAATTCAGAGAGGACGTGTTTACTCCAGGGAGAGGATCCACTTATAATGGTAGAATCTGAAAGTTAGACTTGGAAGAATGTTTACTTTGACTTCCCCTCTGTAATGTGCTTTCTAGATGGCTGGTCAGTCTGCTTGAGCACCAGTCAAGGATAACGTGTAATGTTTCAGATTGGGCAGTCCCGTGGGTCGTGGTGCCACTTCCCAAGATGTAAGAAGGGAACGACTGCAGAGGGTGAGTGAGGATGGAAGTAAGAGTGAATGTTTAGCTCTCAACAGGCTAAACAGTTTGGGATGCCAGAGTTTGAAGTCATGGGGTTAGGAGCTCATGTGTGGAGAGTGTATCAGATATTGTCAATAGTAACATAAGGACCCTGAGCAGCACAGTATTTAAGGGAAGAACAGAAGAGAAGCCAGAAGGAGTAGCTACCGTGTGTCCCTGAAAATAAGACCTAGCTGGACAATCAGCTTTCATGCGTCTTTTGGAGTAAAAATTAATATAAGACCCTTATAGTAAAATAAGACCGGGTCTTATAATATAATGTAATATAATATAATTAATATAATATAATATAATATAATATAATATAATATAATATAATATGATATAATATAACACTGGGTCTTATATTAATAGCCAGAATAGCCATTGTACACGGCTGTGTGTGGATTAAACAGCACGCGCAGCACATCACGATGTGTCTGGAAAATAGGAAATGCTGAATAAATAATGGCCGTGGTAATATGTTATTATTTTACATGATAAGAACTCTCATTACAATTAGCGTTTCTGTGCCAGAGCGCACCCTTGGGGCACGGTGGGCTGTCTGTGAGTGAAGGAATGGGTGCTTCTACTGAGTCTTCGCTCACTGTGTGTGCTAGGGCTTCTATAACAAAATACCTACCACAAACTGGGGGCTTCAACAGTAGTTCTGGAGGCTGAAAGTCCACGATCAAAGTGTCGGCAGGGTTGGTTCCTTCAGAGGGCCATGAGGGAGGGATCTATTCCAGAACCTTCCAGAGCCTTCTCTACTGCTTCTAGATGGCCGTCTTCTCTCTGTGTCTTCACGTCACGATCCCTGTGTCCACAACTCTATGTCCAAATGTCCCCTTTTTATAAGGACACCAGTCATTTTGGATTGAGGACCCTTCTGATGACCTCACTTTAACCTGATCACCTCTGTGAGGGCTCTGTTTCCAAACATGGCCACATTCCAAGGAGCAGGGTAAGAGCTTCACAGTATGAGTCTTGGGCGGGGGACACAATTCAGCCCACAGTACCCCCTGTCATCCTTCTGCTAAGCTCTGGGATGCAAAGTTAAAGATGAAAGCTTGCTCACTGGGGAGCTAACAAATAGGTATTTGGAAGCTGAGCAGAAGTAAATACGTCTCTAGGTATTTTTTTTCAGTGTTTTAAATGTGACAAATGGCCCAGTACATATGAGAAACTTCTCTCCTAAGAAATGCTAAGTCAACAGGCAATCCTGGTCCCATTTTCATCATCTTTCACATGGTCACAACACAACAAGGGTATCTTTTTTCTTCTTTCTGTTACCAAAGGAACATCTGTTTTTTATCTGAGTACTAACAAGTGCAAAAATAGTTCAGCATGATGTGGTTCTCACTTGAAAGACAGTTGGGCGACTGATGAGAAACCAGGATGTCTGAGTGTCTGTCTTGTCTGATAATGACAGCACAGGTGACCTCCCCACCGGCCACGGCTGGCGGCCCTTAGCTCTGAAAGCTCTGCTTAGGCTCAAGGTTGCGGGGAGTCCCAGAACCTGAAATGCTTCTCCGGCCTGAAACGCTTCACATTGTGATATTTGGCTCCAGCCAGCTGGCTTGGGGGTGGAAGTCACCTCCTCTGTCTCCTCAAGCTCTTTCCTTACCCAGGACTAATCCTTTGATCGTGCTAAGGAGCCGAAAGGGGTTCTTTGGGGTTCTGATTGTAAGAAGGACAGTAAGAATTCGGTATTCTTTTGGAAGTCTTAAAGCTTACACATATTATCTTTATTCTTGGTGAGTCTAAAGAAAAGCATATTTTCTTTTTTTTTTTTTCATTAAAAAAATGGGTCTGTGATTATTTGAACGTTGGAAAGAAGGTTGTCATTGGCTACTGGTTTGACATTTCTGCACTTTGATTTGATTCAAAAACATTGGAAAGCACATTCCTCCCATTTGTCAAATGAGAAAGATGAGTGCGGAGGTGGAATTTACCTTCGGTTCCCCAGCCAGCAAGCGACAGACCTGTCCCTACTGAATTCACACAGGTCTGCAGTGATGTGGGTTTTTTCAGTTTGTTTGCTTTTTTGCTGTTATTCATGGTTGAAATTAAGTAAGTCTTGAAATCAAAATGAAACATTTCTTCTTTAACTGATGTCTGGAAAGGAAGGCAGGAAGGGAGGGAGGGAGGAAGAAAGGAAATTGAATTAAACATGGTTTTCCGTATATTGGTGGAAAATTTCAAATATATTCTAGTCTAGAGATTTTTTTTTCTTAGTCTGTATTAAAAGCAATATAATGCTTTCCAGAAGGGGAGAAAAGTATCTTGACATATTATGAAGTGCCCTGGAGTCCTGGAGGGCCCCCAGCTGTCCCCACCTTGCCATCTGCTTCTCTGCTGTGCCCTACCCATGCCCCCCGCTGCAGTGCACAGTGGGAAAAGCATGCCATGTGACTGTCTCGGGTGCAAATTCTGACTTGCTGCCTTTTAGCTGGTGGCCTTGGGCAAGTCACTGTCCCTCTCTGGGGCTTGTTTCTCTCGTGTAAAATAAGGATTGTGTTCACATCAGCAGTGTATTGTAACATGGACTCAGATAATCTTGAATTTTCAGGCACTTAATGCCTGCCCACTCCATGTTGCTAGTATATCCCACCACAGAGGAAAGGGGCTGTACGTCACTGGTGAGTCTCTCTTCCCTTCAGGACCGCCGTTCCTCCTCGGCATGGCCATCTTCCTCCAAGGGCATGTTCTCCAAGGTCTTAGACAGTTGGAGAACTGTTTCATACCAGGTGGTCTTTACAGTATGAAAGAGTCGCCAAGACTCTTCCCCACCACCATGCAGGGTCTGGGTCCAGGGCTGACAGGAAGTACATTTGCTGCTGGGAAGAAGGGTGGGTCTTGTCATTCAACCTCACCAATGCTATGGGGAGGCAGAGTAGAGACCATGGTGCTGGGGTCTGAGACCAGACTCCCTGCTGTGGCCTTGGGGAATACCTCTGTGACCTTGGGAGTGACCTCTGACCTTGGGGCGCGCCTCTGTGACCTTTCTTCCCTGTGACTCCTATATGCTCTGGGGAGGGTTGATGTGAGTCAATGTAAATAACTCAAGTTTCATAGTAAAGCGATATCTCTTTCCATTTCTTATGATTATATGATATGTTTGGGGTGCACCCAGGCTCACCCCATAAAAGTGCAAGGGGTAATGCCACTGGAGACCTCCGAGGGCTTTGCCTGTTACCCCAAGGACAGTAGGCAGTGAGTGCCGTGATCAGATTGGGAGGTGACCCCAGCCGCAGTGTGACGATGGCGTGAGACGGGGCAAGACTGGTGACGGGGGGCCCGTCTGGGTCTCAGTAACTGGAGTGTCAATAGCTGGAGTGAAACTGATGAGGCCAGACCTGGGGTGGAAAAGAAAGGACAGTTCCCAGAGGGGCTGAGAAGGCAGAGCTGACCCAACAAAGAGGGGGGAGGCGATGGAGACGATAGGATTTCTGGGTTGGATAACAGAGTGGGTGTTGGAAACATTACCAGAGGAGGAAAATCACACAGTGTGGGGGCGAAGACCACGCTAGACGGAGGGGCAGTGATGAGTTCATTTTGGGATGTGCGGGCTTGTAAAACCTTGAAACGTTGCCGTTCACAAATGGTACTGTTTTCAGCAGCAGGTCTCCTGTGGAGATGGAGGCTCAGTGGCCAGTCAGACACGCACACTGCCTGGTACCACTGTGCTAATGACCTGACCGAAGAGTCACAGGCCAGAGGGCGGACGGTGAGGTGCTGAGGGCAGGAAGCAAGGTGCTGTCAGTCAAGGCTGGGTCAGGAGAGAGGAAGTGGGAGTCGGGAAGGTTTTGATATCAAACGCTGTGGTTTGGGCTCCTACACGCCTTACAGAACCCCCTCTGGGACCTCAGTCAGGCTCAGACCTACACACTTTTGAAAAGACAGTGACTGAAATGTCGGGAAAACCCAGCAGCTTGGCCCAGAGACAGTGACAGCGTCTGTATTCGCTAAGTTCACCTCCCCCATACTGGCTGTGTGCTAAGCTGTTCACTTACAGTAACTTATTCATTACTGATTGCCACCCGAGGAGAGAGCATCTTGTAATATCCTCATTTTACAGATGAGGAAACTGAGGCTCAGAGAGGGGAGATGGTTTGCCCAAAGTCACAGATCTGTTAAGGAGAGGAGCTGGGATAAACTCAAGGAACCGGGTAGCGAAACTCAAGTATGTCTCATTTATGACACATGCTCAGATCCAATCATTAGTTACACTGCTGGACGCCATCGCTAAATCTGGAATCTGGTTTGAGGCGGATGTCAAGGTAGTCCTAGAAAGAAGAGCCAGAATAGTTTCAACTAGTCTGTGAGTTTCACTGAGAGTGAGCTCACAATAATAACCAGTTTCAAAGTAGAATGCAAAAAAAAAAAATCCCATTCCATTCTTAATGACATCAAAAATTAAACATAATAAAATTTTTAAAATTTTTACTTGAATTAATTTTTCCAATTAATATCCCAAAGGAGCCTTCTTGAAACTTGACAAAATGGTTTTGAATTTCATCTGATAAATAAATAGCCAAGAAATATTTCTAATATGTATATATGTGTTTGTATGTATATATATACATATATATGTATATGTATACACACACACACACATATATATGAAGACTTTTACCATTAGATGATAAATTATATTATAAAATGACTATAGTTTAAGCAGTGTGGGGGTAGAACCAGAATTAAGAAAACGAATGAAAAAGAATACATAGTCACCAAACAAAAGTCATTTACATGTAAGTCCTTAATATATGATAAACACGGCATCTCCAGTTCAAGAGGAGATTATGCTTTTTTAAACTAAGTGATGCTGGCATTGCAATCCATAAAATATATTTTAAACAAAAGAAAAAACTTAAAGCTAATCAACACACCACAGATGCTGCTTCTGGAGCGGGTGAGCCTGAAAGCTGTCACCACTGCCTCCTTCGTGGGAGAGGAGGTGTGGCATTGTAGTAAACCTGCGTTTTGAACCTGAAGGGCTGGGCTCAAACCTGGACACTGCCACTAGTCAGCTAAGTAAGCCCTTTGGGAGTGTTACCGGATCTATTTCCTCGTTTGGAAGCTGTGCACCGGGACGATGCCCGCAGCATGGGTTATAGCAAATATAAATGCAACAGTGTTGCCTGGTTCTTAGCAAACAGTAAATTCACATGAAATGCTACCAAGGGGTCCAACTTTCCTGCTTCACGATGCTTCTGCATTGACAAAGAACTTGTTCTCAGAGTTTTCATGAGAAGCACGGACCCCAGATGCTGGATCCTACACTACAGCAATCACTCATCCCAAGGGTTCCTGCCGGCAGGAGGATGGGGACAGGTGCGAGGTGTGGCGGAGACTTGGCTCCAGGCCCTGGGATGGTGACAGATGAGCTGGCTCTCACTTTGGAGATGAAATTCGCCCTTCAATTAGAGCGCTTTCCCCCAGACATCAATCTAAACGCAGAGTGTGGCCAGGGCTTCCATTTTAAGACCGTAATTGGCAAGTTTGGTCCTGAAACCCTATCATAACTCTTCTGTGAAATTGCAGTGTACTCATCACCTAAAAATATGCAGTTCAGTTTGGTCATGTTGTGAAAATGCCACCTGTGCTGACCATGAAAATAGCAACATACCCTGTACGCTTAAGAAAATGAAAGCCCAGTGTCTCTTGCAAGGAAATCAGGTCCCGAGTTCAGAAAGACGCGTCTCCTGGTTCTGAGGATGGCCTCACAGCTCCAGGACGAGTCTGGGGTCCTCCCTCCTCCTGCTGAGTCCATGTGAAATCTGGTGGTTACGTGGTGACCTCTCTGGATAAGCGTTTTCCTCTCTCTTTCTGTTTTTATTTGAGAAACAAACAATAAAGGTTGTGGCGCTAGGTTGTTTGGGTACTTTGCCTACCATTCTAATTTTAGTGACCCTGCAGTGCTCTGCGTGTCAAAGACAGGTTTGAGATAAAAATGACAAGCTTCCCCACACAGCTAAACGAGTGGTGCTATTAAAGACAATGGACTTTTCAAACCTGGGGATACATTTCGGGAAAGGATGCTCAGCTATGTAGGAAGCTCAGAGGGGACAGAAAGAGCCCTGGCTTAGAGCCAAGAGCCCTGGTTTATTTCTGGCTTGGTCACTGTCCAGCTCTGGGTTCTTGGAAAGCCATGTAACTTCTCCCAGCTTCCGACTCCTCATTGGTGAAGGAGGCGCCTCACCTGCGGTGCTGCATAGATCACCTGTGAGGACGTTTCACAGACAAGGAAACTGAGGCAAAGGGGTGTGTTAGCTCATAAGATTGCCATCTTGTTCTGCTAGCACTAGGTAAATGCTAACATTTATTATAAGGGTAAACCACTGTGGTCTTCTGAAAAAAAGTCAAAGACAGAAAAAAAAAAGAAAAATACCACAAAAAATAAATAGATTTTGCCATTAACTCTCAATCATGCCCCCACTCAACAGCTCCCTAGAATGTTCTAGAATTAGCACTTGCAAATGATCATGGAAGCCTATGTTGGAAGGAAGCATGTTGTTCTCTTTAGTGCTGTTTGTGGATAGAATTATCATACATCATCAACCAAGCCCCACAGTCCTTCCTCGCCGTGGAAGCTTCAGCCTCCTGTTTAGAGTCACCTCTGTCCCCACAGGGACACAGGGCTTCTGGCAGATCTCTTCACCTCTGCCAAGCGTCTCTGTGGCAGCCACATCTGAATGTCCCTCTCTCTTGCCGTGACAGCACGTCCTGTGTACCGGATGTGGGAGGCAGCCCCATGGAGCAGTCAGAGGGCACAGGCTCTGTGGATGCACAGACTTAGTTTCCGTCTTGTTCTACCCTCAAGAATGGCACGCCCTTGGGCAACCTATTTTCACCTTTCTGTGCCCCACTGCCCTCATCGCTAAAACAGGATGTCTTAACCAGGTTTTCCAGGCAATAGACTCTGCCATGGAGATTTGCATGCAGGGAGTTCAGGGCTCAGTGCTCTTGGGAACGGCACCAATAAGGAAACAAGGGGGCAGGCCTGGCAGTGGGAGAAGTGAAAACCAGGCAGTGGCCCCGTTGATGCCTCAGTGAGCTCTCAAGCTGGGCTGGCCCTTCAGCGGCATCCCGTCTTGAGGCAAGGGGCTGGGCCTTTGTGTGCCCACATGGACTAGTTTTTGGATGCAGGCTGACCCTGGGGAGGGTAGGCAGCTCACCTAGATCAAAGGCAATTCCTGGAAAGGGACTCAGCCGTGAGCCCCCAGACACCAACTTCCTAAGATTGGAGAAATGAGACCCTCGGTCCTGGAGGTGGCCTGGGCAGCACACCATAATGTCCACTTTGGAGGGCAATGGTCCTTTGTCGGTCTGCAGGCTGGGGGAGGATTAAATGGTATGGTGTCTGCGAGGACCAACACACGGTATCCCATAGCAACACTGATACTCTGTTTATCATTGCACCCTAGCATCATTCTAATCACTGCATTGTAACAGGTGCATTGTGATGTTTGCCTTGACTTCTCTCCCATTCTGCTGTGAGCTGCTTCAAAGAAACACCATGCTTTTGTTTGTTTTGTGTTTTCACCTTTGCATTCCTAGGCTTGAGCACAGAACTTGGCTCTAAAAAAACTCTTAATAACTTGTAGAATGGCGAGATGGATAAAGGAGTGGGGACCGGGAGGAGGGTGCCCTGGGGCTGCCTTTTGGGGGCATCCGGTGGCACTCCATGGGCTTTGTGCCCCAGGTGAAAACTGCGCGTGCCTGACTGTCCCCCGCTTTCTCTCCTAGTCACTCTGGACTCGTGGCAGTCCCTGGCCCTCTCTTCAGTAATTGTTGACCCGTCCATCAGGACCTTCGCTGTGGCCCACGTCAGCACTGCTGCCACCAGCGACTTCCCGGCTGCCCGAGACCTCTGTCTGTCGGGTAAGGGCAGTTTCCACCAACATAGTGGGGTTACTTGGGATGGAGTCGCTCTCACATAAGTGCTGTTCAAGATCCTGACTGCAGAGACACATAGGAGACCCCAAGATAACCTGGGGTGCCTGGCAGGAAGGAAGTGACCTGGGGAGAAGACCCTTGGTGTGCCCTCCTCTGCAGTCATCTCATCCTCCTGCGGGGTCAGCCCATGTCAAGGTCTCCATGGGGATATGCCCCTCAGAAAATGAGGGACAAGGTCTCCATGGGGATACGCCCCTCAGAAAATGAGTGACAAGGTGTCCATGGGGATACGCCCCTCAGAAAATGAGTGACAAGGTCTCCATGGGGATACGCCCTTCAGAAAATGAGTGACAAGGTCTCCATGGGGATACGCCCCTCAGAAAATGAGTGACAAGGTCTCCATGGGGATACGCCCCTCAGAAAATGAGGGACAAGGTCTCCATGGGGATACGCCCCTCAGAAAATGAGGGACAAGGTCTCCATGGGGATACGCCCCTCAGAAAATGAGTGACAAGGTGTCCATGGGGATACGCCCCTCAGAAAATGAGAGACAAGGTCTCCATGGGGATACGCCCCTCAGAAAATGAGTGACATTGAACCAGGTCAGAGGAGGGTCAGAGGAGGGATGTAGGGCCTAGTCTGACACAGAGGAGATGAGTGGAAACTGAGGATGGCTGTCCTGAGATTACAGGCGGGCCGTCACGGCGAGGAAGAAATACACTTATTCCGGCCAGGCTCATGGGGCAAAGCTAAGACCTATGTATTAAACTCCAATGTCAAGAGACATTTTTCAGTGCAATATGAAAAACTTTCTAATAGGCAAAGCTGTCCACAAATGCATACTTCCTTTAGAGGGTTTCTGGTCACTGATATTTAAACAAAAACCAAGTGGCTACTTGATAGGAATATTCTACGAAGATGTTAATATCTGCAAGAGCCTGAGATTAGATAACATTCACGCTCCTCCAATCGTGAAATTCCAGGGATCTCCTCCCTGACATGTTGGAGAACAATATGCATATGTTACAGACAGGGCTGCCATGTACAGATGTACAGGCTGTGTACTGAACAACCAGGTGGTGCCGTAACACCGAGACTGGGCCATGAATGAGGACTTCAGGCAGGGCACAGCTTACAAGTGAATCAGGTGGCTCCATTTCCAAAGCTGTTTTTAGGACTAAAACCATGAATGCCATGGATAATTTAAATTGTCTGGTGCAGGACCTGGCACATGGGAAATGACATAACTCCTGGTAGAACGTGGTAGGTACGAAGATGGTACCGTGTTTCCCCGAAAATAAGACCTAGCCGGACAATCAGCTCTAACGCGTCTTTTGGGGCAACAATTAATATAAGAGCTTATATTATATTATATTATATTATATTATATTATATTATATTATATTATATTATATTATACCCGATCTTATAGTAAAATAAGACTGGGTCTTATATTAATTTTTGCTCCAAAAGACACATTAGAGCTGATGGTCCGGCTAGGTCTTATTTTCAGGCAAACACAGTAGCAGGGGAAAGACAAGGCTGCAGAGGAAGGCAAGCGCTGGGATGTGGAAAGCCTCGTCTGCTGTAGCTTAATCCCGAGGCCAGTGGGGAGCATGGAGGTGTTTTAAACAGGGGGATGACAAGAGCACATTTATGAATTAAATAATCAGCCGAAAACCTTACTGTTACATGGAAAATAGATTGATGGGAGAGTTGGTCCCTCATGACCACCATTTTCTTCCCAGTCCCTAAAAAAGTACCTGGGATATATAGTAGGTGCTCAAGTGATTAAGAGAGTGATTGCAAGGATGGATGGATGGATGGATGGATGGATGGATGGATGGATGGATGGATGGATGATGGATGGATGGATGGATGGATGGATGGATGGATGGATGGATGATGGATGGATGGGTCTGTGGATGCATCTATGAATAGATATATGTATGTGTATATGGATGGATGGATGGATGGATGGATGGATGGATGGATGATGGATGGATGGATGGATGGATGGATGGATGGATGGATGATGGATGGATGGATGGATGGATGGATAGATGGATGGATGGATGGATGGGTCTGTGGATGCATCTATGAATAGATATATGTATGTGTATATGGATGGATGGATGGATGGATGGATGGATGGATGGATGGATGGATGGATGTGTGGATGCATGAATGCCTAACTGGAGGGATACACGGATTCACGGGTGCATGATTGGATCCATGAGTTGGATGAATGCATGACTAACGTCATGCATGACTTGGACACCTCTGAGACCCAAGCCTCACTCTTCTCCCTCTACAGAGTGTTCCCGTCACCAGGCCTGCCTTGTCACTGCTCTACAGACTCGACCTGGGACTGTGAGGTGTGTGTTCTATCCTGACACCCAGATCTGCACGCATAGCCTGCAGGCCCAGAACTGCCAACTTCTGCTCCGTGAAGAGGCCACCCGTATTTACCGGAAGCTGAGTAAGTCCACCCCTGTGACTTTGGGGCCATTCCTGGGAGCCTGGGTATGGCCGAGAAGGACTGTCTGAGCATGTGGTGACTTGTAGGCAGTGGCTTTTGAAGTTCTTAAAGGAAAGTTGGCCAAGCTTATCCTGGGCTAGGTAGCACTCACCTGGGATGGACTGAAGGAAGGTGGAAAACCCTACTTCTAACGTAGAACTCTTCTGTGCCACCTTTCTTTGTTTATTCCTTGGAGTTAGAAGCCATTTTGGCCTTTGAGTTTCTTAGTAAAATAATTAAATCAGCCACTTTTTATTACTGTTTTGTAGTTTAGAAAGTTCTCTCACATACCTTATCTCATTTGGTCCTCACACTGATCTTGTGAGGTAGCAGATAGCGTTTTATCCCTTCTTGGGCACCAGGAGATTCTGGCCCAGAGAAGTTAAGTGACTCTGATTTCCCACAGCGAGTGATAACAGAACAGGGACTTGGAGCCAGGTCTCCTGTCTCGAGGTGCAACTCTTTCCCACAAAGCCACACTGACTAATCACAGTCCTTTTACAGGGGGCAGCTGCTCCTGGCTCAGTTTAGTTTAAAAACTTTCCAGAAGGTGCTATTAGGTGTCAGACCTGTGTTAGGTGCTGGGGATCCAGGGATAAAGCAGGTAAGGGGAGGGCCACATATAAATCCATCACTAAGTGAATAGGTAAGATGTGTATAACAGGACACCCGGGAACTGGGGACCGGGGGACACACCTTCCCCAGTAGACATGCTAACCAGATGGAATTAATGACTTCTCAGAAATGTTGTCTATGTCTCCCATCTTATCCCTCAGAGAAGAGGTCGGTAAACTTTCTCTGTTAAGGGCTAGATAATAAACATTTTAGGCTCTACAGCTGCACATCTGTGTTATAACTACTCAGCTCTGCCATCGTAGCAGGAAAGCAGCCACAGGCGATGCAGTATGTAAATCCATGGGCGTGGCTGTGTGCCAATAAAACTTTATTTATAAACCCAGGCAGCACCACATTTGTCCCCACCCTGCCTTGAGCCTGTGATATCCTCCTCTTCCTCTACCCCTCCTTCACCTCAGCCTTCAGACGGACCTGGGCCTGGGAATGCTTCGATTGCTGTATGCTGAGCTCTTGGGCCCTCGATCTCAAGTCTTGTCCTTTAGCTGGACATTTCTGTTATTTAGTCAAGTGAGATTCCATCAGTGTATTCCACCCACAGTGTAGCTAATCCACATGGTCGTCCTTAGCTTTGAGGTTTGAGTTCTGGAAAACAAATTAGACAGTTTCTCTATTAATTCTCTGGGACTCAAATTCCAGGCGAAATGCTCACCTCCGGCAGATAATGCTCACCTGTATGTATCTACCCAGGCGTTGTTGTTGGTACCCAGGGCACTTATAGAACGATGATGTGTGTGTATATTAACCTAAGGAGCTAAGAAATACCTACATGGCCTAAATATGTGCATATTCTGAAAAGAATTCACCATTTCTGCAGAAGATTTCAAAATGGGGAACTGCACAGCTATCATTTTCCCCATATTGGATCTCATTCAGTCTGGGATTCATCGGTCAGCCTCTGCAGGAAGGATTAAATGCCACTGTCTGTGGGAAAGCAGGCCTGCATTCCCTCGAAATTCCTAGCTTTTATATTCTCTGCCTTTGCTCCCCCTTCGGATGATGCCACGTTCATGAAAATGTGGCTGTTTGCTGCAGAGCAAAAGAAACTGGCCACGGAGGGTTCTGCTACTTTAGTAGTCACTGTCTTGCCTGCTTGCCCGAGACCTGGTGATTTACAAGTGAAACAGGAAATCTTATGAGAAGGAACTGTGTGGGTGAGATCAGTCATTGATTTGTGATTGAGGTCAGATTAAAAAGCAGCAACAATTTCTTTCCATCCTGAGTTTTCATTTTGAGGCCTCACGCACACTCGCCAATGTTTTTGCAACAGAGAAGGTTTCATTCAGTTTCCCTCCTTCCTCCCTTTCTTCCTTCCTTCCCTCTTTTGTTTTCTTTTCTTTTCTCTTCTTTTCTTCCCTTTTCTTTCTTTCATATACCGAGGGTGCCAAAAAAATGTATACACATGACTTGCATTCATCTTTTGTTATTGGTACATATTGAGTATTAGGATTTGAATACAGTTTTTTCCTTTCTTAAAATGTGTAGACATTTTTTTTGGCGCTCTCTGTATATGTTGAGCAACTGCCATTTGCCAGGCCTGGGCCTGGAACATTCCAACCCTCATGTTATTTACCCCTAATATCTTTGTGTTGTGGGGGCTACTGTTGTTCCCATTTTGAAGGTGGGAAACATGAGGGTCCGCAACATTATGAAGTTTTCCCAATGAGCCGGTCCAGCACATAAAACACAGGTCTGCCTCCCTGGACCACCCGTGGGTTCCTGCTCAGCATGCTGACCCTCAGGGGCATGGAGGTCATGAACACACATCACAGCAGGGTTTCTCAACCCAGGAGCCATGGACATTGGGGCCCTGGCTCATTCCTACTTGGGGGGCTGATCCGACCTCTCGTGGGATGCTCAGCAGCACCCCTGGCCTCTACCGTACCTGGTGCCAGTAGCATCTCTCCCCAACCCGTGTGACAACCCAAAATGGCTCCAGACCGTGTCACGTCCCCTGGGGGCAAAATCACCTCCAATGGAACCACTGCGTTATGCCTAGCTCTTGAGGAACAGGTAAACATCTGTCTATCTGTCTGCTTCCTCTTCCATGCTCCCCTTTAGTCATCATATATGTATCTTAAATAGAAGGAGCTGCAGAGGAAACAGCAAAGCTTTCTCTCTCATTCAACTGGCAGTGAAACAGAGTGAAGCAAACACACCTGCTGAACTAATAAGAGACTCTTCTCTCTCTCTCTCTCTCTCTCTCTCTCTCTCTCTCTCTCTCTCCCCCCCCCCCCCCACCAGTGTTTCCTCTGTGCAAGGCCCTAAGCCCAGTGGGGAATCAAACACAGGCTTCTCTCAAGTCCCTGAAAGTGATACTTGAAACTGAGCCGAGCCCAACAAAAGTTTATTGAATCAGTGAATGAATGAAAGACAGTGCAGCAGAAGAGATGCGACAGGGCTGCAGAGAGGCTCATCCTGTGTCCGATGTTAACCCTACACGGACGGGATAGAAGGTGCCTTGGGAGCACAGAGCAGTGATGG
This sequence comes from Rhinolophus sinicus, assembly GCF_036562045.2. NCBI lineage: Eukaryota > Metazoa > Chordata > Mammalia > Chiroptera > Rhinolophidae > Rhinolophus > Rhinolophus sinicus. The sequence continues at coordinate 6,138,106 of NC_133761.1, read as the reverse complement.
CGGCAGCGCCAGCCTGGACCTACTGGACCGGGTGGCATTTGGACACGAACAAAGGAAGTGGGGGGCCTTATAGGCCTGGGCAGAGGCCCAGAGAGGGGCCCTGAACTGATCCTCGACCCTGTGTGAATGAGGCATGGTCAGAGTTGAGGTTTAGAAAGGTGGGCTTTGAATCCTACATCACCTTGCCGTCCTGGCAGCTACCCACCCTGGGTCCCTACCCCTGTTTCCTCACCAGTTCCTTAGTTGCAATTCTGAAATCCAAAGTTCTAAGTCAGAACTTTTTTTTTTTCTTTTTTTTTTTTGTTAAGTGTGTGGCAAACTCATTTAATAGCAAAATCTGACCTGGAATGAATGAAGAAATTATATTCTTTATTCATCCCTCTTAGGAGCCCTTCGTGCATTTTATCACAGAAATACTGGATATGTTTGATGATGGAGCTGTGTTTCACATCTCCCTGGAAGATTGCACATTGCATGTTTGTGTCCTTCTGTTCTTAATATCCAAAGAATTCTGAATGGCGGCCCACACCAGGCGCAGGGTCCTGAGTAAGGGGTTGTGTGCCTAGGATGGTCTCTTAGGAAGAATGAATGCAATGACAGTCATGAGAGAAGGGATTAAAGCTACACTCGGCATAGTCAGTGCCTAGGAAAGGTCAGCTGTCTTTGCTACTATTGTTATTATTATTATTTTCACACTGAAAATTAACTTGACTAAATGTAAGCGATTAGGGTCTGAATGAATTACCAACATTTTGTAAAGTGTAAAAAGCAGTGTTTTGTTTCTTGAAACATATTCCCAATGTTTCTGGTGAACAGAGCACCCACTACTCTCTTGCCTCCTCCTCCCCCACATTGCCCTCCCAACAGATAATCCTCTGCTCAGTTTTGGGACATCTGCACCTTCAGTGACCATCCCCACCCACGGCCGGCTGCTGGGTAGGTCCCAGGCCATCCAGGTGGGCACTTCATGGAAGCAAGTGGACCAGTTCCTGGGAGTGCCGTATGCTGCCCCACCCCTGGCAGAGAGCCGCTTCGGGGCGCCGGAGCGCTTGAACTGGACAGGGTCCTGGGATGCCACCAAGCCACGGTAAGGCTCGAGTGCAACACACTTCGGTGAATTCCTCTCCCGTTCTAATCTATCAACGTGAGACTTGGGGGCAGAGCGGTGCGTTCTATTTTGAGTGGTACATGGAGCCGGGGGGTTGGGTTGGGGCGTGGGAGGGTGTATTAGTTAAGGTGGCATTTCCTGCTCTAATACATAAACCCCCAGCTATCAGTGACTTAATATTATCTTGCTCCTATAAAGCCAATTTGGTGATGGAGGGGCCAGTATGCTTTGCTCCATACAGTGATTCAGGGACCCAGGCTGATGGAAGCTCTGCCTTCTTCAGCAGGAACCTTCTTGCTGTTGCATCCAGAAAAGAGAGGTTGTGGAAGAGGCCACGGGGGTGGGTTTTGTGGGCCATGCCTGCAGGTCGTGTGCATATGTCACTTACCCCTCCTGGTCATGTCTGATTTCAATGGTGCTAAGAAATACAGCAGAGCAAGAAATATGTATAAAAAAACACATGATGAAAAAAAAATTGAGATGAAGTTTATTTATTTTTTTGTATTTTTTTCCTAATAGGGAAAATATTAAAAGGAATTTTCAAAAAAGAAGCAAAAAAAAAACAACACAAAAAAAAAACAGAAAGAGAAAAAAAAACATTCATATCTGATCTTCTTCCCTCATCAATTCTTCAATTTCACCCACTCCCTCCCATGCATACACACCATTTTAGTAGTTGACAAGTTAGAGAAGATTTTGTGATTTTTCTAATTCAATCACGGTCAGAGTGCCCATGGAAACAGCAGCCATTCTCCTCTCTCCTCCTCCCCACCTGCATTTGCCCTCCCGAAAGGCAGCCATAGCTCTTTCACAAGGCAGCTGCCACCTCCCTGTCCCTTGCCATCCGTGGCCGGCTCCTGGGCAGCCCACAGGCCCAGGCCAGAAAGAGTGATGAGCTTGGAGGCTCTTGAATACTCCAGGCAAGGGCCGGCCAAGGCTTCAAGTCAGGCAGTGGCAGGAAAAGGCAGAACACCAGGGGTGAGATTCCACCACTGGGAAACAAAAGGAACAGACGCACACTAATTCGAGCTGGGACATACCCACCTGGCAGGTGGGGTCGTTGACTTACATAGGCTTTTGAGTGGACAGTAGCTGGAGAGCTTGGTTCACGAGAGCCCAGTGCTAATGAAGCTTTGGTGATGGGTAGAGTCACCTTTTGGGTGGATTGCCATCATGCTGCCATTAGGTGTGTCCCAGACGTGGTGTCAGTTCTTAGGCCAGGAGATGCTCAAGCTGGCACACTCGGACTTGGGACTGATGTAGAAAGCAGGCAGGACACCTCATCCAGTGACAGGTCTGCACACTTGGAGCAGAGAAGGGCCAAGGTCCCAAGTGGCATCCCGGTCGCTTCTCTATCTTGGGCACCCTTCTCTCCGGGTTGGTGCCTTGTCCCTGGGGGATGCCCCTCCCCAGGCCCAAGGCAGGGACAGTGATGGGCTCCCTTCACTTGCCACTCCCAGCTCCCTGTTCCTGAAGCTGCCTAATTGCCCAGAGCTGCTGGGCCATCAGGCCCTTGGATGGGGCCTGGGATCTGGCCTCTGGTGGTGGACTGGGAGGGGACATGGGGCACGTGCCCTTGGTTGTGTCCCCTGAGTCAGTCTGTATCTGCAGGGCCAGCTGCTGGCAGCCAGGCATCAGCATGCCCACCTCTCCTGGCGTCAGCGAGGATTGCTTGTATCTCAACGTGTTTGTTCCTCAGAGTGTGGTGAGTTCTGAAACCCTTGCTGTGTCTGCCCCATTAGCAGCCCCTGTTCCCACAGCTGTGAGCACGTTCACTCACCCCACTCAGGTTATGCTCCCCCAGCAGCGTGCTAGCTCGTTCTTGCCTAGTGAAGGCCTGAGCGAGTGGCTGAGAGCAAGCTAAGGGCCTGCTGGTCCTACACGGCCCCGTCTGGGTCTCCCACATACTCGTGCTTCCCACATGGGGGACAGTGCACGGTGACTCCCATCCACTTCTCTAGGAAATATTCATATAGAGCCTGTGATGGGTGGGGACTCTTCTAGGTGGGACACAGCTGTGAACAAAACAAGCCCTGCTCTGGGGGGTTTATACTTTAGTGAGAGAGGCAGAAAGAAACAGATAAGCAACTGAATATTAAACAGTTGAACAGCAAACAAATAAATATTGACGAAAAATATAGCAGGGGAGGAAGCACAAAGTGATAAGAGGTGTTAAGTGGTGGTCAGGAGGTGCCCGTTGAGCAGGGGTGTGGTGGAGGGAGGGTGCGAGCCATGCGGGTAGGGGAGGGCCAACAATCCAAGGTGGAGGCTCTCTTGAGGGCCACAGGTTGGGGAAGGGGAGCCCAGATTCAAAAGAGTGTGCAAACAAGGAAATGCCCATCCCTTGGAAGACCTTGGGAGTGACCCCTTTGGGCCATTTCACTGGAGCCTTCCATGTGGACTTTTGTTTGAGGCCGTTCTAGAGTTTGGGGTTTAGGGCTTTGACCCTGACTGGTTCTGCCCGGGTCTGAAGCCTGCATCTGCCTGAGTAGCAGCTATGGTCCTGATACTGAGTGTTTGAGTTTCCTGTTTGCGGAGAAGTCAGAGTACACGAAAGTAAAAGGAACTGATGAGCTTTAGGGAACATGAGTTTCTGGTGACGCCAGCCCAGTGTTGACAGATCTCATGGTACATGTGACAATGTCACTGCTTCCTGGTCCCCTAGCCTACTAACAGTGAGATTCAGCTGCACTTTGGAGGTTTGATCACAGCTAGCTGATCTGAGAGCTTTGTGATAAGGCCACCAAAAACATGAAAGTTCTCTTGAGCTGCATTAGTTGACGTAATAGAGCCCAGAATGAGGGCGGTGATAGCGTTCCATTCTGCCCAATGCTGGACGTACCGTACTTGTGGATGCTGAACTAAATTCTGGCTTCAAACCAGCCTATCACTTATGACTTCCTCACTCGCCTAGAGAAAGTAACTCAAATTTGATATCTCCCAGTTACCTCGTCTGAAAATGGGGAGATTACATTTCTGCCTCATAAAGTTTTTGAGGGAAATAAAACAATGTATATATACTAATTGATCAATGGATCTCTGACACATACTAATTATACAATGAGAGGCAAACTTTTGATCTTCGTAGCACTAATAAGAGGTGTTATTCCCATTTTTCAAATGAAAAGGCCAAGGCTCAGAGAGGTTAGGTGACCTGCCTAAGGTCACTCAGCTAGTGAGTGATTACTGTAGACTTGGTCAGGCGGGTCCCTGAGTTCGTGGCTAGGTCCAGTAAGTGGTGACCAGTGAGAATATACTTTTGCCACAGTGAGAGCAAGAAGTTTGTGACAGTACTGTTTATAGGGCACTTTTATATCTGGTTTCACTGGTCTTCACATAAACTCTAGGAGGAAGATAAATAAATATATATGTACATTTATATATATATACTGGGGTGTCAAAAAATGTATACAAGTGGGCACTTTGGTCAACATTGCTCAAGCAGTAGTTTGCTATAATCAGAAGTGTCTGGACGCTGATGGGAACCACTTTGAGCACCTCTTGTAATTGCAGAAGTCAGATGGGACTTGTATTCATCTTTTGTTATCGCTATATATTGAGTAGTACAATTTTAATATAGTTTTTTCCTTTCTTAAAATGTGTGTACTTTTTTTGGCATCCTCTGTATGTGTGTATATATATGTATATATATATGGTACAAAAATAAACATATACATACATACACACACACACAGGGAACCAAAAAAAGTATACATGTATGTTAAATACATATACATTACATATATATGTATTAAAATTGTAATAATATATACCAATAACAAAAGAGGAATACAAGTCATGTTTGACTTCTGCAATTACAAAAGGTGCTCAAAGTGGTTACCATCAGCATAATTTTAACACAGCTTTTTCCTTTCTTAAAGTGTGTATACATTTTTTGGCACCTTCTGTGTGTGTGTGTGTGTGTGTGTGTGTGTAGGTCTAGGGGTTGGGGCTTCATCATGTGAACTTTGGGGGGACACAGTTTGGCCCCCGACATGGGATCAAGTGTGCCTGCAGAGCAGAGCTGACGGGAAGAGTCAAATGTAGGCCCCGAGTCGGGCACCTACATGGGGAAGGGGCCCTCCCCAAGCTCTGGGGGTGAGAATGGGCCAACCTCTAGCACCTGCGTTTCTCCGTTCCCCACAGGCCCCCAACGCGTCCGTGCTGGTGTTCTTCCACAACAGCAGGGAGGCCAGGGGGCGCGAAGGGCGCCTGGCCTTGGACGGCTCCTACCTGGCTGCTCTCGGCAACCTCATCGTGGTCACCGCTGGCTACCGAGTGGGCGTCTTTGGCTTCCTGAGTTCTGGTGAGTTGCTGGTGTTTGTGGGGACTGCTGACCCCTGAGCGAAGGCTCGTTCTGTGCGTGCCCAGCCCCTTCTTCCTGGAATCCCATCCTCTCGTGGCCTCCGGCTCTCCTCCAGCCCAGGTGAGCCCTCAGTGGAACGTCCTGCATGCTCATGAGACGCTCCAATGATGCTGACACCCCTAGGCTAGGGAATATTTGCCTTGGATTAAACTCACTATGTGTCTGAAGCTGTCCCAAGGACGTTACATGTCTCATCTTGTGACATACGCGTGTGTGTTTGTGTGTGCTGAAGCCCCAGGAAGTTTGATACTTGCTCAAGGTTACAAGGTCAGGAAAAAGCAGAGCCAGGACTCACCACTGGGGTTGACTTGCCCTGGAGAACTCTAAGGCGTGGATGATGGCTTTTGGGTCCACAGGGCAGCCATCTGCCTGGGAGGGAGGCCTGCATAAGTTATGTGCTTTCCCTTTAATTCTGGTTGCCCTTGTGAACACGGGCCTGTCCCCTCCAGGCACAGACCCAGATATCCCCCTGGTTATGCCCTCTGCCCTTCCCCCACCCCCAGAGCAGAACTGAAGCTTGGGCCAATCCCACCATCTTCCTCCTACATCTTCCCCTTCACCCACAGCCCCCGCCAGGGTTAGGGTAGTTGTCAGGCAGCTGTGGCAGAGGGCAGACACGCTGGTCTGGGAATTTGAGGAGCCATTCATTGTCTCTGTGACTTTGGACAAAACCCTTTCTTTCTTTGAGTCTCAGTTTTCTCCTCTGTAAAATGGGAATAATTATACAACTTGCAAAATTACTATGAGGCTCAAGTGAGGTACTGAATAGGAAAGAGCTTTAGGGCTGGTGAAGGCTTATGGGTCCTCAAGGATGGTTACGGAGCGTTGTCTCTTTTCCAAGGATCTCATTTAAAACCTAGAATGTCTTACCTGCTAAATATGGTTGGGCAGGTGAAAGGAAGGTAGCATGACCGGAATAACAAACTCGACTAGCATGTGGGTGAATGGGATGGCTATCCAGCATGAATGCCAGGCATGCTGGGGAATAAGGGCTGATGGACAACTTGGCAGGAGGCCTTGAGTGCCATAGAGAAGTTTCTGGGCCTGCACAACAAATGCGAAACGGGCAGCAAGTTAAGACAGAAGGAGACCAGATGCCAATGTGGGAGCTGTGGATGATAAACAGACTTCAGATTTCCTTTAAGAGAGTAGGGTCAGCTGCTGGAACACTGAGAACGCTTTACCTGGGTTTTCTTTCCTCTTCAAATACCCAACTAATAATGGTTTTTTAAGTCAGTAGCTCCTTTCTCTAAAGAGATGGTAAAATTCAGACGTCATCCTGTTGAACCGCAGTCAGGGGGAGCTTTTCACAGACGTGGCTGACTTCTTGGCTTAGAGCATTCCAGACAGAAGAGAGCGAATTTCCATATGTCATCTGTCCCTGAGGGGGTGGAGGATTATGATTTCATGGACTGTAATCTTACTGAGAATTTGTATGATTCTGGGAAGGCAAACTCATTTCTGCTGCCGGCAGGGCACCGGCGGGGGAGGCAAAGGAAACTTCCAGAACACTCACCCTCTTTCATTCCTGAATTGAAATGCTACCTGTTCATTGTGCTTAAAACGAAACTGTCAGTCAGAGAGAAGGAACATTACGCTTACCGAGCAGCTCCCTTTATCACTTTTCACCTAGGTGACCTCCTTTCATTGTCTTGGCAGCTCTGCAAGGCCAGCGTCGCGGGGCCATTTCACAGGTGAAACCATGAGGCCCAGAGAGGTTAAGGAACTGCATGCCCCACTGTTTGGAGTGGCATGCTGAGCGATACACCCCGGTGGCCAGCAGTAAGAGGAAATACGTGGTAGCTTGCTCTGTCCCAGGTCTGGAGCCCCGTTTGCGTTCTGCTTCTTCTGTGTCCAGGGCAGGATCCATCAGCTGCACTCATTTCACCGCAGGCCCTTTGTCTTTGCATTACCTGCTAGACCTCTTAGCGCTTGGCACATTCCTGAGCTTCCATGTTTCCTGCATTGCGCCTCCCTGCTGTTCTGCCCAGATAGAGGAGTGCTCAACTAATCAAGACACTGAGACACAGAGAACATAGCAGGGAAAGAAAGCAGCGGCATTGTGGTGCAGACACGGGCTCCCTAAGTACCGACAGCCCGTCTCCTGCCTGCCACACACACTGGGGGACAAAGCTCCAGGGATGAGCAGCTACTGTGCAGAGGGTGCAGGCACTGCCAGCCTCAGGGAGCGCTCAGGAAGGAGAACGGAGCGGGCGTGAGACTCAGCGGGCCCCCAGTACATTTACGGCACAGAACACCATTCCCTTTTCCATTAAAAAGAAAAAATATATATATGCATTTTTAAAAAATATTTTTTATAAAAATACATATATATAATCATAATATATATGAGCTTTTATTATTTAGAGCAGTTCTATGTTCACAGAAAAATTGAGCAGAAAGTACAGAGCGTTCCCATAGATGCCTTCGTCCCCTGCCTCAGTTTCCCCTATTTATTATCACCACTGCACATTGATGTGGCACGTTTGTTACAACCGATGAGCTGCTATGGCTACACTGCTACTCACTCAAGTCCATGGCTGACACGAGGACTCACTCTTTGTGTCGTACGCATTATGGGTTTTGACAAACGAATAGTGACCCATGTCTGCCAGCACGGTATCACACAGACCAGGCTCACTGCCCTAGAATTTCTCTGTGCTCCACCTACCCGCCCCTCCCCTTTTCCGTGTTAAATAGCTGGGAACTGCAGTTGGGAACCCAGATCTGGAAAGAGCTGGGCTGCTTCGCGTGCCAGCCTCAGCCAGGGCCCTGCACGGCTCTCTGGCTTTGCACCAGACAGCGCAGGCTCCAGGAGCAGCTCCATCGCAATTCCTTCCCTCCACATCCCATCACAGGCTGCCCATCTCTCAAAGGATGCAAGGACTTAGGGGCAGACAACATGAGATAAAGAGTGAGAGGCAATCCCTTGGACCCTTGCCTGGCTCTGAGCAGGGGCTCGCCAGGGTGAAGGCCCTTTTCTGTCCCCGGACAGGGCCTTTGTTATGTCAGGGCACTTTGTGGTCTTGTCTGGCCGGTGGCTGGCACACAGCTGCCTCTGAACTTCAGCAGCAGCAGTAGCAGCTGGCATTTACTGAGTCAGGCCGAGTAGCTGCCCCACGTACATCGTCTCACTGGGCGCAGCATCTGCTGGAAGGCCCAGAGCAAAAATGCCCCCTTGAGAGCTCCACTCTCATTTCAAAAGGGGTGGGAGAAAGATGAAAACGGAAGCTTGCGCCAGTCCTGAGGCGCACAAACGTGCCTTCTCTGCCGCGCCAGGGAGGCCAAACCCAGCGATACTTAAAGGGAGCCATGGTTCCTAATGAACTGAGCCGTCAGAAAGGAAGTGAGGGGCTTGGCAGTGGGCACGGGGAGGCCACTGCCCCTGACTGGACCCTGCAGGCCTCCTGCCGGGTGCCTGGGCCAGGGAGCCAGACAGAAGGCACAGTACCATTTCCATCACCTCATTGTCCCTGGGGCACTCAGAGGTCTCCAGGGAGGGCCTGCCACCCTCTCTGACAGAGGAACAGGACAGAGGCCCGCCCCAGTGGGTGACCCATCACAGGTACAATTTCTGCCCCAAAGACAAGGCAGGCCCTGCAGAGGGCATCTGTGAGATACCACTGGGACCTAGACCCATTGTATTGGAGAAGAACCAAGCAACTTCTGTAGACTTTTATGCCAGGCACTGTTCTGTTTCATTTATAGATATTAACTAATTTACTTATCATACAAACCCATTTTACAGGGGAAAAGCAAGTCCCATTAAGTAACTGATCCAGGGCCCCACTGGGCTCCGAGGTGGTGGGGCCAGGGCATCACCCCATTTATCTGGCTCCATAGCCCGCGGACTCGGCCAGCTCACCATGCTGCCTTTCATCAATGGCCATCAACAGGACCGGCGTGGGACCCACTGTGAGCCCAGATGTGTGCTAAGGAGCGTTAGAGGGCCAGTTAGATCGTGAGGGAGCCAGCGGATGTTTGCTGGGGTGGTTCTGCCCTGAGGGGCAGGAGCCTGGCAGTGGAGGGGCAGATCAGGGTGGACAAGGGCAGATGGGGAGCAGTGTCGTCACGGTATTCTGACGTCTTCTATTCACACACGTCTCCCTACTGGACCGTAGGCGCCTGGCCAGCGGAGAGCAGCCTCTCCAGTTTCATATCCCCAGCAGCACCTCACAGCTTGTGTTTGTGGCGGGGCTGAGCCAGGTGGGGCCTGCGTAGGGCCCCGGGGACAAGGAGAATCAGGGCTCAGCCACACCCAGACTGCAGGGGAATGAATGTGGACATGGGGGCGGACCTTGATGTCTGGGTGAAGGTCAGCGTTGGAGCCCAGGGAACGCGGACTGCCTCGCTAGGCTGATGTCAACCCTAGAGAGTCTGAGAAGCCAGGAAGTTTAGACTCGCTGCAGTGGGAATGAGGGAGTCATGCAGGCTTCGGGGCAGAGAAAGTTCCGTCTCTAGAGCAAAGCAGGTGTGAGCCTCAACTCAAACTAGAACAGGCCTGGAGTTTCGGGGTGTTGAGAGTCATAGATTGACAAGGACGATACTTTGAATTCAGAGGACGGCCAGAAGGCCATGGCATGTAGTGTCCCAAACGCCAAGGACATGTTTTTGCTATTCATTTTGTGTGTGTGTGTATGTCAAATCATTCCATTAAAAAATAGTGCTGAGCTTTCAATAAATATTTACTAGATTCTTTGTAAAAAGGAAAGAGCCATCAACACAGCTGAATGCTACTGAGGGTCTCGGAAAACAGGCCGTGGGGAGGATGGCGAGCCTCGCCTTGCCAGGCCTGGCCATCATTGGGGACAAAGAGCACAGAGAGCCACCAGCAGCAGGTGAAGACACGGGGCAGGCAGCTCATTTCCTCCCTGCTCACGTGCCAAGTCAGGGGCTGGTCTGGACATGCGTTGCCTCTAATCCAAGCAGCTGCCCTAGCAAATGCCTCATCTAGGATGGGAAAGTTGTGGTCCAGAGAGGTGAAGTGACATGTCCAAGGTCTCCTAGATAGCAAAGTTGAAAGGGCGGACTCTTTCACCTTTGCCTGATTCTGATTCTGGAGTCCATGCTCTTCCCACTGGCCACTCTGTATTTGGAAACACAGTCCCGACCTGTGCGGACAGGAGGTGCTGAGGACCTGGCCTTGACAGCATGGGGATGATGAGATCCCAGGTGCAAAATCACAAAAGGTAAAAGACTTTCCTCTTTCTGAAGGGACCAGCGAGGTGAGTGGCAACTGGGGGCTGCTGGACCAGGTGGCGGCTCTGACCTGGGTACAGACCTACATTGGAGTGTTTGGTGGGGACCCTCGGCGAGTGGCCCTGGCAGCTGACCGCGGCGGAGCGGACGTGGCCAGCATCCACCTTCTGACCAGCAGGGCTGCCGACTCCAGACTCTTCCGGAGAGCCGTGCTGATGGTGAGTTGCCCATCCTGCCTTCAGCCTCACTGCAGGTGCTCCCAGGCCAGAGGGTCTTTCCGGCCTCTTGGGGCCAGTTGGCTTCCATCACTTGGTTTCCCTTATTCTTTGTTGTGAGTGGGTGTCCTGCTCGTGGCCATCTGATGTGCGCCAGGGTGCTGGGGGCTTCCCTGATGGTTGTCTACTCCTATCCGAAGTGCTGATGATTCCAGACGGGGGAATGTTCTATTTCTTGGGGGCACCTCACTAGAAACTCCGAGTGTCACGGTCTGAACTCTCAGTTACCTCCCTTGTTTGTAGACAACCACAGGGATGGCGTGTAGGGTGAGAAGCTTCTGATGGAAGAAAAGTTAATGAGGGTACAGGTGCACCGTATTTGTTGATTTCATCTGTGACGGGCATTGGGGTTGGGTCCCCCTTTGGCTGCCGTGAATCATGCTGCAGTGAACGTTGCTGTGGCATCGAAGTGTGTTTAAGCAGGTGGGAAACTTGCTTCTCTTAAAACTGGGTGGAAGATGGAGTTAAAAGGGACAACTCTGGAGGTGGAGGAAGCCATGAGGAGATTGTTAGGTACCGCAATTTAAGGAAAGGGGGAGAGCCACTGAGACCAGCCCCGTGGACCTGCTAGCAGCTCTGAGGCCATGTAACCACCCCAGCTTTGTCCAGCCGCCCTGGGGTCCAAACCCTTGATCACAAGGAGGGTAGGAGTGGCATTGTTTGGGCCTCGCTTATCAGCATCATCACCATCCCTGACCGGAAGCAGGACCACCTGCCACTCCATCTCTCTCCTTCAGCACAGGATCTTTCTAACGTTCTAGAAGAGTCTGTGCTCTACCCTGCCTCGTACAGGCAGTTTCTCTACATAAAACACGTTTCTGCCATCGTCCTCTTTGTCTGCCCTATTCATCTTTCCAAGGAGTCCTTCCAGCTTCCCAGCCTTGAATCAGACCCCTCTTTATGGCTTGTGCTGCCTGCCCTTCTCTGTACAGCACTTGTCATGATTTCCCATCAGAGACTAATCATTCCCTCTGCCAAGTCTGTCTCCCTCCCATGACTGTAAGCTCCAGGAGAGCCGGGGCCAGGTGTGTCTTGCTCTCCACGGGGCCCCAAACACCCAACACAGCTTTCTCAGGATAAATGCTCCAAAATTAACATCCGGGCAGGGAGGGGGGGGGTGAGTAGATGCACTGGGGAACCCACAGGCTAGTCTACTTCCCTCCCTCCGACCCCTTTCTTGTGTTTGTCCTTTGACTCAGGTTTTCTTCAACCTGTCCCTCTGTAGGGGGTCCATCTTAGTGGCAGGACTTCTGAGCCCAAACATTCTTCAATTCCTGGTATTGAAAGCAGACCTTCCTGACTTTTAGTTGATTCTCGATTGATTTCCTCAGGGCCCCCTCAGAAACCAGACACTCAGTGGGACCTAGAAGATACCCAGAATACCTTCTAGTAGGCCCAGAAGGCAGAATTTGTTCTTTAAAAATTCTGGAGGGGTTAAGTGTTTGGGGAATTGCAAAAGCGAATCTGTTTGTACAAATGGTAGTGTATTTAAAAATAAACTCGCCATCTGTTTTAGTCATTTAGGAGCAGCTTTTACAACTGCTCCCAGGCGTCTTTGGGATGCATGTGAAATTATTTGGCATCAAGAGAGCTAAAATACTTCAGCGTATTTGCAGTTCTTAGACGTGTATTTACCAGGAGATACGTGAGGAAAGACTATGAGTTGGTGATACATTCTTGGATAAAATGTTAAGTCTTTGCAAATCTTGGGGCCAAAATTGTTGGGATGGCAAGTGAGACACACTCCTGTGATAAGTGATAAGTTATATTCATTTGCTTAGCATGTTTGGGGCCACAAAGCACTTTCAGTGTATTATTTCAGAGAGTCCTCACGTTGATTCACAAGAGGCGTTTTGTTGGGTTTTTTTGTTTGTTTGGTTTTTATATGTCTAATCTATAGATCAGAAATCTAAGGCTTGGGATATTTAGTGACCTACTAAAGAATACAGCAAGGAAGGAACTGCATTAGGGACTAGAACTGAAAGCCAAGTCTTCTGTTTTCCCATTCCATGAGGCTGCTTCTCCAGGAACGGGGGACTTTTTCGGTATCTGAGTGTGTGAGGGAGCGAGCCCAGGCCCACACCTGCATGAAGATCCTGGCCTGGGGCAAAACCCTTCATCCTTGCATTCTTCATGAATAAAATAGGTGTGATTCATTCTGTCTCCCAAGGGCTTATGGAGTTGTCATCACATAAGGTTTGTCAAGTGTCCTGCACACCATAGAGTGAAGAAATCCAAGTCTCCCCCCTTCCATGCCAGGCAAAGGCCACTGTGAACAAAAGCAGGTCTGGGGACATTCCACCAGCCCTGGGGCCCAGGTTGCAGGAGGAAGAGAGGTGATGCGTTGCAAACAGGCGTTCTGTGGCTCCGACGCCCTGGCCAGTTCTAAGAGAAGACAGAGTAGGTCATGTCCTCGGTGGCGTGTTCCCAGGACCCAGAATAGAGTTCCACTGCCCCAATTCTGCATTCCTCGGAGGAAATGCCAGGACTCATGAATTGGACTCAAACTGAATTTTCCTGTCTCCTTTCCTACACAAACCCTACACCCCAGGCTCCCTGACGATCACCATTCCTAGAAAATTCCATGCTCTCCTCCACATCTTTCCATCACTCTTCTGTGGTCAGCATGAACAGTTCTCTACCTGGAAAGCCGCTCCCTTCTTCAGGGCTCAGCTGAAACAGAGCCTCGAAAACCTTCTCTACCTCTTCAAACAGAAAGAATCTCACCTTAGTGAAAACATTTCTATTTAGCAATTTTCAGGAATTCTGCCTTGTCTTATATACTTGTTATTTTTCTAACATGTCTTATTCCGATTGTACTCTGCCTGGGCACTTGGCTGGGTGCATGAGTGTATCCTCTTAGTACTTCCTGAACACGTAGCACAGCACCCGATCCAAAGAGGGCACTGAGACCACGCTGAGCTCCATTAAACTGGTGGGAGGGAGGTGGTGGTCTGAGCCCAGAGCACAGTTTTCTCCTGTTTTCACACATATCTCAGGGGAACACTCTACCCTATGCTTCTCAATCAACGTTGACCTAGCAATTCCCAGGCTTTGAGGCTTCCATAAATACATTTAGAATAAGTGTGTTCATAGTTTTAATATTTCTGATGGGAATTTGATTGTAGTTTCACGGATTTTTTTCCCAATTAATTTCAGAAAAAATATCTATGTTTTTATGATGTTAAATCTTTCATCCATGAAGCAACTTCATGCCATAACCATGAACATAGTATTTTTGTCTCCTTAGATCGTTCCGTAGAGTTTTGAACATTCTCCGTCAAAATTGTGTGAAATCGTTAGAGGCAAATCCCTACATATGTCAGAGTATGACTTGTGTTATGGATGGTGTCTTATTTTCTATTGTGCTTCCTGGTTGCTAAATACTAGCGTAGGGGGAATATGTCAGATCAGCAATTTCCTGAGCTTTCTTACCACTTGGAATATTTTGTGGGTCCTATTGAATTTTCTATGAAATTATCTCATTATCTGAAAATAATGGCAGGTGGACTTCTATACCCATTGGAGCAAGATGTTCAACTCTTCCAATAAAGAGACCCAGCTCTAAAGCAGGTTCAGTAATAAATGTTCCTTTTTTCCACCCTCTTTCTCAAAACATTTTCCAAGGTGAGGAGTCTAGGGGGTCTCATCATTTCTCGGGGCCCACATTCCTTCCGGGTGCTTCTCTGCCATCCTAGGGCCTTGTCTTCATCTGCAAGGCTGAGCCTGGGCTGCTGGGGGCTCCAGATCGCAGGGAGGGGACAGACAGAGAGGAGGGCCAGCCCTGCTGACTTAGGAGGGAGGAAGCCTCCTCCTTCTGGCGGAGGTCCTGGTGACGTAGAGACCTGCACTGCATTCACTTCCTTCTTTCTCCTTCGTCAAGATCATTCTTGTTCGTGTTTTTATCTGTCACATTAATCTTACTATTTAAACTATGTTTTGCTTTTGAAATCTCTATGCCTATACTTTAAAAAAAAATTATTTCATTCCTTCCTTCCCTTAATCATCATCTTTTCCTTTCTTCTTGACAATGACGATCTGGTTTACTTTCAGCTTCTTGAGTTGAACGCCAACCTCATTACTTCTCATCTTTTGTCTTCTGGTCAATGGGTTTCAAGCAATAGATTTTCCCCTCACTATTGATTGTTATTCAGCTATGTCCCGGAGGGTTTGAGAAGTAGCAATATGTCGTGTGTTTTTAAGTGTTTTATTATTTCTGGCATTATTTTCTTCTTCTTCTTCTTCTTCTGGTTTTTTTTTTTTTTTTTTTTTACAGTGAAAATTTTATATTTAGAATTAGCCAGCTGGACTCAGTTTAGCTGATCCCAATTTTGTTGGCAACGTCCAAAGCATCCTAGTCAGGAGCCAGTCGGACATAAGCCTTCTCTCTCCATCAGGCCTGATCAGGGGCTGACCGTGGCCTTGTCCGTGTCATAGAGCTTCTTCACAGCCTATTTGATCCAGTCGAGGCTTGTGGGCCTGGACGTCCACAGTGAACTCTAGTGTGTGGTTGTCGTCTCTTCTTCATGGCTGACTTGGTGGTCAGGGGGACTGGCTGATGGCACAGTGGTCAAGCTTCTTCCTCCAGGGGGCGCTCTTCTGAGGATATTTGGGCTGCCTTCGGAGCTGCAGGGTCTTGGGCCTTCAGAACATGGGTGACGTGCAGATCTGTGTGTGTGTGTGTGTGTGTGTGTGTGTGTGTGTGTGTGTGTGGTGGCTGTGGACGGCTTTCAGCACTGCTTTCTTTGCCTTCAATTCTTTGGCTTTGGGAGTGGCAGGGACTTCCTTCTTCGTGTTCAGCGCCATCTTCCTATTTTCTTATCAACTCAAAGATATTTTCATCTTTTTTTTTTTTAGCTGTTTGATCCATAGAACGTTTACCTGTCCATTTGCAAAATGATTTCCAATCTTACTGCATTATTATCATAAAGCGTGAATTGGAGGATACTGACTCTTGAAATGTATTAGGGCTTCCTCTGGGACCTAATGTATTCATTTGTAGGCAGGGAAGTTATATAGTGTTATTAAAATATATCTACCTATCTGTTTATTTATCTTTGCTTAATCTATCAGTTTCCGAGAGCTGTGCTAAAATCTCCAAATAAAGTTATTGGTTTATCTGTTTGTCCCTATAATATTTCCTTAATATATTTTGAAACTTATGTTAGATTAAGTTGTCATATTTTCTTAATGTATTGTTCCTTTTGGAACATCTCTCTTTGCCCTCAGGTAAATTTATTTTCACCTAAATTCCATTTTGCCTCAAAACTCAGCAGGTTTTCCTTTTGTTCATTTTTGCACAAAAACATTTCCACCCTTTTATTTTCTTTCTTTTTTTTCTTTTTTTTTTTTTTAAGCACACACACATATATACTTTTATTTTAGTAAAATTTTAAAGTATGAATTTAGTAGTCTTCAAACTGTTACAACCATACCACAGACCTCAGCAAAGCTGCAATATAGCAATTTTTATCCTCAGTTTGAATTCTTCAAACTTCAAGGAACCAAAATGAAATTCAATTTTCAAAACATACGAATGTGCACCCTTTTATTTTCAAACTCTAATCTTTTTATTTTAACGATGCGTCAAGTAGACAATATAGTGTGGGAATTTTGAAACTTCATCCTCTTCCCAGTAACCAGTGTGCTGTTTTAAACATATTAATGAGATGCTATCACTCCCCTACTTCAATCCCACCAGTGGTTTCCCATTTCTCCTAGAAGAGACCCTCGGCTCCTTCCCTTCCCAAGCAGCGCCCTGAATGAACCCCTACCCCCTGCCCTGCGTCCCTCCAGACAGCCCTCTCTTCCCCCTACCCTCAGCCCCAACCTTCAGACCCTCCACATGCAGCCTTGCTCCTGCCTGCAGGAGTCCCCTCACTGTCCCTATGCCTCCAGTATTCTTCCTACATCTTTGCATGGCTGTTTCCTTCTCTTCTTTCGGACCTCAGTTCAACTGCCTCCCCTGGGAGGCCTTTGGTAAGCATCCAATTAAAGGGCCCCCCTACCGGTCATTCTCCAATCCAGCAGTCTGTGCCCCCGTCTGTACTGCATGCACTGTCGTTGGAAATGTCCTTGTTTATTTACACTATCAAGCTGTGTGACAGCAGAGGCCTCAGGTGGTTTTCACTGCTACAGCCCCAGCACCTAGAGCAGTGTCTGCAATTGAATGGGTGTCCAAAAACCATCTGTAGAAAGAAATTCTCAGAAGAACAGACTGCAGAGGTACCACAAGCACTGTGGGGAAGGAAGCGTCATAATTGCTATGAAGTTGTTCTGTCTCCATCCCCTGCATCCACCTTCAAGTGTGATAAGATGCCCACACAACTCATCAAATCTGGTTTTCTTCTTGTATCGCAACAAGTTGAGCTGCTAACCAGCGGGGTCCCTCTTGGTGTTCCGTGCTTCCATCTCTCTCCAGTTGCAAGTTTATTTGAAAATTCGAAACCCACAGAAGCTTCTGAATGAACCCCCCACCCCAAACCCCCAACCCCCAGCTTACTCAGGAAGCGCTTCCTACATTCCAGGGGTTAAATATTTATTAGGTTTATTTTAATCAGGAATAAATACATGATTTAGCAAAATGTAATGCTTCCCACTTAGAAATCCCTCCAAGTTCTCCCCGCACATTCCGACCACATTAGTCACAACGGAAAACAGCACGGACACACTGTACAAACATCTGGAGTGTGCGAGGTCACCGTGCCTCACGGCGGAAGTCAATGCCACAGTGTTACATTCACGTCCCATACATTGGCTGGTCCCTTAGAAGCAGCCTTTGGGGATTGCTGAGGAAACCACAGATGTCTTCTTGTGTAAACACAGTGGATCTGGTGATACAGAAAGTCCTGTAAATGCATAGACACGTACCGCAAGCACAGTGATGTCAGAGCTGCAGAATGCGCCTGGCGAACAGACAGACGCGTCTATCGGGCAGCGAGATGTACCACAAGCACCGTCCTTCCCCGGAATCCCTTTGCCACCGGGGACAATGAGTCACAGCTTCAGCTGCCGCCCCTTCCTAACAACCCAGATGGGTGGGCAGCCTGGAGATAAATGCTTCTCCTTCTCAAGGTCTTTACCGTACTTCTCTCTCATCCCTTAAAATTACGTTAAGATGCAATTAAGCCACTCTGCCTCCCATCTTTCCTGGAGCTCAGCGCTTTTATTGACACGGATGCCAGACCCTTCTTAGAATAAAACACTGGATGAATTAATTCTTTAGAACTTATCAACTTCCTGTTTTCAAAAAAATTCTGACCAGTCTGACCTTCACAGTCCAGGCAACATTTCTACTCTGAAGGTGCAGCTGAAATATAAGCCCCCGGGTCACCCTTACCTGACCCAGTCCCACCTGGAGCCATGAGCCGATTTCTGCTTTCACACCCCACTTTCACAATATTCGTTGATATATTTTTCTCCCTGTCTGTATTGTGAGCATCTCTGCTGGGACCTGGGGCTTGTTCATCTTCTTTTCTATATATTTTTTTCCCCCCACCGGACACCTTACACAGGATTTAACACAGTTCTCCTTTGGGCAATCAGGAATGAATAGTCGATGCCTTAATACAGCTGAGAACCCTCGCATGCTGCAGAAGCTCTTTCTGTGCTGCAAAGCTGTGGCTGGGGACGCGGTGAAAGCTTGCCCAGTTCCAGGCCCTTCCAGGTGCTTCCCTGCCAGCAGCTACCCCTGTGCCATTCGCCCTGCCCCCTGCAGGAGTAGGGAGACCATCTGGCTTCTGCATGTGTGGCATTGGGACCAGCAGGGCAAAGAGATCTCCTGATTCAGGGCTGATTAGGAGGGTTAAAGTTTAGTGTCACTGAGTTCCCTGAAAAACAGAGGTGATGCATATCAGAGGTCTATTTGCGGATTGGATTAAAAAGTTCCACGCAGGGGACCAATTTGCAAACCCAGACCTCCTGCCAGGACACAGCTTTTGGCTCATCTTCCTCGCAGGCTTTTCTCATTCAGAAATTTTCTCCAGTGAACACAGGGTGCAGCTGTCTGGATGGTTTGGAAAGAGGTCCTTGTGCACTTTCTAGTGAGAGAGCGTCCATCTTTCCCACAAACCCGACGAGCTCACACGTAATGTGCTGAGCGTTGCCTGACCACATCACCAGTCAATGTTTTGTGATATCCCAGAACAGACACCAGGGAGTTCCCTTTGTCATTATGAGAGAGAGAAGATGCGAGTTCAGGTCTCACGTGGCTTCTCTTGGCTTCTGGAAGACGTGAGCCTCCCCGAGGACCAGGGAACCACAGCTCTGCAAGATCCTGGGTCATAGTTCGAACCTCTGCTCCTTTGGCACCGCGCCGTGGCGTCTGCTCTCGGGCTAGTCCTCATAGTACTGCGGCGACGAGAAGAGCGTGCTTTTCCTCTTGCTTCCGCTGTACATCAAGGACATGCTTTTCTTTTTTCGGTCCAAGGGGGTGTTGTCATCACCGGTCAGAGACAAGTAGGAGGCGATGCTTTCCCGGAGGCCATAGCTGAAAAGGGACTCATCCACGCCCAGTGGGTGTCCTGCTCCCTCGGGGTGCTCCTGCAGTCTGCGAGTGGGAAGAAAGAGGGCAGAGGAAGGAGAGAAAGAGAGGGACATAGAGGGGTGGAGGACAAGGGAATGAGAAAAAGAAGAGACAAAAGAGGCTGGTTAGTATTTCTCTAACGTATTGTTCTAATTCTGCTTCTTACATGTGTGGCTGTGTGATCTTAGGTAAATGGCTTAACCTCTCAGAAGCACCATTTCCTTGGATGGCTAAATTGTCTAACTGCAAATTTTAATGAATACTTCTTTATGATATTTACAAGGAACGCAGGTCGTATTCATCTCCCAGGCAATTCTGATCTCTGATTTTCTTTGAACTTGACAATGGGATGTCTGCATCAGTATTGAATGAATAAGGTAACCCATCAATCCCCCACTGCAGATACCCCTAAAATGCAATAGCTGACACTCAAATAGAACAAATCAGTGAAATATATTTTCCCTTACAAAAAATGAAGTCACCTTATGATTTTGCTGATACGTTTAAGCTTTCTGAGTTTAATATAATATTAAATTTCTGCAAGATTTATTTGTGTGTTACTCTCTAGGATCCTAACAATTAGAAAAAGCAAGGTGGCATCTTTCAGCTAGAAAATATTCTGCTAACACTGAATGGGAACTCAGTAAATGTTTGCAGAATTGGGGAGACTGGGGGTCTTGTCAGGGAGTTGCCAGGGCCATGCCTCCCACCGTGTGAGGCCTGACGCTGGATCTGCCTCCCAGGGGCAGCGGGATTCTGTGGGTTTATATCTGCTCAGCGTGCCCCCCATTAGGTTTCAGCAGGGCCAGCTGTA
This sequence comes from Rhinolophus sinicus, assembly GCF_036562045.2. NCBI lineage: Eukaryota > Metazoa > Chordata > Mammalia > Chiroptera > Rhinolophidae > Rhinolophus > Rhinolophus sinicus. The sequence goes on along the minus strand of NC_133761.1, from coordinate 6,117,820 downwards.
ACTGGCCAAGGTTTTCATATGCCAGGTTCACACACTGGTTTGGGGATCACATGTATGTGGAGGACACACATACATATGCAGAGACACACACACAGACACACACACACAGATGCACAGAGATACACACACAGACACACTGACATACACATACACACAGACACCTCACCTGGACATCCTCTTCCAGTCGAAGGTCTTTTGGCGCAAGGTGACAGGTGAGTCGGAGGCCTTCACTGCCGGGGAGGCCGTGCTCTGAGTGAGGCAGGGTGTGGTCAGCACACAGCAGAGGCCATCAGCCACCTCTGAGAAGGGAAGCGGACAGCTGGTCAGTGACTGTGAGATGCCACAGCCAGTGTGGGGTGCGGGGCCCCAGGGACCACCCAGTATAGTTCCCTGCTTGTCCCCAAGGGGATACTGAGGCCAAGATTTGAAAGGGGTGTGGCAGGGTTGAGGGTCGTGTGCCCTGAGTACACACTGCACTGATGTGGGTGCAGGCAGAGCGAGGCTTAGGAGCTGGAATCAAACAAACTTGGGTTTGGATTTCAGCTTTGCCCCTGTAGTGAATTACTTTGCACCTCTTTGAGCCTCTCTGTTTCCTCAGCTGCAAAGTGAGGGGAATTGAGCTAATAAGTGAGAGCAGCTGGCAGAGTGTTCGCACAAGGCCCCAGCCTCAATGGTGCCACTCTAAGGCACAGTTCCATCCACTTTGGGGGAAGAACCTCTTGTGTGTAAGAGGGTTCTTTGTACTGTGCTGATTTCCCCAAAGCACAGAGCAGCGTTTAATACAGCACAGTGGGCTAGAGGCATTTGCAGGAAGAAAGGAAGATAAAAGAAACAATAGAAGACAGAAAAGGAAGAGAGAGAGAGGAGAAAGGAGGAAGGCAGGATGGAAGGAAGGGAGGCAGGAAGGAGAGAGAGAGAGAGAGAGAGAAGGAGAGAAGGAGGGGAGGAAGTAAAGACGGGACACAAAGGATAAAAGGCACAGGAAAAGAAGGAGGAGAAAAACAAAGATTTTAAGGCAAAAGAGAGAAAGTAGGAGGAAAAAAAACTGAAAAAGAAATCTCTTTTTCTTTACCCTAGATACTAATCACCAAAAGAATGAAAATTAAATAAATCCATTTCTTTTCCCCTCAGCTGCTATGAAGTGTCTGAGCTGCCAGGGCCCCTCTTCTTTCCGAGAGCATTAAGGTCTGGCCTCCATCTCTTTGGCGCCCTGTCCTAACCCATGTCATCGTGAGAAAGGTTGGTTCTGGCTGTGCTCGGGCATTCTGATAGATGGCGGAAATTCTGCGAGGGCTTATTCAGCTTGAAGACCTCAGTGTTTCTCAGTCACAGGGGTGGATAGAGTGGCCGAGGAAGTAAGACGCCACTGGCCTCCAGTAAGACCGGGCCACCCCCAGCCGGAGCGCACCCGTTACTAGGTCTTAGGAAGCACATTACACCAACGGCAGTCTCTGCCTCCCACCTGATTTATGGAGCTCTGGAGTGTCCTTGCCAAAGAACAAAAGGAAACTGTAGCTGATGAAGCAAACCCAGGCTATCAGAGGGTGGCCGTGAATAACGCCTTGTTCCGCAGTGTTCCGTCTGCCTTTCACCATGAACCTGAATGGCCACCCACACTGGCCCACACTGAGAACTGTGAGATTGGAGCCTGAGGTTAGAGGGAGTTTAATTGGATGTGAGTCTGAAATAATTACCTGTCATGGGTTGGCAATTGAAAGGGCCTCTCAGGTGAGGAGGTGAGGGAGACCAAGTCCGACACAAAAATTAAAGAAATCAGTGTCTGTGGGCAGCTCGGGCGGAGGACTTTGTGACAGTCCTTCCTTAGAAAGGTTACTATTTAGGATGAAAAGGAAAGTTCGGCAAACAGGAAAAGGACTAACACTTCTGGGCACGTGCTGAGCTGGCCTGTCACACTGCACCTTATCCAGCAGTCAGGACTGTTACGCCCATTTTGGGAATTAGGAAACTGAGCGGCCTAGGGTCAAGTCAGGTGCTCAAGGTCACAGAAATGTGACCCAAACCTGTCTCATGGACTCCCAACCAGACACTTGTTTCAAAAGCAACTCATTGCCTCCAAAGCCGGACACAGTTGGCTAATTCTCTCCAATCTCTAGAATTCTCTAGAACACTCATTCCTCACACACCCTTCAATTCCAACTCTCCATTCACAGATCCCATGTTCCCATCCCTTTATTTTCTTGGCCGTATTTTAGAACATATTCGTGTCCCACTGTCTCTCTTCTCTTAGTCGCTGCCGTGCGTGAAATACTTCCGGTGCCAGACGTTTCACACGTGTAATTTTTTTTTTGTGGTGGTGTCTGTGGAGGGTCCTAACAACAATCCTATAAGAGACATTTTAATCCCCATTTCATAGACGAAGAAACCAAGGTTTTGAGATATTAGGGAATTGGCCCAAGGCCACCAGGATAATAAATATAAGCAAAACTGTGAAGCACAGATGTCCGTTGAGACCCTTTAGCGCATGATTTCTCTGATTCTGTGCCTTGAGGAAGAGTCTGGTGGGCGGTAAAATTGGCCACGTTGTTTCTACTTTGGGGTCCCCTGGGGCGCAAGGAGCATATCAGGGTTTACGATGCTGTGAACTGGTGACAGCGATCCATTTACTGACGCCATGGCCGGGAACAGCCTTGGGGGCCTCCCTGGCTGGCATCCTTTTCATGTTTGCTTTTATCTATGCAAAACTTATGGTCTCCACACCTCTCGTATGATTGTTATTAAAAGCCAAACACCACAGCCAGCGTACTCATCATTAGCAAACGCTGACTGTTTCCAGGACTCCCTTCCTCTTTCAGTTTTAGCCAAGCGGCTGGCTTTTCGGGTGTCACAGAAGTAGTACTTGTTATCATTTGTTTTGCACCTGCCATATGCCAGGCTGTGTCGCACGCGTCACGTGAAGGATCATGTTTGACAGTCGTTAACAACCACCTGCCCGGGGCTGCTTGCGTCCACCTTCCCTGGATGGGGCCCTGAGTCCAGGGGCGGTGGGGTGTTTGTGCCGGGTCTCATGTCTCCCACGTGGCCGTTCCTCCTGCACAGCCTGCATTTGTCACAGGCCAGGTGTGGTAACCCAGGCCCCTTAGACTCCTCCTTTCTCCTTGAAATACCCTTTCAAGACCCCATACCCCTCAGAACGTTAGCAAAGATCCCCAGGGCTGCAAGGTCAGCCCTCCTGAACCTGGAAGGGGCAAGATGCTAACAACGGGAAAGCGTCTCCTTCTCTTTCTCCCTCCAATATGCGGGGGCGGGAGGGGGAAGGAGACAGCCGGCTGAGGACGGGTGGCAGACGTTTAGTAGGAGGCACATTTACGTGCCAGGCAGTCTCCCCAGCACTTTCCGTGCACTAACTCCATGAATTCTCACTCCATCCCCAAGGTAGGAACCATTAGCATCTTCACTACACACAGAAGAAAAGGAGACACAGAGGTGAACAATGAGCCCAAGACTGCCCCAAACGTCTGGGATATGAACACAGTCATTCCAGAGCCAACTTTTACAAACTTAGCCAGCTTTTTACTGTTTCTCCCTCTTCCGTAGGGTAAAATTCCAACTCCCGACCTGGCATTCGGGCCTCTCAGTCTAACTCAGATTGTTTTCTTCTGACTCTACACTCTCCCATCACCTCCGTCAAAACCATGCTCTGCTTTCAGTGTCTTGTGAACACTGTTTGCCCTGGTCTGCGTGGACCATTTGCACCTCTCTCCTGGGTCCGGGAAGGACACACGAATGAGTGAAGTACAATGCTCGGTCTCTAAGAGCTTGCTGGGAAACACAGAGGAGAACACAGACCACTAGGCCGCAAGTCGGAGCCTGCAGAGTTCTAAAGAGGCCCCTGGCATCTCTGGAAGCAGAGACAGCAGGCGATCAATCCTAACTCCTGCAGCTTCTACAAGGAGGGGACTCTAGTTGGCTGGCGTGAAGGCTCAGGAGGGTGTTGACATGCAGAAAAGTGGAAACGAGTGGCATTTCCAAACAAAGCCCCAGAGGCCTGCAAATGTATGACCCACTTAAGGAAGTGCAAGCTGTCTGCAGATGTGAATGTTAAGGGCAGTTTGATTTGTTTCATTTGCAGGAAGAGAGAGGGCGAAGTTGAGATGAGCCGTGTTTTAGTTACTTAGGCGGCATTCAATGGCAGTCCCTTTCAGCCTGAGATTTATAATCTGAGTTAGTAAGAAAAGCACATAGCAAGCAGGCAGGATGGGCAGAGAGTGAAGTAAATCACCTGCAGGTATTGATGACCCACATGCATCCTAGACTGGGGCACTTAGGAAAGAGGGGCTTCACTGATTGGTCCCGATGGAGTGTTTCTTACCGGAATAGTGATTCACCAGGTCTTCCAGGCACTGGAAGGTGAGCCTTGGGGAAATGTAATACCAGTTGTTGGGCAGGCGGAAGATCCGGTAATGCTTTACCTGCCGATGTCTCACCGAGAGAGAGTAGAAACCTGTAGGGAGTGGGTGGTGAGTCCGTCGCATTGCACATGTCCCCACACAAGGGTGGCCGGCCGAGGAGCTTGCCACCACGAGGTGGAGAGATTTTCTCAGCCTCGTGACATGACTGTCCATTTGGGAAAATCAAGACGTGACATGATGATGACACCTAGACATGCACTCTTGTGTTTTAAGCCACAGGCACGAGAACCCCATCTGCGTGGATGTAGCTCACTCTTTAGAGACCATGGGAGCACGTCATTTCAATAGCCTCATTCATTAACCACGTGGCAATACAGGTTTTCAAGTGCACAGGCCTAGTCTGTTTGGAGAGGTTACCATTTGGGATGCTTCTGCATCCTCTGTGGGTCCCGGGGCCCGATGAGATGATAAGAGTTGGATTGCACCCATAGGTCAGGACCTGTGGCCATCCTTGGGTCCTTCCCAAGTACTCTCTCTAAGATAGCTGTGCTGCCATCTTCCTTCCTGTCCCACCAACGCCACCGTACCACACCTACAGTTATGCCCCCATTTCCTGGTCCCTACTCTCTCTGCCTTATGCTTTGTGTTCTCAGAAATTTGGAAGCAGTGGCAGTGCAGACATTTTTCGGAGTCTCCCTAAGAAACATGTAAAATGTGTTATTCCTCCTTCAGTGCCGTTAGAGCAATGACCCAATAGGGGTCAACAACAGCAGAAGCTGGGGCAAGTGTCTGCACCTCTCTCACCCTTGATTTTCCCAAGTGGACAGTGAGAGGCTTGGACTCCAGTCATGTCTGAGAGCCCTTCCTGCTGTGTCTTCTGGGGTCCCTGGGGTGCCAAGGCTCACAAGGCAGAGGGAGGGGGAAGGTACTAGATTTGACCGCATCTGTGTTGTATGTGCTGGGCTGGGGGCTCAATTATTTCCAAGCAACATGTCCATTAATTCTCAGAAAGACCCGGGATGTATTGTCCCCAAATATTTTGTAGATGGAGGAACTCGGGCTCAGAGCCCCTAAGGGACGTGGCCAGCGGCACGCGGCTTGGAAATGGCCGACCTGAGGCTGGACACTTGTCCTGAGAAGGCCTCTTACACTAGCGTGGCTTGCACTAGGCTTGGCCCCAGGCCTGCCCTGGTAGCGACTTCCGGTAATGTCAACGGGCACTGGAAGTACAGTGCACAGGTCAAGGGTGGCAGTGGAAACTTGCAAGAACTTTGCATACCCAAGGAAGCAGAGACTGCCACTCCCACTCCGGCCCCGCCCGCTGCAGAGCCCCCACCTGATGGCATCTGTTTTCAGATTAGCTGCTACCTCAAACTGGGTTCTCCTAGCTCGGCCATGTCAGCTTCCAGGCTCTGGGTCTGGGTCCCCTGCCTCGGGGGACACTGGGACATGCACAGGAAGTTTGCCTTTGCTTTATCTTGCTCCAGTGCATTGTTTTTGAGAGAAAAGTTGTTGGATGTTTTTTGATCGCACGTGATGGCCCCTGCCTCCCCAAAGTAAGGCTGCTGCTCATTTTGTGAAGGGCTCCAGCAACTCGCAGCTTGGCGCTTAGCAGGTGCACGGGAAATAACTCTCAGATGCTGTCTTTTCTTTGATAGCGAGTGTACAAGAAGCAGGCTAAGAACTTGAAAATACCTTTTGCATTTAAGAAGCTATTGTTATTCTTCCTTAGTCTGGGGAAGCCCAAGCTGTGAAGTGTTTTGCTCCTGTGCATTTACGTAGGTACAACATCTGAGACACCGTGCTAAGCCCTTTCCCGCTGTTAATCACGTGTTATAGGTAAGGGAGCCTAGGCTAAGACAGAGGAGGTGACTTCTTAATAATTCGTACAGACAAAGCCAGAAGGCCCTGCTCTGAACCATGAGAAAGCCCTGCTATGTTGTCCCCACTGAATTACCGAACGCGTAGAACGTGAGGAAATTAATAATCCTAAAGATCGGGGTGAGAACCTAAGAGTGTGCATCTGCTTTCCTGATTCTCGAAGCCGTCTGATTGCGTTGTAGGGTATAGCGGGAACTAGCGCTGGGGGTCTCCTGTGTAGCGAGAGCCCTGCAGACATCATTCCATTTGAATTGCTCCACAACCTTCCAAAGGAGGGGTTTTCTCCCCATTTCACAGATGGGAAAACTGAGCTCAGAGAATTTAAGAGGCCTGCCCCAGTCACAGAGCCTGAGAGCGCGGGCCAGGCTTAGTCCGGAGCCCATGCTCTCTGCTCAGGTGCTGCCCACACCGTGGGGTGTTCACTTTTCTTCTCAGTTGGTGGGAAATTTTCCACCAGGAGTCGGCAGGGCCTGATATGGGTCCAGGCCCGTGGCAGTGCCCCAGCAGGTCCCCACTACCTATTTCTAGTCCCCTGGCTTTGACGCTGGCCTCACCGGCGGTGCGTAGGCTGCAGGGAGCTCACAAAGGACCGATTTGCGTGTCCCGTGGGAGGAGGGAAGATGAGATGTGTCATGAGTCAGGCGGGAGGCAAACCTGCTTGTGTGTGTGACCCAAGCCCAGAAAGCTAGGTGGAAAGCCGCTCACCTTTCTTCGTCTCACTCTCTCTGATCATGAAGGAACCAATCTTTGTGTCTGGCAGCTGCAGCAGCTCCTCGGCCTTGTCTCTGCCCAGCCCTTCAAACAGCCAGCTGTGGAGTAGGAAGGCAGACGTGAGTCTCCCAAGCATAGCCACCCTCCAGAAGACAGGTGGGGTGTGGAAATTAAGATCGAGAGCCAGTTAACATACAATGCTGGGATTGAGAAGAGGAGGGAGGTCGACTCTCCACCCATTCATACTTTTAATCTTGGAAATAAAATTCCTGAGGACTTACTGTAGGCCAGGTATCGCACTGGGTAATGAGGAACCAGAGGTGCATAAGACACCTTTGTCATCCCGTTTCTCACTTGCCAGCCGGCCTGTGCCCGTTCTGTGTTGTGTGATACATCGGCATTCTACATGTGACAAGGTCCCTGTTTGGTAGTTTGTTTAATGTCTATCTCTCTTACAATCTAAATACCTGCCCCCTCCCTCACCACCCCATGAGGGCAGGGGCTGTGTCTGTCATTTTGGGTTTTGCCTTTGCATCCAGGTTTTTGACCTTGGTGTATATCTGTGAATGAATGAATGAATGAATGAATGAATGAATGAATGAACGAACGAACACAAGAAGGAAAAAAAGAAAAGGTGGTGCATAATTCCACCAACTTAACAAGCTCCACTTTGCATCCATTACATTTCCTTCTTGGCCTCTCTTTCCCAACATATTTTTAACACAGGTGTCATTGCACTGTGTGTTTAGTGTTTCTGGCTTTTATTCGCTAGTTAAAAAAAAAAGCTGTTTTAATACTGTAGCCCAGCATCCAGTGGAACGCTCACGTTCCACAGGAGACCCGACATCTTTGAGAACGTTTTAGAAAGCAGCTGTGCACAAAGGGACCTATGCTCTCTGTGGAAGGGCCCTCCCTCCTGTCTCAGAGCAGGCCTGGCCAGACCTCTGTGTGGAAGGACGTGCTTTGTTAGCAGTCGGTGGGCGTGTACGCAGAAGCATTCGCACATCCCTTTTGAACGGTCTCTGTATTTCAGTGAATGGACCGTGGCTTCTCATCGCCAGGTCTGAAGTAGCGCGTGCTATGGCGAATATGAATACTCTGCCGTTTTGTACCCTTTAACATGCCCCATGGCAGCACGCAGGTCGTTGAAGGGCTGACTGGGTACTTCTGAAACAGCACGTGTGAGAAGACCCACAGACATAACATCGGATGCCACTTATTTAGGGACTGGGCTCCAAAGTGCTTTGTTGTTAAGATCGGGATTCTGCCATATTTGGCCAAATCGTCCAACTATTTCCATAGTTCTGCACAATGTATGGCATATGAATTCTCTGACAAACATTCATCCTTTCAAGTCCTGCCATGGAATTCCACTTATAAAAATGAAGACAATAGAACAATAACCATAACAAGAGCCGTATATAAATACTGTGCGGGCCACACACCATACTAAGCACTCGAAATCTCCTCATATCAACCCCCTATGACACGTGGTATTATTTCCCTTTCACCAGTGAGGACACCGAGGGTCAGAGGGATTACTTTATCCAGGTTACCCCACACTAGCAACTCATAGAGCTCGAAATGGAATATGTCTTTCTGGGACGTCCAATTCTGTAACCTCTGTGCTGCCCAGCCTCTCTTCCAATTAGATGCTTTTAGGATATTTATTGCATCGACTAGATTGGAAGCCCCATAGGGTCACAATTACATCTTATTCCTCTGGGCTCCTGCCCATTCCCAGCTCCTGACAGCATTCAGCGTCTGTAGCACGGAGGTGTCAATGCAGGTTTGCTACATGAATGAATGGATCAGCGGCACACAGCTGAGTTAGAAGCGTCACGTGACTCGCGTCTCTCCCAGAGCATAACTCTCACAGCAGCTACTGCCCCACTTCTGCTCATCGTCATCGTCCTAAGTACAGCAATAGCTTTGACATTCACGATCAAAATCTGTCGCACTGCAGGTAAATGCACTGAATTGCGTTCTGTAAGATAGACAGTTATGTCTGCCGCACCGGGAGAGCGTGGGGCGTGCAAAGTGCTTCTCTGAATGTAAGGCAGTTATTTCTGGACCCCTTTAAATAAAAGGGATCCTCCCTCCCTTCCTATATCGTGTGCACTTCTTTGTCGAGGTCCAGCCTCGGCAGGTTGACAGATGAGGAAACTGTGGTTCGAGAGATTCAGTAAGTTTTCTAAGGCTCTTCCGAGGAAGGCCAGAGTGGAGCCACACACCCTGCAGCCTGGTGTGCTGGCCTCCAAACCATCCACCATGCAAACGGCCTCTGCCACAGCCACAGCACCGCCGGCAAAGCTGTGTGCGCGTCTTCTCATCCTCTACGCCTACCTTCTAAACGTTTCTCCTTTCCTGCTCGACTTCTCCCTCTGCCACCTTGGGTCTATAAGCACTTTTGGCAGTAAGCGTTCTCTGCGTTCTGGATGCGATGTGATAATATAGCTAATAGGTGTGGAGTGCTTACGGGCATTGTTCTGAGAACTACCCAGATTTCATCCCATCTCGTTTTCCTAGCAACTCTATACGTTGGTCATATTATTATATATTCTTATCTCTGTCATTCTGTATCGTCATCTCTATATGATAGGCAAGGAAAGGAAACCAACGCACAGAATGTGGAGTGGCTTGCCCACTGTCACATAGCCAGTAAGTGACAGAGGCAGGATTTGAACCTCGACAGTGACTTTTAGCCACTGCATCACGCTGTGTCCTGTAATAGTTCCTTAGTGTTTATGTTCCAGCAACATCCAGTTAGAGCTCAGAGGTCTAAGCCCCTTCATCTTACTGATGGGGAAACGCAGTCTTAGATGGGGAGGGGCTGGCCCAAGTGGCACCCTCGTTTAGGAACCGAGCTACGAGTAGACGGACCCTCTCCAATCAATGCCTTTTGCCACTGTACCAGGCTGGCCTCTCTCTTCTCAAATGTATGAGTCCCTCGCACAAGTATCATGCTGCATTGGTACCCCTTGAGAATGTACTCACCCATGGTAAACTCTGGCCACACATATTCCAGGAATGTAACTCTCTCGACCAGTGCTGAGAGACATGGCTTTCCACCAGCCCCCTTCACTGTAAGAACAAGCACAGGTAGGAAGAGGGTGGGTAGGTGAATGGCAAAGCGAACGGATGAAGGAACAGGGTCGTCAGATTGAACCCAGGGCACGTCGGGAGCTTCTTTTTTAAGATCTATCATTGACCCAAATGTCTCCATATGGAAATTCAGTTTTAAGTATATGCCCTCCTTCCAAGCTAAACAGGAAATCTTCCCACAGACTGACAATAGCACATTTCAGAGCTCTGCAGCTGACGTTCCACATCTGGGGGCTTTTAAAACTAAATGTTTACTACACTGCTTGGCACCCTGTGATGTAACCAAGATCATATCGTATATCTGTATCGATGAGGATTTAAATAAAAGGGGCTTAGAGCCCCTATTCTTTCTATAGCTTATTTTGACTCAGAGAGAGATAACAGACTAGGAGCCAATATGTTTTGCTTGCCATCAGAAGCCTTTTCAGACCCCCGAGTCCGGAGTGGTGTGTAATCTCAACACTGCACATATGGTGGGAGATGAGGCCAATAGGAGAAGCAGAGTTGGGATCATAAAGGGCCTCAAAAGCCATTAAGGAACTTACATTTTATCCAGTAGGCCCTGGGGAGCCACAGGAGGTCGTAGAGCTCTGGCAGCAATCAAAGGATTAAGCATTAAGGCCTCTGTCTCATCTGGCAGTAGGGCCAGGGCCCACAGGGAATTGGGCAGCTATAGCTCACATCTAACGAGTCCCACCCAAATCGAGTTCATCCTTCCTGAGGGCGCTTGTAAAAGTTTTGGAAAGCTAACTCACTCAGAAATCACACGCAGTTTCTCCCCTTGGCGGAATATTGGGGGGCTGATGTCAGGAGATGGGTAATCACTCAGCACAGCCAGGAAGTCGCTCTCCAGTCCTGGGGAAACAACAGGAAAGGGTGTTATTTTTCACAAGGAGCTGGAAGGAGGCCCTGGGAGGGGCACGTGCAAAGGTGAGTCCCTCTTGGGGACTTTTCTGCCCCAGACACCTGACTCGTTTCGAAACAGCGGTTTATAGCAGGCCCCTCCTCTCTTCAGGGATGCTTGAAGGAACGCTGGGCATCAGGTCGCCTACTCCCGCACTGCTGCCCAGCATCCGGTGGGATGCCCACTGTCAGCTCACTGTCCAGAGCTGACCTTACTGGGCCTGCCTTGGCCCTGAATTTGGCAACTCACGAGATACGTCCTTAGGGGCTGCCCCCACATCCACTGCTCCATGTAACCTTGGGCAAGTCCCAGAACGTCCACTAGACTTAAGTCCCCATCTTTAAAATGCAGCTAATGATACCTCATTCCAGGGTCCTTACGAGAGGGGAATGACACTGTGCAGCACCTTGTAAATGATACGGGGCTCTAAAAACATCCCTTCTTGTTTTCATTGCCTCAGGTGCCCTCTCTGGGCATTGAGGGCCCCACATCTATAAATTGGGGGGGGGGGCAGTGTTAGAGGTTCGGCTACATGAGTTCTCAGGACCCACCAGGACCGGAAGACACTAACTCTGAGACTCAGTAAAGCATCTGTTTCTTGCAGAATATAAGGCACCACGTTAGGGAATGTATTTAATAGGGTTTTTGGGGAGGGGGTAGAAGAAAATTAAGTACTTTCATCCTATGTATATTGAAAGTAATTCTGGTGAAGTTTTAGAAAGGAAAGCATGCTATCACACGAGTACAGCTTACTGTAGAGGACAGATACAGTGATAACATGTGAATTTGCTTTTCGGCACAAAGCAAAATCCTTGTTTGACACTCTTAGTGATTTGCCATCATTCAGATGCATTAAATGCGGGGTAATGTTGGGGTACATTTTGGGGGAAATAATATACCTTACAAATCAGCAAATATAGTAACTGTTTGCTACATTTATCATTCTATCTGCTGGCTGGACATCAGAACTCAAAATCTGGGGTAACATATGGATTCATTCATCAGCATTCACTGATCACCTCCCATGCACCAAGCATGAGCCACACAGCAAACCAAGTCTTCCTGCTCTGATACAACTCAATTCTAAAACTACACAAATATTTGTAGGAGGGGCTGTTCCCTGTCCCCTTCACCCAAGGAAAATCTGAAGAAATCCAGTACTCGGGCATGGCAGGCTTGGTGGCCCAAACAGGCCACTTCCTAGGATCCCGACACCCCCATGCTGGGCTCACTAGACTCTGCCCCTTACAACTCACAGGAGTATGTCGTACAGTTTCCAACTCACCCGCCTCTGGGAAGACTAGAACGAGAGCTTAGATAGTAGAATGTGTAAGAAAGACAAATGAGGCTGTTTGGCAAAGGATTTGTCTATCAATTGATAAATGATAAGAAGCAACTTATCACCATAGAGCTGCTTACGGAAATGTCCTGTGCACTAGGGGAAGCTGAGTCACAAAGAGTAACCATTCCTGGAGGTGAGAGGGAAGCTGAAAGTGATGTATACGGTGGTTGTCGCCACTGACAGGGCTCGGGGCTCACGGCTCACGGGAAGGAGCCGTGGCAGCCCTGGAAAGGCTGACTCAGTGAGGCCACTGACCTTCCCTGAGCCTGTGGGGACACCTCCCTCCCATTCTGCTTTGTGGAATTAACGAAAGTGCTTCTTCCTTTGTGTAGCCCACACCCGGCCCCACTGATTCCAGGCAACGCTGATGTGTGTGCTGGGCTTGAAGCCACAAGCCCCGAGTTCTACTAAGAAGTGGATCTAGATTTTGTGGAGCATGACGCTTATGCAAATTTAGAGGTCCTTTGTAAGAAAAAGAACACGACATTGTGAATAGAAAATTATGTATAGGCCCTAGGAAGGGGGCGGGCCTAGTGCACACAGTTTTTTTTTTTTTTTTTCTCTTCTCAGTTTTCTGGTAAATCCCCCAATTAATTCTGAGGCTGAATTTTCCAGTCCAGGTGTGGACACATCTTTCCCCACTCAGGCCTGGGTTAGTCTGGAAATGAGTGGTGGGAAACTGCCTTCATGGTAGAAAGCTGGACAAATGGCCCCATATCTGAAGAGACCACTTACTAATACAGTCTCCATAGCCTCTGGAGCAGTTTGACAGAGCAGTTGTGTTTTTCTCAACTTGTCAGTTTCCCCATCCTCAGAGCCTGCAAACAGGCTGTTCCCTCTGCCGGGAACACACCCCATCCTCCCCCCTCTCATCCCTCTCACCTCCATCAATCACAAGTCCCCAGAGGGGAGGTTTTCCTGATATGCCCCCTCTCGGCCCCTACACTTTCCCTCTGAGGCAGTTTGTCCAGGTCAGGTGGTAGCTTTGTATTTGTGTGACTATCAGAAATGACTGAGCTGCAAGTGGAGCTGTCTGGTAGCCCCAGCCCCGCACCATGTCTGTCCCACCAAGGATGTTCATGGCAGCTTTAGCGAATGAAAATGCAGAGGTCCCTGCCCTACTGGGCCCTTCATCCAGCCGTTGTTTTTAAAATAATCAGGACAAGCCAATGTGATTTGTGGCGGGCAGCATGGCAGGCAGTCATCATGGAACCAGCCCCTCGCGGAAAGCAAGTGTCTCTGGGAGAGGCACAGCATTTGTATCTGTGAGGATAATAGAACCCTGAACTAGACTGTGTGTCCACAGAGGGGTTGGAGCTTTGATCTCTGATTCAAGGTTAAGACTGTGAAACAAAGCAACTGACTGTTTTTCCTAACGTTAAAAATCGAAAACTAGCAGAAACAAAAAGAAAAAGCAAAAACTAGCAGAAACAAAAATAAAACCCCAGGATAAAAGCAATTGTTTCAATAGGGGAAAGAGGCTGATGGAGAGTTTCAGTTTCACAATAGCAACATTGAATTTCCTGTGAGTTTCCCCTATGAATGATGTTTTTATAGCTGTAACACTTAAATATCACTGAGAAAAATCTTTTGCTCAAAGGTAATCGTCCTTTGCGAGGGATCAGGCCCAACCCAGCGTCTGAAAAACTGAAGACAAAATCCGTGGAAAGTATTGAAGTTTGGTTTGTAGGATCCAAAGGTCTTCTCTGAGCTTTGGTCCCTATAGTGAAATAAATGCACCTAGAAAATTTAAATTTGCTCCTAGAGTTCACACATATTGTCATGTGCTCCTGGAGCCCCCTGGCTTGACGGAGAGCCGAGCATTTGAGTTAAGACAGGTCAGTGAGTGACCCGGAGGAGTGCTGAGGTACTCTGTGAGATTATTGCTGACATAAGGTAAGAAAACAAATTAAGTGAAGAAATATGTGCCAGGCACGAGAGGAGAAACCCAGAGAGAATTTTCAGAACAGAGATTGGGCTTTGAAATCAATCAGACGTGGCTTCAATTCTACCTCCGCTGCTTAATAGCTCTGCGATTTGGGAAGAGGTTTATTTTTAACTAATCTGAGCTCGATTTCTTCATGCATAAAAATGGGAAATATCAAAATTGCCTCATGATCGGGTTAGGACACAAAAGGCAGCATAGAAGTCAGCGTGGCCTCAGTCAGGGCCTCTAGCACCATTTTTACGTGATGGGTTGGGGTTATCACTCCATCATCCAAAACCCATTTCAGCCAACAGTGTCCTAAATTTTCCAAAACCTCTTAGTCACATATATTTGAAAATATTCTTATCTGTTAAAAGCAATCTCCATTTGGTGAGAACAGAACATGAAATTCAAAAGACCAAATAGTTGCTGATAGCTCAACTGAAGAGTGACTCAGATTGAACAAAATGTGCAAAAGTGTAAAAATAGGAAATGGATCCAATAAAGGAAGGAAACCCAGGCAGAACTTACTAGCCACAAATATCACTTGGTCAAAAGAGGACAAGCTCTCTTTTTTTTTTTTTTTTTGCATTATTATTCCTTAGAGTATTGTTACTATTTCTTTTTAATTTTTCTTTCAGTAGATCTCATTTATAACCATCCAGCAAAACGAGGCATTCATGACTTCTAATGCTCCTTATGGAACATATATTCTTATTTAAAGGGGGAAGAAACCAAGGCTGGGGGAGTTTTTGTAACATATCTAGGAGACATCCTAAAGATTTTTAAGCTCATGGTCATGTCACTAAGCCACATAGCTCTCTGTGGCATTTAATTACCAGGTTCTCCCCAGGTTAACACTTGATTGTGACAGGTTGGGACAAAGTCTGATTTAAATGAGGCTTCGCAGTTGGTCCAAGCAGCTCAGTGTAGCTGGTGGGCAAGGAACTAAACAGCCCAGTGGTTTCAGCTTCTGCTTGCTCGTATAGCACCTGGAATCATACCCAAGCTCCTGGCCTCCAGAGGAGTCAAAGCAGGCCTTACTTTTCACATCTTTCACAAGAAATACATACACATACCACCAACCAGATAGGATTAGGCCTGATACAAAGGTCTACCCAGTTCTGCTGGTTACCACGGAGCATGGGTTATGCCTGTGGGTCCTGTACTGTGGGCTGGAGAGTGAGACACAGGGTCCAGAAAGCTCTTTTCTGTCCAAAGCCTTGGTGTCTCTGTTAGATGGGGCAGATTGGGAGGAAGTAGACCTGAAGGCTCGTAGATGCTACAGCAAGCTGGGGAGAACTGCCTAAGAACACACACTAAGTTGAGGGCCTGGTCTCAAAAGCAGGTAACCTGTCAACAGAGGAAATAAGACTCTGCTGTCAGCCACCAGCTCTTCTTGTCACAGCTGATTGCCACCTGCCCTCCTACTTACTTACTAAAGCTTTTCTTTATGTCAGTTCACTTTTTAAAAAATCGTAAGTCCCATTGTCAGCAATGAAATTATGGGTTCGATGGACTAGTTATTCTTTTGTATCATATCCATTCAATGTACAATGATGTAAAAGTTGAACGGACGTGTCACAGGACCAACTCGACTTAGGTACCCGCAGCGGGATAAAACTCAGATGGGAAACCGAGTCTAGTGAAAGATCTGAGCTGCGTTCTTGTCTGTGAATCCCTCACAAGGCACTGCATCTGGTGACTATGCCGTCACTCATTCGTGAGAGCGCCCATCCCCTCTCAGAACACGGGAGCTTCTGGAAAGTCCACCCTCTCCAGGCCTGTCATGTGGGGGTGAACACAGGGGCTCTAGATTCAGGCCACCTGGCTTCGAATCCGGCCGTCTCCTTCTGAGCTCTGTAGCCTCGGGCAGGTCATTAAACCTTCTTGTGCCTCAGTGCCCTCCCCTGCGCAGTGGAGATGGCAGTAGTGACTGTTGTGAGGATGAAGACGTGATGTGTGTGGGGCACTTGGAATTGTGTCTGGCACACTCTGAGCACCAAGCAACTCTAATCACCCCTGTTTCACAGATGAGAGCAGGGAGTCACTCAGGGGACAAACAGTCTCTCGTCGCTTGTGTGTTAGGGTAGGAGCCGTTCTAAAAGCAACGTCTGCGGTCTGCAAGGGTTAGGGGGCTTACGATGCACCAGACGGCTTGTGAGAAATGGGGCGTGCTGCTCAGGCCCACCATCACTGGATTTTAATTGGCAGGTCTGGGGTGGGGCCCAGGAATCTGCATTTCGATGACTTCTCAGGGCATCTGAGGCAGGTGGTCTGAGAACCACTCACTGAGAAGTGCCATGCTGGGTCTGAGACTTCCCTTCCCCCTTCTTCCTCCCCAGAGCCCCACCCACCCCTTTTTTCCACCAGGGCAGCACCCTTGATGGTATGTAAATATCCTGCTTAGCATTATTTCCATCCTTGCACAGAAAGGGGTCTGAACAGTGTCTGGGTTTGCATTTCCACCTCTGTCAGTGAGATCTCACTTTAGGTCAGGGCGATAAGACGGGAAGAAATGAACAGGGGGAAAAGATCACAGCCGTGTGGCTGAACTCTCTTTTTAAGGTGGGAAATATGCTGTGCCACGGCTGCTCACGTCTCGTTCACGTCTGTACCACGCGTGTCTAGCACAGAGCAGTAGACTGAAATATGTGTAGAGAAAATGAGCTATTTTGGATGCTTTCAAAACAAGTCATGGACTCCCCAATTCTGCCACTTTGAAACTTTTTGAAGGGATGGCCATTAAGACAGAGCCTCGTGCAATGGGATAACCCCAAATGGGGTTTAAAACATAGTGATCCCACCCACATGTGTCAGGTAGCTCCTCTGTGCTGTGCGATGGCTGAGAAGGAGGGCTTGGTTTCCATCCGAGAGCTGCGTCCCCTCTCGTGGGAGACGAAGTGAGCGACCTAAGGTCACACAGCTTCCAAGGACGATATCAGAGGCCCAACAAGGTCATTAGTCTGAGATCTGCCCTATTTCCTTACATTCTGCTACCTCTGTGGGGTTTGTGGTACTAGTCTGTGGGAACAGCCAAATCAGGAATGTTCTGACCAGCTTAGTTTAGGAGAAAACGGATGGGCAAAGTCACAGTCAGAGGCATTCACAGGCCTGGTTGGGGGAAGGACGAGCTCCCGAAAGTTCAGGAAACTTGTTTGTCTAGAAGTCAGCAGGTTGGCCTCCTGCTAGTCACCATGCAGACCCAGTGGCCTCTGGGGCTTAACTCTCCACCGTTCAGGCTCAGTCCAAGGGAGTTCTGATCTCACGATGGCCTGAAGCCATCAGTCTCCTGCTGCCCCTCCAGGCATCTGAGAGGAACCAAATGAGCAGACAGCTTTGTTCGCTGAGTAGATGCTTGTTCCATGAAAACCCGAGCCCCGTGCTTCGTTTGGATAAAGACTAATTAATGCACCTGCTGCATTGTCTTTTCCCTTGTTCTAGTAGGTGTCAGAGAAAGGAGGAAATCGTTGGGACTGATCGCAAGGGAAACTTTTCAGGGGTGGGGGATGGAAAAGCCACCCGCCAGTGCTTGATGTGGTTGCCTGGGTCACAAACTGGGTACGACCTGGGGAATTCTCTAACCAGGGGGTGGAGGGTAGGGAGACCCCTCTACCTCCTTTTATTGAGGTGACCCCCCACCCACACAGTGGAAAAAGAGAAACTTATTTCATGACGATTTGCATTTAAAAAAATAAAGGCAAATGAGCAAGTCCTTGGAGGCCCATGTTTTCATGGGGTTCGCTCAAGCATGCTACTCCCTCAGCCCCAGTGTGAGAGGTGACCACACAAGATGGATTTGGTGGGCGGGGGCCTCCTGAGCTGGCCAGGGCCCTCGATCTTACAGTGTCAGTTTTCTAGAAGTGGCCATGACTCGGGGAGAAAGCTATGATGTGTGCCGGTTTGGAGAAGGTGGGCGAAGGGGCCCCAGCGACAGTAGGTGCTGAAGCGCTGCACACAGCTCTGAGCTTTGCATGGGAGGCCAGGGGCCCTCGCTTCTCAGGGCCCCCTGGGCATGCACTCTGTTCTGTCTCCTTTGTCCCGAGCACCATTCTCTTTTTCCCCTCTTAGGTTTGGGGACGATAGTGACTGGGCTAGGAAGGAGAGCCACTAGACGCGCCCTGCATCTGACTTGAGTCGGGGCAGAGCAGCTGAGACTCTGCACGCTCCCTCGAGGGCGTCTGAAGGGCCATGGGACCCTGTGTAACCTGGGTGTCTCCATTTTGGAAGAAGTGAGAAGGCTGCCTTTTCAAGGGGCTCCAGAAGTTGTTGAGGGAGCAGTGGACAGAGGCCGGGCAGGAGCCTGACTCTGTCCACTCTCGTGTGGAGCTGCGGCTTGGCAGGCCTTGTGGAGGACGTCGGACGTGTGAACTTTGCCCAGTGCGGTGATGAAGGGAGGACAGGGAGTCAGGTGTGCTCACCTGTCAGGAGCGGGCGGCCAGGCCCCGAGTGCTGTGATGTCACATGGGAGACTCCCCCTGAGGACACCCCTGGCCACCCCCTTCCCAACTCCCTACAGGACCCACCCAGTGTGCTCCCCAACACCCTGACTAGGAAATAAAGGCCAGAGTGTTAGACGCACCCGGCACCATTGAATCCGAAAGCGATGGGTTTTACGGTCAGGCTTTGCTTTCTGGTGGCTGCTATCCTCTCCCAGCTCTCTGGCCAGCCCCCGAAGGCCTGTAGCTTTGGGCGTCTGCCTCAACCTGGTATCTCTGGGAAAAGCTGACTTTTGTCATCACTGATTAACCGGTGATGTTGTGCCCTCCCCTAGAATGACTGGCCCCTGTGATCCCACCAATGGAACCCAAGCGGTCCTTCATTTTCAGGAGGATTTCTTAGAGCTGGCATCTAACTTTATAAAGTTACACCAAAAAAGCCCTAGCAGAGCTTTGATAATGCATCTTACATACCCCAATATTATTATACCCATGATAATATCACAGCCTGGGCTGGCAGGGTCTGGTAAGCAAGAGCCTGGCCTGGGTTGGACATATAACTCTACAAATAGTTAATGAGACACATTAGATTCTCTTTGTGGACCTCAGTTTCCCCCACCTATAAAATAAAGGGATTAAACCAGCCTTCTCGAAGGTCCATCACAAAATGCCACCAAATCAGCATCCTTCGGGGTGCCACTACTCAATCATTTTTAGCATTTAATTATGAAACTGTTACCTACAAGCAAAGCGAGGGGGATAAGCCTGAGGGCCCCTGTGGACCCGTTGCCCTGTTGGGACTATGCCCCGCATCCCCCACCGCCCCATCCTCGTCCCCGACTCTCGTGGGATAGAGTTAAACATCGCACCAAAGAAGCCAGACTTACCATCTGAGCAGGGCAGAGGTCTCTCGGGAGGCACCGGGGTGGATCGCACGCTGTTTCCCATTTCTCTCGCTCCCTGGGCTGTCGAAGACACTGGAAGCCTGCGGCACAGGGGGTACACACAGAGTCAGCCACGCGCCCAGCCCTCCGGGTGGAGAATGACCCAGTTTAGAGCACATTGTGCATCATTTTTCAGGCAGCTCGCTTCTTGAAAGGCGGGTGTTTTTAGGTGACGATGAGATTCATGAATGTTGGTTACATTTGCACAGCGTGAGTTCTTTTATCAAGGGAATGACAGAGAAAAACCACAGAGAGGGAAGTTGCTAGCAAATGCTGTTGGTGGCGAAAGTTTCCATTCCTTGCACCCTGGGCGACAGAAAGACACCCTGCAGTGTTTGTGTGAGAGGCTGAGGGTGTCACGTGGCCAGAAGGGTCTCTCCACCCTGAGCCCTGACCCTGGACTCCCAGGCACCTGGGTTCAGGGCACGGCACTTGGGGGCTGCTTTACCACCCAAGGGGCTGTCTGTTTCAACTCTCTCTCTTCCATTTGAGTTTCTCAGCATGCTCTAACAAACGGCGAGAGGAAAGTGCCATGACAAAACTACGTATTTGCTGCACCCTCACAGGCTGCTCCTATGCTTTTACGTCTGCGGGACATTTCGTACCAATTTATTTTTCAGTTACAGTTGACATACACTATTATATTAGTCTCAGGTGTACAGCACAGGGGTTAGACATTTATATACTTTACGAAGTGGTCCCCCTGATAAGTCCAGTGCCCATCTGACACCATACATCCGTGTAGTTATTTCAGTGCTAATGACTCCATTCCGTACGCTGTACTTTCCATCCCCGGGACTGTTTTGTAACCGCCAGTTTGTACTCCTTCATCCCTTCGCCTTTTTCATCCACCCTCTCAACCCCCCTCCCATCTGGCAAACACACCAGTTTGTTCTCTGCATTTCGGAGTCTGTTTTTGTTTGTTCATGTATTTTGTTCTTTAGAACCCACATGTAAGTGAGATCATATGGTATTTGTCTTTCTCAGGCTGACTTATTTCACTTAGCATAATGTCCTCAGGGCCATCCTTGTTGTCACAAATGGCAAGAGCGCCTTCCTGTTTATGGCTGAGTAATAGTCCATTGTATAGATTGCACACTTGTGATTATTGTAAAGTCCCTGCATCCTAACCCCATTTTGCAGTCAAGGACACAGTCTCAGAGAGGGTGGGGGACTTGTCTGAGGTCACACAGCATGGGACTATAGAGCTAGGATTTGAACTGCGGATGCTAAATCCCTGGTTTGTTCCATAGTGGTTCAGATTCTGGCTCTGCACATATAAGCTAGGTGACCTTGGGCAAGTAATTGACCTTCTACTGCATGTTTTGGGGAATAATAATAAAACAACATGGGGTTGTGGCTGTAAAATTAACAGTTAAAGCACGTGAAGCACTTAAGAACATGGCCCAGCAGAAAACCCATGTTAGTTATTGCCATTTACACGGTCTTTTCTGATTGTTTATAATGATAAACATTCAAATTCTGGGCCCTCATGCAAGCATTTTAGAAAGGGACTTAGATAATTACAGAATTAAAGTGTTCTTGCAGGCTGCCCGAGGCCCAGAGAAGGCCGTGCCGTGGAGCTATTACTGTCTATGGGGACAAAGAGAACTGATGGGGCAAGGCCCCAGCCACGTGCACCCCAGTGGACACGCCTGCTCCACCCCGTTCTCTGTCTGCAGTTTAGGATCAAGGCCTTAGGGCTGTGAAAGGGTCCAAAAGCCAGCCATCCAACCCTACTCTAGCCTTAAAACCTTCCTCTGTTCTCTGTGCCTTCAGATTCTGGAACAGTCTATGCTTTCAGAGCAAGGCCTTCCAAAGGTGGAGGGAGGTCTGTATCACTTCCTAATTTTGGGGAGAGATGAGGGGAGGGGATACCTGCTATACTAGGAAACAAGGAAAACCAAAATGAGTGGTTTTTGAAAGTTAATATATTTTAAATATTTACACGAACCGTTTATCACTTATAACCCAAACTAATAGACCGTAATATAATTGTGCTGCTCCCAAGATAATTACAAGACTTGGAAAAACTGTAAAATCATAATGCACCATAGAAAGTGTGGCTGGAACGGGCCTCACATTCAAAGTTAAGAATCCCATCTTATTCCGATCCTGTTGGTCTTCGTGCCAGGAAACAACAGGGTATGTGTGTGCTGGGGGGTGGGGGAGGATGCTTTAAGGATGAGTCCCTCCAAACTCGAGGCCCAGGCCCTTCTTTCTCCCTCTTGCCTACCCCACCCCAAATACAGTGAAGGGGACACCTCTGACCTTGGTAGGACCCTTCCTGCAGGCTGGGCAGGTTTTAACAGCCTCACCTGGCCCCAGGGGCAGAGACCAGTGTTCTTTGTCCCGGGGCCCTAGCCTGGTGTATGCAGTGAAGAAAAAATGCTCCTAAAAAAGTGCTAGAAGAAGCATGCTTGGCAGCATGACCAGAAGCCTCCTTGCCTGCAGTTCAGCAGACACTTGCCGAAGGTCTCCAGTGCTGGGCCTGGAGAAAGGCAGGCACACGTGATCCCACCCACCTGACAGGGAATGTGCGCATCCCCCCCCCCCCCTTAGCTATGTCCAGGGAAGGAGCTGGCAGCCGGCCATGTGTGCACAGGAGTCCCTGGAAGCCCCCCCTGCCACCTTTGTCCTGCTCCCAGGGCTTCCTGGAGCCCCCAAGGCAGCCCAGGCCCTCAGCACCCCGTCTGTCACCACCAAGGCCGTTGGGCTTCTGGAGGAAGCTCAGGACTGGCTGAGCAGAGGCCCCGGCAGGACCCTGTGCGGAGATCACTGAACCAGTGCTGGCCTCCGGCCTCTCGCTTTCTCGTGTCCCCTCACCGCACTGCCCTGCACGGTCACCCCGCTCTCCTCACAATGCCATTCTGTTTCCTGAGGCCTGATACTCGGTGCCAAGGACCAACTAAGCACCAGGGACTGTGCCTTTAGCCTGCCCCAGAGCGCCCACTGGGGGTGTCATCCCCCCCACCCCGACAGTCCAGGAGCCCCTTCCCTCCAGCCTGTCTTAGCTTCCCCCCAGTTCTGTCCCCTCCTCTGAGTCACGTCCAAGCCACGGCCTCTGCTGTCATGTCCATCTCTTCCCTTCCTTTTCATCACAACTCCAGAAAACTCCTCAGGAAAAGACTTTGTTATCTGTCAGAGTGGATTCTCACTTCACCTCTCTTCCCAACAACTCCGTAATTCTTCTCCAGCATCCATATGCTATGATGGGGACATTCATGGACTCCAGTACAGGGAAGGAAAAAAAAAAGTCTTACAAGTTGCATTTTTCAGGTAGGAAAACTGAGCGCCGTCCAAGAAAAGGAACATACCCAGAGTGTCGAGATGAGCAAGGCGGACGAGGTCCTGCAGTCTGGGTTCTCCTGCTCTGACACACGCGTTCTCCCTGTCTCTGTCTGGCAGGGTGGCGAGCAGGTGCTCAGAGCAGGGGCTGGGGCTGGGTTCCAAGCCCACCACACCCTGCGCTGCTCAGAAAAACCCATCAGGTCTCCACAGCCCCTTAGTGGTCTGCTCACTGTAGTCTCCAGGAAGGAGTTAACTTCTCCGAAGGAGGCTTTTATTTGAGAAGAGTGTAAAATGCCCCAGAGAATGAGAGCTGGAATCTCCCTAGTGAAATGGCTGAACAATTTGATTTAATCTGTGACAGTTTTATACAGCGGCTGGAGGTGGGAGAGAGGGTATGAGACATTAATTGCTTCTAGGAACAAGAAGGAGAGAGCAAAAGAGAAATGAGTTAATTAACTGTGGCGCTAAAAAGCCTTGGTTTCTTTCTCCCTTTTCTTTGTGGCATCAAAGGATCAGGACTGGTGCCGGCCTCTCATTTCCCCACCAGGCTTTGGACCAACGCTGCCTTTTCTCTATAACCTTGGGCCTCAGTTTACTCTCCTGAAAAATGAGATGAGTCGAAAAGATGATCTGCAAAGAGAGAGCCACTGAGCTCCTTTTAATGCTTGCAATCAAGACTCAATGACATTTTGAAAATTATTAATAAGAGAAAAGAGCCATCATCATTTCCGTATGAAGTCCCGTCAGACAGAATGCAGACCTTGTTTCTGTTCTTCGGGATGGGGGGATGGCAGTCTGTGGGTGCTCCGGGCCCACCTTCTGGTGGGGCGATTAGCAGACACCGTTGCGTGTCATCTCCAGCACCCCTGGAGGCAGAGCTTCCTTCCTCTTCCACCTTCTCAGGGTGGAGGCTGACCGTTAGCTCCCTGGCTCACACTCCCCGACCTGGAAACCCACAGAGCAGGGGTGCAGGGGGCACACCTACCTCTCCTGACTTCAGAACCCACGTCCTTCCCCCGGTGGAGAGCCTGCGCTGCTCTCTCTCCACAGCGAGGAAGAAAGATCACCAAGGAGCTCTGGTCAGTGAATGACTGGCCACCATTTGAGGAGGCACATGTCATGGAAAGGTCACACGCCTGCAGGGAGCTGCCGCCAGGAATGTGGGATGTGCCTTCTCCAGCTAGGTTTCTGTTTGACCAGATCAGGGAGCCTTTTATCACGCGCTCTGCCTGGTCTTGTAAACACAGGGGTCAGGCTTCTCAGAACCTTCCATTCCCGCGCAGCATCCTGGGATAGGTCTGTGTCCTCTCTGTGCATCTAAAAGCCAGGCCTCGCTGTTGGAATGGAAGGTACCCTGGTCCCCTTCATAGTATACAAAGGGGGAGAGAGCTTGGGGAACCCCAACCAAGGGAAGACAGGTCTGGACTCCGCAGTAAAACCAGGAACAGGTAGAAACCCTTGGCAACGGTGGGAATGTGAAAACTTCCTTAGGGACGGATTCTTCCCTGTGGTTTTAGAATTTCTTCTACAAAGTGTGACAGCTCTGAGCCCCTTCACACGACCTGCTTCTAATGTGTGTGAACGTGATGCCTCAAACGGGGGACCTCACTGCCCACCAGATCAGAACCCCAACAGCAGCAGTCATTACCACAATCACCACCCCCATCGTGGCGGATCAGCTCTCCCTCCGGGCCAGGCCCTGGGCTGAGCATTTCACAGTGGCTGTACCCTGGGTTGCTCCCAACAACTTCCCTTTATAGATGAGCTAAATTAAGTGACTTGTCCGAGGTTATCGGACTAGCGAGAGCCAAGGCTGGGGTGGGTTCAAACCACGTCCGCCGGACTCCAAAACCTGTGCTCCCAGCTGCCCCGAATTGCTGTCCTGCTTTCCTGCCCTCTGGTCTAGTCTAAGAATGTAGCAGAAAAGTGACTTTTAAAAGTCATCCGAGCAAACTTCAAGGACTGTAAACTTCTGGGTACAATGTAGTACCAGGGACACAGAGGTCCCAAGGGGTCTCTTGGATGTCAGGTGGCAATGCTTGGAAGCCCAGGTCCGGGGAGCTGGCTGCGGGGAGCAGAGGGGACTGGGGAGAGAGGCCAGTTAAGGCCTGCTAGCTTTCAGCTGTCATGGTCACTCTTAGATGGCCTGGCATGGTCAGACGGGCAGGAGTGAACCCTGTGGGCTGCTTCTCAGCCTTTCATAACATGATTTTAAAGAACTGTGAATGCTATGAGGGGGGAAAAAGAAAAAAGCAGCTGTGCTTACACCATCCCAATTTTATAAAACTTTAACATGTATATGCACAGATGTAGGAAAATATTAAAGGAAATTATTTCCAAGATGCCTGCAAGGGCTCTCTCTCTGGGTAGTGAGTTTATAGGTGAATTTATCGATTTCTTCTTTACAAACCTTTCTAAAATCTCCATATTTTCTCCCATGTGTACAAATTGCTTCTATAATTGGAAGAAGAACTTGGAACGAATACTGGAGCTTTGAAAGGGGGTTTTCAAACCAGGAAAACCTAGGTTCAGATTCCAGCTCCTGCCCTATTTACTGGCTGTGTGTCCTGTGACTAGTTACTACACTTCTCTGAGCCTCCATTTTCAAATCCATAAATCTGAGATACAAATACATGCCCGGCGGGGTTGATCTGAGGATTAAATGACAGATTATACCCAAAGCAGAGAAAAGATTAGTGAGATAGGCTAGCAAAAATTTTACCAAAGCCGGATTCCTTGGGGGGTTGGATGGCCAGCTAACTCGCTGTGCAAGTTCCCCTCCTTGGGCCTTGGGGTCCTCAGATATGTGGGAAAGGTTGGGCCAGACAACGGCGATGGCCCTTTGGACTCACCTATCCCTGTGCGGTGGCTGGTACCCGGTCTCCACCCGGGTGACTTGGGGCTTGCCCAGTGCTGCCTGTGGTCTGCCACTGCACACGGGGAAAAGAAGAGCTGGCACAGGGGCTTAGCATCGGTTGGTTTCCATGCCAAGGATCTCGCAGCATTTCCGGGGGCACCCCACCACATCCTGACCTCGCGCCACAGGTGCACCTACCCTGTGACCCACATTGTTCCCTGCTCTCCTCTTGGGGCAGGTGCAGCCACAGGCCTGCCCCCGGCCCCCAGCCCCACCTCGTTCTCCTTTCCCTGCGGTACAGCCATGGACCCCAAGGCATGGCCAGGGCAGGATGGATGGAGCGCGGGCAGCCAGCTCCGAAAGGCGCAGGGCCACTCCCGTGTTCTCCTCCAGCCTGACTCAAAGTCAGAGGCTCTACAGGCCATGTGGGGGAGACTTGGGGATCCTCTCATCGGGGTATTTCAAACCTCCTGCTGATTTGAAACCTGTGTTAAGAAAGTTTCCCCAGAAACTCAATACATAAAATAGAGAAAAGCAAGGCACTGATTGGGGTGTGTGTGTGTGTGGAGGGGGCAACCCTCTTGCCTTTCTATACTGCCTGATAGAATGCCCCAATCCCGATATTATAAATCACCAACTGAAAAATAGCAATTCAGTGCCCTCGTATTACACAGAAAAGGCTCAGAGAGGGCAAGCAACCTGCTCAAGGTCACTCAGTAAGTGTGGACAAGCGCTCTGTAGGTTTGTCCATCCCAAGAGAGCCATTGCCCATTTGTCAGCGTGGCTGTGGGTCCTGACCCATGTGTCTGCGAGCCTGTGTTCTGACGCCTTCTACCTGTGGCTCCCCAGAAGGAGAGCTCATGCACTCTCAGGCTAACCGGGAGACTCAGCTTTGATGGAAGCGTCTTATAAAACAGGTCCTTTTAGGATATCACAGGAAGAAGCCAAATTTAGGGCCCGTTGGTGCTGGAGTACCTTTCAGTTTCACCCCTTATTAAGTTACTAAACTTCTTTGCATTGCTTTTTGTTTGTTTTTATTTTAAAAATGGACAGAGTCCTATCGTCTTCTCTGGGTTTTCCCAAGTGAAGATTAGAGAGCAGGTGTCACAGGATGAGCACAGTAGAGGCTCCCCTCCCCTCCCCTGGCTCCTGGTTTGTGGCTCTTCTCTGTGCTGACAGTAAATGTGCCCCAGACCTGACGGGGAGCTCTGTGAAGCACCGTCTCGCTTTACTATCTCGTTGAAATCAGAAGTAAAAATCCCCCCATTTCTTTGTTTCCTAGCTCAACCTTTCATACACAGAGCCCCCTGCCCCCCCCCCCCCGCAAGAAAAGAAAAAACAACAACACAGAGGCTGGTGGGATATGGTGCCAACCTGTCTAAGTTTGTTGTACCCCAAACACATTTGTTGCCCAATCCCATGCTATGAGTGGGGTTGGGCCCCACGCCAGAGCCTGGACACCTACCTATTTCATCTATAGCCGACTGAATATTTTTGGAACACTGACAGTGAAAAAACTGTCGTAAAGACACATATTCTGATATTAGACTACACAGATGCACCGTTACACAGAATGAGAAAACAGTCCATTCGAAGCTGGCTTTTTCTTTTCATTTGAAACCTGGATCCTTGGCAATGCAGGTTTCCTTAGAAGGAGGTGGATGGAGCATTGCATGGAGACACTAAGGCTGTCTGGGCATCTGGGCCCAGGGATTGTCAAGTTAGTGATTCCTTTATTCCATCCCATTTCCCAGCAAGACTGACTTTTGCTTTTTGTTCACCTACATGAATCCCAGTGCAGCTCATAAGCTTATAGAGCGAGATGGAAATCGCTGCTTTGCTGAATAACAGCATTTGCATGCACTGACCCTCCTGCTGGGGAAGGGACCTCACCCCTCACTGTGACTCACTTGTCACAACCACAGATGCCAGGCGCGAGGACAGCTGGGCTACTCTTCATTCAGCCCACGGTCCCATCCTCCCCTCCGCAGAAGGCCTGTGTGTATTGCGCTGAAGTAGACTGTGATTTTAACAAGCATTTGTGTGATCGCTTGCTGAGTGACTCACTGCTTATGAAGACAGGTCAGGTCCAGTTTTACCCCTGGCTAGAATGTGGTGGATGTTCCGTAAGGAAATAAAAAGTAGTAGAGGAAAACTGCAGAATCAATACGCCTAGGAGAGCTGCATCGCTGGCTATCATCATGCATTTTGAATAACAGGAAACCAAGGCCTGAACATTTACATAACTTGTCTGGGGTCACCCAGCTGGTCGGAGGCGGAGGCAGGATTTGAATCCAGGCCTCTGGCTCCGGATCGCGGCCGGCTCTTCATGACTGCGCTGTCAGGCATGGGAATTGGAGAGAGGATCGCACAAAGCTGACTCTGTCCTCTATTGTGACAAGCTCATGGCGCTACCTTTTGTGTGCTGGAGGGCCATGTACATAACAGATGTTCAGTGGATGGACCAGTCGCTGTCTTGATAGAGTAGTGAATGGGGAATTGGTTCCTGGCCGTCTGAGTGATTGGCTTTATATTCAGAGGATGTCAGTTTTAAGCTGACTGTCCGTGTGACTTGGAGGGTGTGGGGTGAGACGGGGAGGGGGCAATGGCACATCTGTAAATTGGGAAGGAGCATGGCTGCCTCCCGGGGTTAATGTGAGAATTCAATTGAACACACTTTACTGACTGAACTGGTTCCCCGCTGCTCTGTTCTGGATCAATGTACTTCTCCCTTTAAGTGTTTACAAACCCCAGGTTGTAGACGTCCTGAGAACACAGTCCTCCAGGAAAAGTCACGACCTAGCAGGCGCCTGGCACATAGTAAGTGCTCACTGAACTTGGCTGAGCGGCTGAAAGAATTGTGTGTGGAGTGCCTGGCGTGTTGTACTTTCAGGTCCAGCCTGCCCCTCTCAGGGCAGTCATTTCCCCTGATGACCGTAATGAGGACAATTCCCACTTTCTCCTGCAGCTCTTGGAGCCTCCCCAGCTTCTCCCACCCCAGTCCCCGCTGCCTGCAGGGTGCTCAGGAGGGAAGTGTGACTTTGCAAAGCTGTTTGACAACAAAAGGGAGCCACTGAGCCTTTGAGGCGCCACAGTTTCTATCTGCAGCTCGAGTTATCATAACGAAGTGAGCCCCCTCCCCTAGGGGTTCTCAGATGGGAGGAAGTGGTTTGAACCCAATGTACTTATTTCCTTTGGAACTTTTGGGGAGGAGAGAAAGAGAGGAAACCTGTCACATGCTGTGGCCTCAATGCATATTTATTAAGGGAAGGGATGGATGGATGGATGGATGGATGGATGGATGGATGGATGGACGGACAAAAATACTAACAGGACCCTTACGTTACTGACAATAGCCACATGGTATAGCCTGCCATGCTGGAAATCCTTAATGAGAATTTTAAGCTCCAGCCTCTCAGAGCTGGGGTACATAAATACTTGCGGAATGTGAAATGAATAATTAAAAACCAGCAGCATCTATGCATGCAGGAAGCTGACTGGGGTTTACCGGAATGAATAATTTCTAAGTCTTTAAGACACGCTCCCCTTGAAAAAATGTTACCAGCTCTCGAAACTCAGAGAAGGAACATTTTTTTTTTTCTGTATTAGGAAAATGATTCAGGTTGCTGCAATGACACCTTCCATGTCTGCTTCATTTACTGTATCAGGTGGAGGAGTAAGTTGCTGCCCACACCTAGAAGTACCCAAGTCAGTTGAAGTACTTTAATTGTCTGGGTGAGGGCATGAGTTAACAGCAGTTATTTCGTATTTAGCATCTCTTACATATTGTTTACAATGTAACTTTCTTACAAACACACAAAGAAGCTGGTCTTCTTTTTTAAGAGGAGGAAACTAACACTCAGAGAGGCAAAGTGACTTGCCCAGAGACACACAGCTCTCTGGCGGCCGACCCAGAATGTCCACCCAGGTGTCACTGATTAAGTCACACGGAGCTGTCTTGCTGCCCTGATTCTAGATCTGTTTAAGATGTAGGAATCTAAATAGATTTCAGTCTGTCTATTTCCTAGGTTTTTAGTACCTTTGTTATTAGTCTACTTTTCAGAGCATATTAAGCACTCTTGGATAGTGTCCTCCTAAGAGGAGAACATCAGTTGCAAAAAATTTTGCCCGAACTTTGATCTGGGCTTACCTCCCCCATTTTCAAAGTACCACAGCCCAGATTAGAGATCGGAGGCTCAACATCTCATAGCAAACCACAGAATGGCAATTTGCAGAACATGCGGTGTATTTCTCCTAAAATGAAGAGTACTGCTTCATTTTACACACTTCTGTCCTTCACACACTTGCTCTCCCTGAGGCTCTCCCCACCTGCTCCTCAGCCCTTAGGGCGTCTCACTGCTGTGTGATTTAGAAGAATCCCTTAACCTCTCTGAGCCTCATTTTCTCATTTTTCAAAAGCAAATAATAATTGTAACCTTGTAGAATTGTTCTGAGAATTACAGGGAAATGCTTTTTCATACAATGCCCCTCCCCTGGCACTTGGCATGGCCGACCCCATCCCTTCCCACCCAGATGCACAGCCCCAATTCAGGACATTTTGAGGCCAAAGGCCCCAGTCAATTCCCTGACACCAGGCTCTCTGGACACCTAGGAACAAGAAGAATGTGGCTGTGCCTCATCCCCTGTAGAATTCTAGTTCTCCGAAATCTCTACTAATCCTACCCCTGGCCCTATACACACACCACCGACTTTGATTTTGATTTCTTATATCATCAGCGTTTTCCCAAAGAAGACCCACACAGCCAAACTCTAGAAGCACTACTGTGATGGGTCAGCCTCCCTGGGCTCCATGCACCTTAGATGTCACGACTCCATGCTGATAGCATGAACTGAGCACCTCCTACGTGTCTGAAACTCGTCTGGGCATTTTGCATATGCTCACTCATACAGTCTGCCCCATACCTGTGAGAACTGGGTCCCAGTAGTCCCAGTACTTTACGGAGGAGAAAATGAAGTCTAGAGAGGTTTCAATGACTCGCCCAAGGTCACACTGCTGGAAAGTCTGATAGCAAGCAGCAGTTGTCCTCAGTAAGAAGCCTGCAATGTGCCACGCTGTTCTGTGGCTGCAAAGTGTCCTCTGGTGGGAATGTGCCAGCCCCAGCTCTCCAGCCCTTCTTGCCATATAATTACACACCAAACATTCACTGAGCGGGTGCCGCGTGCTGGGCACTGTGTTTGGTGCTCGGCCTCTCCTGGCCTGTTTTCATGGACAGCGTCTCTGTGTCCAGAAAGTCACCCCCCACCAGCTGTGTGTCTGAGGGCTGCTGATGTCTCTCCCTGCCCAGCCCCTGCCGTGGCGCCCAAGATACCTTCAAAGGCTGGACCTGGTCTCCCTTGGGAGTAGCTGAGGAGGGGCCGCCAGGAACACCATCACTGCCTCTCCATCAGCTGCTGTGCTCCTGCAGAGTGAGCGGGCAGCCGGGCCTCCGGCGGGTGTAGTGAAGCCCATGCTATCAAGAAGAACAGCAGTTGCTAAATCAGCCACACACTTCCTCTGCTAGCAACGAGGGAGGTGCGGACCTTGCATAGGGGCCGGTTCCTGTTTTCAGTAACCACTCTGAGCCGGCTTCTCTCTGTCAGGACAGGGAAGACAGTGGTGTTATTAAAGCCTTTTTTTTTTTTTTTTTTTTTTTTTTTTTTGCAGTGGCCTTGGGAATATGGGCAGCTTGACTCTAAATGTCCAGGCCACGCTCAGACTTTCAGAGGCTGGACCTTTTCCTCTAACTAAAAGGCAGGAGAGACCGCTCTCATGGTCCCTGGAGCTCACTGGGTCCAAGGAGGCTGTGGCTCAGGGCTGCAAGTACCGCTTTTCTTAGTTTCCCAATTCAGACTGCTTCCTCCTGTTGCTGCTGAATAAACCCCACTGCAGAGTTTCTGGCCCCCTCTCAGCTGTAGGCTAGGTTTTAATGGGCAGACGCTTAAAATAGTGGGCATCGAAGCCCCTCAACAG
The DNA here is from genome assembly GCF_036562045.2 of Rhinolophus sinicus. Taxonomy (NCBI): domain Eukaryota; kingdom Metazoa; phylum Chordata; class Mammalia; order Chiroptera; family Rhinolophidae; genus Rhinolophus; species Rhinolophus sinicus. The sequence continues at coordinate 6,086,078 of NC_133761.1, read as the reverse complement.
AAAGGTGCTGTCGACCAGCCTCCCTGGGGTCGCACTGCCCCTCAGTTTTGCTACAACCGTAAGAAACCAGAGAGGTTATGAAAAATAGGTTGCAGATTAAAGTTGACTAAGAAAATACGGCCACTGAACGCAATGCCTGATGCCTGACTGGATCCTGGATCATGGAAAAGGACTAGGAAGAACATTATTGGGATGGGGGACTGGTATGCAAATACATGAAGTGCATATGAGGTGCCGGTGTGGCAATGTTAATTATCTTGGGCATGACCATGACATCATTATGTGGGAGAAGCGCCAGTTCTTACGAGAGCCATGCTGATGTGTTTGTAGGTCAGGTGTCGTGATGTCTACGACATGTAAATGGTTCACTAAAACAAAAATATATAACACATAAATAAACATAAATAAAGAGAAAGAGAGAAAATGAGAGATAGAGAGCAAATGCAGCAAAATGTTGATATTTGGTGAATTTAGGTGAAGTGCGTATGTGCATTGTAATTCAACTCTGTGATGGGTTTGAAAATTTAAAAAAAAAAAAAAAAAAAAAAGTAGCCCCCTATTCATAGCATGTGGATCTCAAGCAAGAAAGCCCAGGCACCTGGGGCCTCAAGCTTGTTGGCGACAGAGGTAGAAGCTGTCGGAATGTCGATTCCAGGCAATACTGCCTGAGGACGGTTTGCCTGAGCTGGAGATGCCGGGTGACCACGCTGGGGCTGTTTCTGGGAACCCTGGCCGACCCCCACCTTACAGAGATGACAGAGCACAGTGTCCAGTGACTTGCCCAGAATCACACAGCTGGTGTTGGAGCAGAGCCTGGGGCGGAGATACACAGTGCCAACCCAGCAGGGCTGACTCGGCCACCCAGGGCCAGTCATTTAGAAACCTCACTCACTGTAGTTGTTGAAGGCGAATGAAAAACATCAGGGCTGCTTCTAAATTTAGAAGGCGCTCTGTACTAGATAGATGCTTCCTTAGACAACTTGTGAAAATACCCGCCTTGCGCAGGACACCCTGGGAAGGTACAGAGGAAATATTACAAAAGACCAAGTGGGCAGTTTGTCTTGGAGGGGAAAAGCAGACTGGCAGAAATATGCAGAAGTGGTGTCATCTGCCCTATATTCACACAGAGGAAAAAAGGAGGTTTGGACCGATAGTCAGAAGGCATGAGTTTTGTGGAAATGGCAACTTTTCAAAAAGTATTTATTGAGAATCTACTATGAGTTAGATTCTGAATTCATTCAGTCCTTTATTCAGTAAAACTTCACTGGGTTTCTTCCTGCCACTGGGACCAGCTGTGCACAGAACCCAACAAAACCCTGCCCTGACTGAACTTACTTTCTCTGGGGGAGCCATGGTATGAAGACTTAAATATGGCAGCCATCAGTTATGGTGATGGCTGGACGGCAATGAAATGGTTAATGCGATGGTGGGTCCCAGAGGTGCTGCCTCCCACAAGCGGTCAGTGGTGGGAGGCATGGGCTCTCTATGGAAGTGCCATTAGCCGAGACCTGTAGGAGGAGACGGAGCCCGCCTGGGACCAGCCAGGGCGCGAGAGTCTCAGGCAGAAGGAACTGCTGGCGTCACACAGAGTTTGGAGAGTTGGGGGAAGGGCACTGTGGGCCCTGAGAAAGCTCCAAGTCTGATGGCAGAGGCGGAAGGCAGATCGGCAGGGACCATAGAGGGGTGTTCCCTGACGGACACAGTTCTCCAGGAGAAGCTTCTGCAGAAGGAGAAGCTCAGAATGTACATTTCTATTGGGTAACGGGGTGACCTGCAGAGGTCACTGCTAATGTTCCCTGGCCTTGATGTTTCACCATCTCCCTTTTCGGCCTTGGGGTAACTTCCAGGACACAGAGGAAGTTCGAGAAAATGTTCCTAAAACTGTCATCTGTGATACACAGATGGCTGAGCTGTGTGACCTGAGCAGGGGAAATGGTGTGGAGGTTGGAGCCCACACTTGGCAAGGGACATCCCCACAAGAACTCAAGTATAAGTATGGAGTCGGCCCTGTGTCAGGAGGCCACACGCCAGAGCTTACGAAGACACTCAGTTCCATCTGCGTAGAAAGCACCTGATTTCTGGAGGGCCTTGTGAGTTTGTTAGCTCTCAGGGCCCAGGCTGAGGCCACAGGCAGATTAGCAAAATGTCCCTCTGGGCTGAGGATTGCTCACTGAAGATGCTGCCTTCTTCACCTTATTGAAATGGAATGTTCCGCTATGTAAACAGCTATCTTTGCACACTTATCACTGTTGGGAGGCAGATGTTACATTCCCCAGCTGGGCTTTTGGGCAGGTGTCCTAACCAATGCAAATGAACCCCGTTCCTCCAGCTGCAGGTCCCGGAGGCTCCAGGATCTAGGAGCAGGGATGCAATGTGTAAGCCCCACAGTTTACAGCTGGGTCCAGTATTTCCAGAGTCCCAGTCTACTCGAAGCATTTGTCTTTTTTTCCTACAGAAATGCTGGACAGGTTAGAAGATGAGGAAGGCAAACTTGCAAACTAGCAAGCTCCCTCTCGATGGAGAGAATCAGATGTAAGTTAGTTCACTCAGGAGGGAAATTCAGAGAGCAATTGTTGAATGCCAGGTGTCACACTCTGTGCCATGAATGGTCGACGGGATTCTTGTATCCAAAGGGGGGTTAAAGCACGTGACCTTCAAGATCCGGTGAGAGCCGGAAGTTCTCCGAGGGCCAAGTTTTTGCCCCTTGTACGGCTGGATAAGTACTGACTGGTTCCCCTGCTCAGTCATGAAGTCAGTGAATACTCTTTGAGCGCCTGCTGTGTTAGAGAAGCAAACGAGTAATGATGTAGGAGACTGCTGAGGGAGTGTGTCGGACAGGAAGGGGACTCTTCCCTTGGAAGACGGCTTTGACGTGAGCCCAAAGGGACACCAGTGTGAAGACCCAGAGGAAGAGCGATCAGGGGAAGCAAGAGGCAAGTGCACAAGTTTAGGGCTGACAATGCTCGGAGTGTTCCAGGAGCAGAAAGAAGGGAAAAGGAAGCGACCTTTGCAGGGCCCGCAAAGGCCCTTGGCTGTTGCTTACGGGACCTATTTATTCTTCCCAATTACTCTGTATGTCCAGCCTTCTCCTGAAGGAACCAGGCCCCGAGGGTTTCCCTTACTCACTGGAGGCCACCCAGTTGATGAGGGACCCCCTCCCAGCTCTAGCTCAGTCGCCTGTGAGGTGAGCACACTGCCACTACCATGCTGGCCTCCAGTGAGTCTCCCATATCCCAGCGCTTCTCCCACACCATGCCAGCCCTGTGTCCCCACAGAAGACGCAGATCCTGTCACGGCTCCGCCAGCACCTGCCGTAGACTCCTGTCCCCCCCCCAGGACCACTCAGTTCATCACAGTTCGTTTCCATCCTCCCCCCATGACAATGTCCCCACTCACGGCCCCCATGCCCTGTTTATCACAGGTACTTTCTGTGTCACTCTACGTTTCAGGCCTCCCTCCTCTTCACCATGTGCTTTGCCACCGCCCATTCTGTAGTTGCGTGGGGCACCCCTCCATCCTGCAGGCCCCACCCAGAGCCCACCTTGTCCGTATGTACTCCCAGACCTCCGGTAACCAAAGCTGGTTGCTTCCTCTTCAGAATACGCCCTGGAGTTTCCCCTGCCCCACTGGAACAGGACACACGCATATTGGAGTTAAGAGCAAGAGGGGGGTTCAAGATATTTGGGAGCTGTGTGACCTTGCAAAGTTTTCTGGATCTCTCCATGAGCCTAGAAGGTGTTACAAATCCCACTTCCTTCCTAGGTCGTGAGGGTCTATAGGAGAATGTGAATAGACTGGCTGGCATAGTGCAAGGCACGTAGTGGGGGTCCCCTGAGTAGGGATGCCTCCCTTTCCTTTCAAAGTGGAGCATGACCTTGGAAAGGCAGGGACTCATCCAACACATGACCACTGAGCCTAGCACCGAGCCTGGCCCCAAAGAGGTTACCATGCTTATCCAGCTGCTGAATGAACAAATGAAGGTGGTGGGTCTGCCTGCTGCGCACAAGCACATACGTTGTCAGCACTGACGTTTCCCCTCTGGGGAAGATGATAAACTAACCATGAAAATCAACTGGGACACATCAGACCCTATTGTTTCTCTAGAGATGGGAGTTCCTGTTTCGGGAACCATCTCCAAAGTTGGATAAGTGATCCATTTAAATGAGCTGACGTCTCCAGCTGGAGTGGGGCTCAGATGTGTGGCATCAGAATCTCTTTGTGCTTCTTTGGGAGGCCTCTTGGCGCTGACGGTGTTCTGGGGATTGAAGAAAAGTAGATGCCGTGTTTCAAATCGCTGTACGTTTCTGCTGGGAAGAGTTGCACAAACTTGTTGATTCACTAGAACTGTACTCTTGTCTCGTTGCTCAACTCAGCCCCCCTGCACCCAGCCTGCTTCTCTGTTCTGTGAGGGTTGACAAAGAGGTCAGTGGGTTTCCCAGAGGTTGGGATGGTCTCTGAACAGGGCCCAATTTCAGCCTTTGCAACTTGGTTCTTCTAACTAGCTTCCTCTAGGTGCACTGATATACAAACTCTTTTATTTCCTAGATCTAGCGCAGGCATCCATTTATTTAAATGAATATTATATTCAATGAATGTTAGCCACAGGCCAGCCGTGAGGCTAAGCCCTGGGAGGAGAAGGGTGACAGTAACACATGCCCTGCTGTCTTATCCTCCCTTGGTGCAAGCACGTTGTCTGTCTTCTGGGGAAGGGCCCAGAGACCCCCGTGAACTCTGCTTAGGAACAAAGATGGGTCAGCCTTCCCACAAGAAGGACGAACCAGTGCATGGTGGTGCCGGGTGTGTCAGGCCCCACAAAGGGACTCTCTTCAAGGGTCCCCCCTAACACCCCCTTTCCCATCTCTGTGTTGGTCTGACTTCCAAAAACCATAAGTTCCATGAAGGCAGGGTGTCTACCTGTTTGGTCAATGATTGACACCTGGCACAAGCACCTTGCCTGGCCAGAGCAGCCATCAAATATTTATTACAAGGGAGGGAGGGAAGAAGGAAGGTTGAATGGGAGGGAGGGACAGAGGTAGCACGTAAAATGGAAGGGAGGAAGGAAGGAAGGGAGGAAGGGAACCAAGGGTAGGGGACACAATGGAAGCCAGTAGGACATTTGCTCTGCCCCATGCTCTGTGCTCACGCCTCACACAGGAATTTCCTGCGCCTCTGACAGCAAGGCTGTGAGGCGGGCTCTTCACCACTGAGGGGACTGGGGCTGAAGAGGGGACTAATTTTTCACAGTCAAAGAACAAGAAGGTGGCAATGCCACAGTTCAAGCTCAGGCAGTCTGAGACGATCTCTCTCTCTCTCTCTCTCTCTCTCTCTCTCTGTCCCTCTGTCCCTCTCTCCCTCCCTCCATATACACACATACATATATACCAGCCCTTATTCTGAGCCAGCTGGTTCCTGAAACAAAGCTACAGGAATAAATGACTAGAAAGGAACACCTAGGCACTTTTACAAATTCTAATTATGAAATTATTTTTAAATGGCAACACCTACCCAATGTGTGTGTACAAATTGCTCCTTGACGATGGAGGGGACAACTCAGGAGCCTGCATTTTAAATTCTTTGTCACCTTGGCCATCACTCAGGTGTCACTTTGAAAGGGTGATACCTTTGCCTGGGGAATCGGTGCTTTTCATGTGCCAAGCATTTAAATGGTTTCTGACAGCCAGAAGGTGACAGAGGCAATTAGATGTAATGTTTGTGACAGATGGAAAAAGGCATTTTGTCAAGTCTGCAAAAACTTGGAGGAAAAACATGACAGGAGAGCAAGCTTCGTTCTAAAGGCGTAGAGCCGAGGCCCAGCCTCTGTGCATTTTCCAAGCTGTGCCTGGGAGTTGCCCCCTTGGTGGGCTCCCCACCATGAATGCCCACAGCTAAAGGGGCAGTGTGTAGCTAAGCCACGTGGAGAGAGATGTTTACCAAAATGTCCGGAGAAAGAAGGTTGAGTGCAGAGTCACCTCCATTCCTATTTGCTTCAGCACATGGAGGCTGGGTTGTGCAGTGCCTGTGACGACAAACAGCCTGAACCCCACTCCTAAGCAGTGGGTGATCTGGGGAAAGTCGTGTACGCTCTCTGAGCCTCTGTCATTGTTTAATAAAAGGGGCAAGTCATCATTCCCTGGCTCAGAGGTTTCCTGAGCACAAACTGAGAATAGTATATAAAGTGTTTAGAACACAGTAAGCGCCCATTACCTGCTGGCACCTTCCTCCTCTTTCCTCTGTGTAGACACAGTCAGTGGGCGATTTAGGTTTGCAAATAAAAATGCACCAAGGCACAAGCTTCCTGTAGGGCAGTTTGGCAGCACATGGTAAAAAATGGTTTTAAAAATATGTCTATTTAGAATGCGAGGCGGGAGTCTTGCCCCTTGGGAATAAACACCGGTTTCTTAGCTATGATTCCAAAAGCACAAGCAGAAAAGAAAATATAGGTAGACTGGACTTCATCAAAATTCAAAACTTTTGTGCTGCAAAAGATACCATTGAGAAATTGAAATGACAACCCACAGAAGGGAGAAAACGTTTACAAATCATATATCTGATAAGGGACTTGTATCCAGAATATATAAGCACAACTCAATAACAAAGACAGCCCTATTTTAAAATGGACAAGGGATCTGAATAGATCTTTCTCCAAAAAATATATACAAATGGCTCGTGAGCTCCTGAAAAGACACTCAGCATCCTTAGGCATTAGGAAAATGCAAATCAAAACCACAATAACACTTTATACCCACTAAGATGGCTGTCGTGATAATAAAAAACAGATGATGATAAGTGTTGGTGAGGATATGGAGAGTTTGGAACATTCGTATATTGCCTGTGGGAGTATAAAATGGTGCCACCGCTTTAGAAAACATTTTGGCAGCTTCTCAGAAGGTTAAACATAGAGTTACCATGTGACCCAGCATTTCCACTCCTAGGTGTACAATCAAAGGAAGTAAAAACCTACATCCACATGAAAGAACTGAACTCCAATGTCCATAGCAGCATTGTTTATAATCACCATAAAGTGGAAGCAGCCCAAATACCCATCAGCTGTTGACTAGATAAACAAAATATTGCATATCCACACAGTGGAGTATTTCCAACAATAAAAAGGAAGGAAGAACTGACGCATGTGATAACACGGATGAAAGGGAAGGAGCCAGGCACGTAAGGCTATGTATTGCATGTTTCCATTTATATAAAATGTTCAGAACAGGCAACTCTATAGAGACAGAAAATAGATTAGTGGTTGCCTGGGGCGGAGGGGCTGGGGGTAGAGAGTGACTGGGTAATGGGTACATGGTTCCTTTGCAGGATGATGAAAATGTTCTAAAATTAGATGATGGTGATGATTGCACGACTCTGTGAATGGAACTAAAAACCACTGAATTGCGTGCTTTAAATGAGTGAACTGTATGATATGTGAGTTATATCTCGATAAAATCATTTTTTAAAAATTAACTGTAGAGGCCAAGAGACATAGCTTACAATACTATCTAAATGTTCATCGTTCATATATAAAGCAAACATATTTTCCTTTAATAAAGGTTTTCACAGGGTAGCTATTTAATGAAAGCCATTTAATATGCTATGTAAATAGCTTAGTCAGTCCATTTTTATTATGTCTCAGAAAAGAGAGAAAAAAAACAGTATACCTTTGACCCAGTAATTCCTTGGGATAAGGAAGTCATCATGTATATGTGAACAGATTTAGCTATAAAGATGTACATTGCAGTGTTGTCTAAAACATAAAATTAGAAACAATAGCTATCATTTATTGAACACTTACAATTTGCAATGCACCATGCTGTTCTATGAAAATCACCTCATTGCTTCACAATAACAATCTTCGGGGAAGCTATCAATACCATCATGCTCCTTCTTAGAGATGAAGAAAGAGTCCAAATCAAGCAGCTATAAATCAGAACTGGGATTTTCGTCCAAGTCTCACATTCCATGGCCAGCAGGGTCTCCTAACCTCCCTATGACTCTCTCGCTAAGTACTTGATTGCACGCTGGCATTAGCAACTAATAAACGTAAAGTAGTAGGTCTCGGCACAGAATGATAGTCACAGTGGACTGTGAGGTGAAAAAGACAGGTTCAAAACCAATGGGATCTCACTTATTTCCTACACACACACACACACACACACACACACACACACACACACAGACTTGCGAGAGGCTAGTCGTGTGAACAGTCATCCACTTTGGGAGGATTCTGTATGATTTTAGTTTTCTTTGTTTTGCCCACCTGCATTTTCTACCATGGATTTTTGTGCTGCTATTCTTGCTCTAAAAATTGCAAAAATTGCTCTGTTTTACCTTTCCGTAAACTAGGGTGACACACCCCAGCCCTTTTTCTAGGGTGTGAAGAGGGTCGCTACTTTGGCAGGTCTGTGATGACAGAGAGGCTTGTTGTTGGGACCCCTCCCCTCAGTCAGGGCCACCTCCTTCCTCCCTCGGGGTCTTCCTTCTGTCCCACCTCTCACTTCCTCCCTCTGGCAAGTGTTCTCTGAAATGGTCTTGGCCGTACCACCTGCCCACTGACTGGCCCGTATGATAAGTGAGGACTGCTTTCTTCTTGACAAGAGTCAGTTATATTTTATTATGGACCTGTTCTTTTAAATGTAATTAATGTTTTTTCTAATAGCAAAATTAGTAGAAATTCATTGGAGAAAAGTTAGAATATTATGAAAAGTATAAAAAAAAGCTAATAAAACTCACCCATCATTTCTTCACCTTGAATGCATAGGGACTCTGGGAATTGATAAAGCTGGACTAGCCAAAGAACCCAATGGACCGAGAGGACTGAGGGACGTGGTGGGGGTGGGGACAGGATGCCCATGAATGTCACGTGGCCTGTGCCATCAGTGGACGCAGCTTGGGGGTCATGGGAAAGCCGTAGCACCTTGCAGTCAGAAAATCTGGGTTCTTAGCCTCTCTTAGCCTCTTACGAACAGATGGCTAAACTTCTCTGCTGCTCTTTCCTGAGTATATTCCAAATTCTTTTTGGAATAAAGTGGGGAATGTACAAAAGAGCGATCATAGCAGCCCCCGCTTACCTGTGGTTTCACTTTCCACGGTTTCAGTTACCCACCATCAACCACAGTCTAAAAATATTAAGTGGAAAAATCCAGAAATAAGCAATTCATCAGTTTTAATTTGTGCGCTACTCTGAGGGGCATGATGGAATCTCATGCTGTCCTGCTTGTCCCGCTCTGTCCCACCTGGCATGTGAATCATCTCCACGTGGTAAACGCGCCCTGCCCGCCCGTTAGTCACTTGGTAGCCATCTCAGTTATCAGATCGCCTGTCCTAGCATTACAATGCTTGTGTGCAAGTCAGCCTTATTTTACTTCACAATGGCACCAAAGCGCAAGAGCAGTGATGCTGGCAGTTGGGAGGTGTAAAGTGCTTCCTTTAAGTGAAAAGAGTCATGAAGCCTGTCTTGGAAAAAAACAAAACAAAACACATAGCATTCAGTAGTATCTGCTGCTTCAGGCATCCACCGGGGGTCATGGACCGTTTCCGCCTCTGATAAGGGGTTGGGTGGTGGTGGTGGTGCTGTAACTAAGTAGTGTATTTTCTTTTAAAATAATATCAGTTCTTCCTACTTTGTAGGGTGGTGGTAGGTATTTAAATGAGCTAGTATAAGCAAAAGCTTTATATGAAGCAGAATGTGGTGTCATTGTAAACGCCTATCAAAGTGACCAAGGGTGGATTCTGGTGTGTCTCCACGTGGCTCTTCCAGGCTGCAGACATCACGACGTATCTTCTGGAGCCCCAGGGCCAGCCTGCTGCCATGGGAGAAGCCAGACTCTCCCCGCTTTCCTCTCACTGTCCTGGCCACCCTTACAAGGATCTTGTGAGTGAGTCGCCATCCGCCAGCCACTAAGGGTCTGTGACGTGCATAGTTATCGCGTTTCCAGCGGTAGGTAGTACTACGCATGGGGAAATAGTTCAAACTCCGTAGTCCTGGCTCTGCTACTTTCAGTCCCAAGACCTTGAACAAATGACCTCTCCACCCTGGGCCTCAGTCTGCCCACCTGTGAGGTGGGGATGATCATACTTAGAGGTTGGTTGTGGGGATCACGTGAGGAAACGTGCATGAGTGACTGGCTGTCCCACTCCCCGTAAAATTTGATATAATTTAAAGGTGGAAGGATGGCAATGGAGAGAGGATGAGGGGGGTGGTCTGCAGAGCTCGGAAGGTATCCCACAGCAGGGGGGAAGCGCCCAGGTGTGACACTTTGCCTGGTGCTCAGTTCCCTGTGCCACAGAGGGACCAGGCTGCCTGTTGTTCCTGCAAGTTTTGCTTCTTACCATCAGCCATGATTTATGAAGAACAACCCCACTTCTCTACACTGGATGTTGTCTTCAGAGTTTTAAAGAGAACAGTTATGCCGAGTCAGTCAGTGAAGGGCCAGCACGCAGGTGTCCTACAGGCAGGATGAACAGAACCAAGAGTAGGGGACGCAATGGAAGCCAGTCGAACGTTTGCTCTGCCCCAGGCTCTGTGCTCATGCCTCACACAGCCCGTTTCCGACACCTCTGCCAGCAAGGCTGTGAGGCGGGCCCTTCACCGCTGAGGGAACTGGGGCTGAAGAGGGGACAGACGTGTTTTGTACACACACACTTCTCCATAGTAGAAGGAAGGGACTCTCTGAGCCTCCTTCAAGCCCTACCCCCGGCATGCTCTCCTAGGCTACGAGTCATACCTGAATCTGCTTTTAAGATCCTTCAGGGCAAAAGCATCACCTCAGCTGACACTCAAAGGACATCAGCAAGGGCTAAGCTACACCTTGGTTTTTCTCATCCCGATTCCCTGCGCTTTCTCCAAGAAACCAAGCAGTGCTGATTCTGAAGGAGGAGGGGAGGGGGAAGGTTGAGGAAGGGGAGGGGGAGGAGGGAAAGGGGAAAGAGAAGGAGAAGAAGAAGGGGGAAGTGAGCTCTTACACCCTAAGACCAGAATTGCAAGATGAAAGTTGCGTTATCACCCCTTTGACTGAAGTTTTGCCAAAACTGAAGGGCTGCAAATTAGAGTAAAACTCATGCTTTCAGAGGTCAAGAAAAGAAGATGATTTCAGTGTTGAAAACATTAAAGAGAATACTAACTCAGATGGATGGCAGCTTTTTAAAAATGTCTGTCTCTGCTCTAGGTCTGAGTTCTCTCTGAGCTGTCACGGCTGCTCAATAGTCTCCCCAATTCACCTCATCTACAGTGTTCTGGTGGCACCTGCTGGGAGTGCCACCAGGAGAGGGCTGGTGCAGGGCAGTGGCAGTGACCTTCTGGTTCACGCCTCGTCCCTTTCCCCTCCACTGGGCTCCCCGTCTCAGACACTGCCTCTCCCATTCACCCCATCCGGCCATGCACTTCAGTTCCGTCCTGTTCACCACTATTTGGTGAAGGCCTACTGTGTGCAACCATTGAGCTAGAGCTGGGGGTGAAGGCATAACCATCTTGACCTCTGCTCTCTCTTGACCCAGATGATGGAGAATCTCATCTAGAGGCCACTGGTATCTGTGCCCTGATGGGGATGGTCTGCATTTCAAAAAGCAGATGTGAGCGTAAGCAATGCCTCCAAGGTGGAGATTGCAAGGGACTTGCTACCGGTCAGCCTGCTTTGTAATGAGAGGGTTACTTAAGTGACTTTTTAGGCCATGGGAAAAAAAATTAAATCGTAATTCTTTTCATCAATATGTCTGTGTGCGGTGCGCTGTTGCAAGCGTTGTGTGTGAGTTAACTCCTTGGTTTCACATGGCACCCACAGGGCACTGGGCTCCCCACACTTTCCCTCCTTCCCATGAGGTAAATGTCACCACCACCTCATAGATGGGAAATGCGCATGCGAGGGGTGCTAGGAAGGGACCTCCTGGAGGGACCCCCCAGAGCCCCCTCACTGATCCCCCTAAAAAGGGGCCGTTCGGCCCTCCTGCGATGTCCACATTTGTCCCAGAAACTCCCCCCCATTGCTTTTGTGGTCAGTGACTTCCTCCTGGAAGGCCCGTGAGTGGTTCCTCCTGAGAAACTCTGGGTGTCCATTTCAGGAAAGAGAGAGAGTGTGTGTGTGTGTGGGGGGGGTGTGTGTGTGTGTGTGTGTTTCTGTCTGTGACTGCGTGTGCCTGTATGTGTGCTTGGACAAGGCCAAGTCCTGCCTCTGTGGTGACTAACCGAGGTCACCTCAGTAGCTAACTGAGGTCAAGACATCTTACAAGGTACGGAGGCAGCTGGGAGAAAAAGCAGTGGTCAGCAACTGTGGTTTTCCCTGCACTATTTTTAAAGTTAAAAAAAATAATAATTAAAAAAATAAAACACTAAGCGGAAACTCATTGCCTTTAAGAGCAAGATCAGATTTAGATAAAGCACTGGCCCAGCGATTAGGGACTGCTGGTGTGACTGGGCAGTCTGAGACGATCGGCTCCCCCAAACCCTCCAGGGGTCTCGTGAGCCCCCACACACCAACAGTAATATGAACTGCACCCTGCCCCCTGTGCATCCTCATGATGGGTTATCATCCCCACTCACAGATGAGAAAATCGAGGCCCCCAGCTGTCATTCACATGCTCAAGGTCACCTCAGCAGTAACAGGACCTGTCCTTGTGCCCAACTCCCCTGTTATTTGCACAGCTCTGCACGGCACCCTTCCCCACCCACCCAACCAAGTGCTTTACAGTGAGGGCGAAGCTTGCTGTTGGCTTGTTTAACCACTGGTTTTCCATGAAGAAATAGGTTTCTTTCAGAAAGATCGATTCAAACAAAACACTTTGAGAGGAAAGTTCTCTAAGCCGGCGTGCAGTATCAGTGTAACCCACGCCTCTAACCACTTCCTCACCATATCAGGAGCTCTGGCTTTTTATAGCTGTAGGCAGTGTTGAAAATAGTAGAGGATCCCATCCCAAAATCCGCATCTCCCCACAGCCCCACTGGGGGCAAAGCCAGGTTCAGCGCCCCCCCACCACTACCTCAGCGTCCTGTGGCTCAGTTCACAATTTAGAACCTGGGGCTTTGACTTTGAATACCTTGAGGGAGGGGTGTGTGTGTGTGTGTGTGTGTGTGTGTGTGTGTGTGTCCTCTCCAGACAAAGCACATCTCACCAAAGCTGCCCCCCCTCATCCTTGGAAAGATACAGCCACAGGCACAAGGCCACCACACAAGGGCTAAATCATCCTGACCCTTGTCTGTTGTCACCGTTGCTGAATTTCCAGGCCTGGGCTGGCTGGGCTTTTTATTTTCATTGATGCTTATCCGCGCCGTCAGCCTGGGGCTCTCCCTAGTCTGCAGCTGCTGGAGCTCAGGGTGTGCCACTCGCTGGAGATCAACAGTGCAGGAACCCGCAGCAGTCCAGCCGATGGCGGGAGACGCTGAGCTCATCTAAATGAGTTGAGGACAGGAAGCCATATACGCTGCCTGTCCTGTCCTGAGTCTGTAGACCAGGCTGCCAGCCCTGTTCTGAGCAGCTCGGAGCTCTCGGACACATTGTGACAATGTCAGGTTCCACCCCGCCATGTTTCCCACTCCCTCGGCGTGGCTTCAGACTGTCCAGCCTCTCCGCTGACTCTGGCCACAAGGTCCGTCCTTGGACCTGACAGCTGAGTAGAAACAACAGTGATAACAGTACCTCCACCTTTGATCAAGCACCTACCGGCTGTATGCAAGGTTGACTAGTGGCTATGAACTTGGCCTTGGGGCCTGGCCTCCTGCGTTCAGGTCCTGCCTCTGCCTCTTACTAGCCCTGTGATCTTGAGCAAGTCACTCACCCTCTGTGTCTTAACCCCTCGTCTAAAAACTGGTATGTCGCCTGCCTCATGGCAGGCTGTGAGGCTTAAGTAAGCTGGTGTCCGTGCAATGCTGAGGACGCATGGAAACACTCCACGCAGGTGATCTAGCTCTTGTGATGCTCAGTCATCGCACCCCAGAGGGGTTACATGGAGTTGCTACCTCTGGCCACGGTCCCCAGGAGGAAAACGTGAAGCCATCGTGTGGAGCTGGAAGCCACGTCTGGAGCGTGCTGCATTAGCTTCTGGGACTCAGCACCTTGACGCTCCTGGGGACACGACCAGTCCTGGGCCCTGGGCCGTCCCGCTGCCCTCTGTGTCCGCTCCTCACGGTGCCATCCCAGGATAGCTGTTCTCATTGCCCCACCCCTGCTTTGCCCGTGTCCCTTCGGTCCTGACTCCTGGAACCTTTTAGGGCCAGTGCTGAAATGTGCTCACTTATTCCAGAAAACACGTCCAGCTGAACGATGAGGAGGATGGGTCTGCTCTCCTCTGGTGTCTCTTTTACACAATGGGTCACAGCACTAACGACCCAGATGAGCATGGGCACCCCGCTTTACAGTTTCCAGAATGCTTCCCTCTGCTTTCCATCAATGCTCCTCTTCCAATGCAGTGACAGCGGCACCCTCTGATGTACCCATTTCACGTATAAGGAAACTGAGCTGTGCATTTCCGGTGCTTTTGGTTTCTGCTATTTTTAGCTCAGGGTAGGGCCTAGAATGGAGTCAGCCAAATCAGTGCTCTCTTTACATTGGATTAAGAGGGTACAGCTCAGCTCAAGGACACGCCGTCTTGTTCTGGATGTAAAACTACCCATGGCACAGTGTGGGGTTGGCGGCATGGCCAGATGTGGGCGCTGGGACGCGAGTCCCGACTGTCACTCACCAGCAGGGAGCTGTTGGGCGAGATACTGAACCTCACGTGCCTGTTTTTCTGTCGTTTGTTTGTTTTCTTTCAATTCTCATGTTTCTTAATTTCCTCCTGGAACCTGGCTCCCACCAACCTACACTCTTGGAGAGGAAATGCTCCCAGCAACCTAAAATTTTAAGAGACTTCCAATGATTTTGCTGGCACGATTGACTTTCACAGCCACTATTTCCATCATCTTCTAGGTGGGCTTCTAGTTTAAAGTCCACACGTGTCTTAAGTGAGCCAGGAACTCTTGCTATGTAAGGAGCCCCCAGGAGTGGTGGTGGGATGCTGTCCTCCCTTCTACAGAGTCTTCTTCCCAGAGGACAGGTCTGGTCTTTTCCCTGTTCAACCACCGTCAGCCCGTTGCACCTCTGAGCAACTTTACTTTGTAGCCAGGACTGACGACCACCCTGCCCAGGGCCCTCACTCCGAGGACCCTTGTTCACGGTGACACAGATGCTGAGGATATGGAGAAGCCCTGACCCAAATGCCTGTGGGCTTCTCCGGGAAGGGTTCTGGGGCTCCCGGGCATGCAGGAAGGATGCGGAGCCTGGTGTACCCTGACGTGTCTGGGCTGAGCAGGGAGCAGAAGATCTCGACTGTCATTCCTGAGTCAGCTTTCTCTTCCAGGGTGGCTCCGTGCTGGCCCCTGCTGCTGTCATCAGCCAGGACAGGGCTCAGCTGCAGGCAGCTGCTTTGGCAGAGGAGGTCGGCTGCCCCACCTCGTCCATCCAAGACATGGTATCCTGCCTCCGCCAGAAGCCAGCCAACATCCTCAATGATGCCCAGACCAAGGTGGGCACTTGTCCCCAACAAGGTGGGGAGGGGCATTATCTGATCTTTTACAAGTGGGAAGCTGGGCTTCAAAAGGAGACGTGACCCACCCAGGGCCACACAGTAGGTCTATGACCAACTGGCACCGGGTTGCACACTTACGGGTCCCCAGTGCTCGCACGGACCCAGTATGTAATGGACCACACCTGGGTACTGATGGCCGATGGACCTCAGTGCACTTGGGATTTTATCTGTAAAATGGGATAACGTGTGGGCCTTATACAGTAGGAGAATAAAGTGAAGTGACATATGCGAAGGGTCTTGCCTGTGCTGGGACTGTGGTGACACTTGTCAGGTCACAGCTGCACATACTGAGCATTATGGTCACGCTGCAGTGGAGTGGGGCCACCCACCCACTTAGAAAGAGCACTTGTGTGCTCCCTTTCCCTGCCTGCAAAACTCCTGCTCACAGCCCACAGGCCCTGGCCGGCCCTGACATTAATGAATGGGACACTAACAGGAACAACTGTTGTCGCCTGCACTGAGGGCTGGATCCCTTCGGCAATGAGCCTGGGCTCACAGACCTGGCGTGGGTCTGGTCCTCAGTTCCCCTAAATGTGAGCTAATTGGATAGTGGCCAGATCTGTTGCATTTCCCTGTCGTAGCCTGCCTTTGGCCACCACCTCATCCTCATTCGATGTCTCCTTCTGCCTTACACACCTACGGGCTCAGGCTTACCCATTCCTCTTGTGGATGATCGGCTGTCACCTCGGCAGGGAGGCTCTGGGAAGCTCCCCTGGGACCAACCATTGCTCAGAGCATGACTCAGCTTCCCAGCCCCTGGTGCCCTGCCTGCTCGTTGCTCTGGTCATTTTACTCTGATTTCCCAATACAGCCCCAGATGGATAACCAGCATTGGTGTTCAGAATGGTTAAGACCTAAGTAGTGAAGCAATGCAATTGATTATTTCAGTACCACTTTTTAAAAAAGGATAAAAATCCATATAAACAGTGGTGTCCCTTTGCACCCGGTACAGCTCCTGGCTGTGAGTGGCCCTTTCCACTACTGGGGTCCTGTGGTCGATGGCCAGTACCTCCGTGAGACTCCAGCCAGAGCGCTGCAGAGGTCCCCGCGGGCGCGGGTCGATCTGCTCCTCGGCAGTTCTCAGGACGACGGGCTCATCAGCAGAGCGAAGGCTGTGAAGGTAGGCGGGGCGCAAGCCTCAGAGGCCCATTGGGGGCGGCCCTGGCTCTGGTCCTCTAAGTTGGCCCTTGGTTGAGCGTCACCGACTTACTCGCTTGTTTATAAAACAATTGCTGGAAAACTGCTGTGTGCAAAGGCTCCGTAAGGAGCATGGGAGGTGGTGATTGGGGTTCAGAAACACGACACCTGCAGCCTCTCAGCAGCACAGACCCAGACGTGTGCACACGTTGTTTCTGTGGGTGCATCACTGTGGGAAACAATGCCCCAAAGGGCTCTAGCTTCAGGGCTGCAGGCTGTGGAGACCCCTGGGCTATGAAGGAGGCTTGTGCCACGGAGACTGGGAGAAGGCCAGGCAGCTGGATGAAGGGGCACCATCCCCCAATCCTGGCAGGGACACCCACACACCAGCTTTTCACTCTGGTTTTCTTACCCAGAACAGCAGGTGCCATGCACCTGCCAAGCAGCTCCGTGTGGCTTGTTGTCGACACAGCCAAGTGGGGATAAGTTGTGAGGTCATTTATCTGCCTGAACACACACTTCCTTCTCTGGCCAGGCGCCATCTCCCCTCACTAGGATGTGGCTCACCCTGGAAGGAGCCAAGCGCATCCACCCCTCCTTGCATGAAACCCAGTGAGGACACACTCAGCACAGGCTGGGTCTGGCTCTATCAACTATAAGGCAACATAACTGGAATGAACAGAAACGACAACAAAAGATTATTAATGCAAACGGATCTTACATTTCCTTGGATTGCTCTGTTCCCTGGGGTAGTATCTCACTTCGCGGAATCTATCGTACAGCAACCAAAGCGTCACTTTGACCTGAGGTACATACCAGGGTGTTTATCACAGCATTAATTATTGTGGCCAAACATTGGAAGCAACTCAAATGTCCATTAACAGGGAAGTGGCTGAATAAATTACGATACACACAAGCTATTACATATTATGCAGAAGGTGAAAAGCACGCACTAGATGTGTCTCTGACAGCTCGGGGAACGCCTGTGAAATCTTGACGAATGGGGGAGCAAAACCTGCGAATGCAGAGGAATGTGAAATTAAGGCAGCGTTCCTACTTTAAAAACAACCAAGGTAGACCTAGCTGTAAATATGTAAATGCGTATAATTCTGTGACTCCTGTGAAAGGTTAAAGGTGTAGAAAATATGCAACAAGCAATTACCATTGGCTGTCTCGGGAGGTGTGAAAAAGAATGTTATGAGCTTCATATTATTACTATTACTACACATACATATATGTGCATGTCATCTACAACATATATGCATACATATTGGTGTACATGTATATGTATCTGGAGAGAGACAGCCTGCGTGCGCGTGTGTTGTGGGGTGTCACAGAGCAGAGCTTGGTCACTGTTAGCTTCGGTCCAGTTGACCCACAGCCCTGAAAAAAGGACTTTTGTCCAGATCCATCTGCATTTTTCTGCTGGGCACTCATCGGTAACACAGCCTTACCCGAAGGGGCTGCAACTGAATTACTGAATCAGACTAACCCCTCAGGAAGCGCTGAGATGCCATTCTTCACCACTAGCCCTCTGCGTTTCTTCTCTAAAATAGCAGTCTTCAAATTACCTTTGATCGAGCCCCACATCAGTTAAAACTTAGTGTTAGGTTGGTGCAAAAGTAACTGCGGTTTAAAAGGTTACAAATAATTGCAAAAACCTCAATTGGTTTTGCATCCACCTAATAAGTAGAGTCGTTGAAATTTGAATTACGTACACGTGTACTCCTGTAGTAATATGCTGAATTATAATATTATAAAACATTCCTAAAAACAAAAGGAAATTCAAAGCATGAGAAAGAAATGAACGTTCTCCTATTTGTGCTGCAGCCTGTCCGTGCTCCACGCTGGAGACAATGGCCTCCAGTCTGGGCATAATGGAAAGACGTGGCTACTGAACCCTTTTCTGGGCAACGCCTCCTGTCACCTTGCCCTCTGGGGCAGGAGGTGGGGATCTTTGTGCAGAAGCGATTATATCCTCCTAGCTCTGATTCTTCGGACCATGTGCTGAAAATGTATCCCCACCATCTTTGACTTTTAGAAAGAGGAAGAACTACCTTTATGTTCCCGGGAGGCTGGGCTCATCCCAGGCAGGTGGGAGGGAGCAGGCCCTGGCAGCTGATTCCCGTATCCTCCCAGGCACTGGAAAAGCCATCCATAGGATCTGGGAGAGGGGAGTTCGTGCCGGCAGATTTGGGGCTGTGGTTGACCGAGGGCAGCCCCAGTCTGCACTGTCTGATTATGCCAGCCGGTTCTAAGACGGTTGCCTGGGCACGTGGCTGCCTTGTTCTTTCCTGGTCTGCTCCCAGCAGCTGTTTGGGAGTTTCCCAACTCTGTCCTCAATTTCTGAGCCCCTCCCGCCATGTGGCTGGATCCAGAGAACAATGCATTTTTATTCCTCTTATTGTGTTTCCCTCTGTGGCTTTCAAGGAGACATTTCCCTGGTCCATTTGCAAAGAAAAATAGTGTCTGCTGACAGGACCTCACTGACCGCACCAGTATGGGGCTGGGAAAGTGTGCCCTAATGTCCAGAGTGGGGGAACTGCTAGGAGGGCATGGCAGAGCAGCGCCAGCTCTGTTTCACTGCTGTTGTCCAAACCCCAGTCCCGGGCAGCGCTCCCTCTGCACATTTGTTCTGTTAGACCATTCTCCTCTCACCTCCCTTCTCCTCTCATTCTCTTGGGAACACACACTTGTGTGACCACTGAGCCGCTCTTGTGAGCCTCATCCTGTCCTTCCAGGAGCTCGTCTACGTGCTGATGTGGACAATTGAGAGCAAGAGGGACATACTCGTAGTCAGGGAGGCAGCCAACTCCACGTGACGTGCTGGCACCTCCCAACGTTATGTCTCCTGCCTAGACTTTTCCCTTGAACTCTAGGCTCGTTTACTCCACAGTCCAATTGACTTCTTTGCTTTGACGTCTCATAGCTTCTCACTCTTAACACATCCCAATGAACTACTGATTCCCCCTCTGCCCCTGCCCCAACCAGCAGGTTCTCCCACTGTCGTCACTGTCTCAACAAACAGCATCTCACGCTTCTGCACCCTCGGTCTCCAAACCAGAGTCATTCTGGACTCTGCTCTCGCCCATCCTGCCGGCGTTCTATCAGCAAATCTGCTGGGCTCTAGCTTCAGAATGCATCCGGAATCCAGCCACCTGTCTCTCGCCCCGTCTTCTGCCATCACTCTGACCCATGCCATCATCTTTCTCCAGGATTTTATGATGCCCCCCAATGATCTCCCTGCTTCTGGCTTTGCCCCTGTGATCTGTGACAGCCACAGTGGCAGGAGCCATCCCTGTACAGTATAAGTCAGGTCATGTCACTCCTCTACTCAGGGCCCTCCCGTGGCCTCAGCACACGTGGAGAAAAAGCCACGTTCCTCACAATGACCTCCAAGGCCTCACCTGACTTGACCCCTATTCACTCTCTGACCCCCCAACTTCTACTCCCCCTGGCTCACTGTGCTTCATCCCAGCTGGTCCCTACGGCGTTCCTCAACCATGCAGAGCACGCTCCCACCTTAGAGTCTCAGCACTTGCTGTTCTTCTTCTAGAATGTTCTTCTCTAAGTAACTCACTGCCACACTTCCTTCAGGGCCTGCTTCTTCAGAGAGAATTTGCTTGACCACTCGGCGGGAAAGGGCAGCCATATCCCCAGCAGTCTCTCCCCCCTCATCCTGCTCCCCAGCCTCAGCACTTACACCCCTCAACATGTTATCATGTGTTTCTTTGCCTCTTATATTTCTTCCTCACCTAGCACGTGAGCCCCATGGACACTGAGACTTTATCTAATTTGCCTTCCACTGTATCTCTGGTTCCTGGGAAAGTGTCTGGTACACAGTAAGGGCTCAGCGAATCTTTATTAGATTGAAATAATGAAATGATAGAGGATCTACCATGTGCCAGGATGTAACCTAGGAGTCTTCAATGAAACAATCCATCCCCAAACAGTCCTAGGAAGCAAGGAATTATTGTCACTCTTTTTCAGATGGGACCGCAGATCAGAGAAAAGGCAGAATGCAGACCCAGGGCTTCCCAACTCCAAAGGGCAGCTCTTCTTTTATAGCACAGTGGGAAAAGCCAGGCCTTCCCTCCGCCAGCGAGTGCACTGGGCACTCATGTCTACACAAACACAGCCAGAATAGGGCCATTCTGTGCAAAGGGTTTTGGGGTTCCACCCACATTCTTACTTTATCTCAACCACAACCCAGGAACCAGCATTCAACACTGTAGTACTAAGTAAGAAACAGGCTTCGAGAAGGTTAATGATTGTCCCAAGGTCATCTAACTAGTCATGTGCAAAGCCAAGTCTCCATGGCAGGTCCTGTGTCTCCAAATAGGGTGCTTTGCCCAGGACCCCACGTATGCTAAACTCTAGAGCAGGGATGGTACAGACACTGGCACCCCGCAGCCCAGAGGCACCCTCAGAATCCTGCCCAACACAGAGCTGCCATGGGGCAGTGTAGACACACAAGCGGAAAGTGAGCTACCAGCTGTCCTCTAGACACAGTGTTACTTTCTCTTTTATTTCAAAACATCTTACTCATGGATACCCTGTGGGCTACCTTCCCTTATCTCAACCTGCTCGAGACATGTGTTTAGAGACGGGTTTGTAGGTTTCTCTGTTTTCCCCCAGAAGGCGTTTTCTAACATGGAGACCTGTTTGTCTAGTCATGCAACACTTAAGGAGGTCACTTCCTCTGTGCCAGACGCCCTGCTGGGTGTTTAGGGAATTCACACAAATTAAATCTGCCCTCAGGGAGCTCACAGTCAGGTAAGGAGATGGAACATGAGCCAAAGTAAATAACTACAATACAGCTTGATACCTGCTGTTTGGAGAGATGAACGTCGTACTGCAAGACCTCAGAGGGCAGTCGTGGGGGACGTGTAACTGGACACACAGTGGCACTGCCAGCAGGAGTGACACGGTGACGAAGGCACTGACCAGGACCCCTGCCCCCCAGCCGTCTGTCAACAGAGCAGGGAGAGTGTCCTGCGTGTCCTTGATTGCAGTCAAGAGCACTTGAGTTCCCCAGAGCCTGAGCCTCACGTTCCTTCTCTGTAAAATCAGAGGATTATTAGTGAATCTTCTCATAAAGATGTTGAGAGGATTCAGACAGCACCAGCGTCTGGCAGATAGGATGTGCTCAATCAACATTAGTTTTTCACTTCATTCTTTGCTGTACTATTATGATTGGTGTCCAGAGCTCTTCTCCCTGACCCAGAGAATTACCCAGCGAAAGCAGGAGTACACAGGACAGACAATCACTGAATCGCCTCACCTGACCTGAGACCAATTTTCCAAATCGTGGCAGACACACACGCATGCTTTCTGTTCCTGCCAACCCTGCATCAATGCCATCAGAGCCCGAGCCACAAGCACACGTGAGCCAGATTCCTGGGAAGGCACCGGAGAGGCAGGGGTCCCCCTGCCTCACTGAGGTGCTGCCCTGAGACCCACCTGTCACCTCAGCAGAGCCACCAAATTCCCGCTTACCAAAGAGATTGGGTGGGTAGGGCTTCCTGCGAGCCCAGGAGGAGACCCTCACTCAGCTGCCATCCCACCGTAGGAGGCCCACCCAAGGAGTCCTGATGACACCCGCCAAGTTTAGAACATACCCGTGGGGCATCAGGGCTGCCCGAGACGCCTGGGAGGCTCCGTCCTCCGAGAATGAGCTTGTTCTCTGAAGTAGCGGCTTTCTGTGGCAATTCTTCATCAGCCGCTGTGGTGGGATTTTTTTCCCCCTTCTCTCTCTCTCTCTCTCTCTCTCTCTCTCTCTCTCTCTCTCTCTCTCTTCCTAACTGGTGAAATTGACAGTCTGCCTACATTAACCGGGCATTAATTTGCATGATCAAAAGCAGATTTGTTCCAAGATGCAATGGTCTGCCTGCCCCTGCAAGCAAAGGCATCTTCAAGGAAGGCAAGACAAATCAGAAACAGCACGTCGCCACTGCTGCCTGCCCCGGAGCCTGGCCAGGAGTTGGCCTGGTCCAGGAGCAGGTGGAGTGGGGGCCCTGCGGGGTGCAGAGGGGGAGCGCCGCCCGTCTGAGAGTTGGAAAGCAGCACCTGGCAGCCTCGGTGCTGGCACCAGCCCCAGCACAGGAAAATCAAGCCTTTGGTGACAGATTATAGCAGAGGACCATACAGGAGTCCCAGCAGGGACACACAATTTCCTGAAAAGAGACGCTGCTGCACCGAACACCCCTCACTCAGGGTGTGTGGGGGGTCAGGATCTGACCCCGGGCGCCCAGCCCAGGACCTGAAACCAGAAAATGGGTCTCAATTCCCTGCTTCTGCCACACAACTTGGGCACGTTGCTGACCAGTGAGCTGCAGTTTCTTATCCCTCACGTGGGCACGGGGACACCGGCCCCGCCTGCCTCCTGAGTTCTGAGAGGACTTCCAGGACACAGGGACAGCTCCCAACGCCCCGGG
Organism: Rhinolophus sinicus; assembly: GCF_036562045.2. Lineage (NCBI taxonomy): Eukaryota > Metazoa > Chordata > Mammalia > Chiroptera > Rhinolophidae > Rhinolophus > Rhinolophus sinicus. Next base: position 6,062,958 of record NC_133761.1, on the reverse strand, counting down.
GGACCCGGTCCGGTCCCCTGGCTCTGGGCTGCCCGAACACACGGTGAACAGAGTTGGTTCTTCCGCGCGTCACCTCGTCTCATGGTCTCCAGGGCCCTGCCAGGCGGGGTCATTCTCAGTTCAGAGAACGCTGGGGATCAGCATGGCTGATGTGTGCCCCCAAAACAGGAAACATTGTGTTTGCTATTTACTGCACTGATAAGTGCAGTAATTATATTTACTATTTGCTCAATCGTATGTATTATTTACAGCGCTGGTGAATGTAAATCAGGCTGGATTCATTATTATATAGGATTTATCTATTTATTTATTTATTTATTTATTTATTTATTTATTTATTTTAAAAGAAACTAAAAGGAAAATATTTTCACGAGCCCCTAAAATCGTGGTGGGCCCGGGCACTGGGCCCGCTGTGCCTGTTGGAGAAGTTGGCCCCTCTGCCCTTCACACCCATAATAAGTAGTAGAAGCAGGAGCCACCGTGTGTTAATTCTTGGATGTACCCTGTGCGTGGTTATCAAGGGGTTCTCCTCCAGGCCCTGAAGGAACATTGTCACCCAAACAGATAAAGCTCCTGACTTGCGGGGTTTCGGTTCCAGTGAGAGAACACAGACAATGCTTTGTAAGGAGATAAATTCAGAATTTCAGTTCTTGAAAAAGTGCTCTTAAGAGAATGAAATGGTTACGGGAGAGGAAGTGGTGCAATGGGGAACTGTCCCTCAGCAAGGGAGCAAGGGAGGTGACTGTGAACTGAGACCTGAGCGATGAGAAGTGCCAGCCATGGGGACATCTAGGTGAAGAGCCAGGGCAAAGGTCCTGGGGCCGGGCTTGTTTGTGGGACAGAGAAGGCCAGAGTGACAGGAAACCCAGTGGATGATGGAGAGAGTGGTGGGAGAGGAAGTCGGATGTGTTAGAGTGACATGTCTGTTAAGGTCTCATTGGCCATTAGAAAAATGATTTCATTCTGCTTGCAGTGGGCAGATATCAGAATGTTTTAAACTGGGAAGTGATTGTATTGATTTATCTTTTTTAAAGAGAACATTCTGAGAGCTCTAGGGAAAAAATGACCATGGAAAGGTAACAAAGGAAGCAGAGACCAGGTTACACTCTGTTGTGAGGTGCAGGGAGCGAGCGAGTAAGTGCAATTATGGTAACGGTGTGAAATGACCAGATTTGGGATCTAGCTTGGACTGGGGGTAGGGTATAGGAGTTGGGAGTTCAGGCAAGAAGTCAGAGCCATAGATACAGGTTTGGAAGAAATCCAGGGAGAGTTGATGTTATTTTGATGACAGGAAAGGAAGCTTCTGAAAGGAAGCAGAAGTCAAGTGTTGGGTATCATTGGAAGTGGTGTCAGATGAGGGCAGAGATCTGGCCACTGGACCTGACAGGATGTAGGGAGGCAGGTCCCGGCTGACCTTGATAAGGGCCGTTTTGGTTGAGTGAGTGGAAGGGAAGGATGCACAGAGTAGACTGAGGGGAGCGTGAGGAATGAGGAAGCGGTCACCCTGCTTCCCAAACCCACCCTGATTCCACTGCACTATCATCTCCCCTGGACGCAAGCGCTCAATCCATTTTCATGGGGCACTTCGCTCATTGACAAGTTGCCTTTCCAACGTCACCCTCTCTGTCCATGGAAAGATCTATGTCATGTGAAATATGAATCCACAGTTGCTGGCTGGCAGTGGGTCTTTCATTTATGTCCATTAAATGAACAAACGAGTTTTTGTATCTCCATCTACCTCAGGGCTCTAGAGAATTCTGGGGACATCCATCCATCCATCCATCCGTCCGTCCATCCATCCATCCATCTAGACCTACAAGAATCTGATGAAGTCTGACAGGCTGTCTGTTTTTCCTTCGGGGGCTTTACTCTGGGTCTGTCCTTCTCAGACCTATGACATCATAACCATTGGGCATAACTTGGAGAGTAAACAATGGATAAAATAATTAAGGATCTTCTGTGTACAAAGCACTCGTCCCCTCACCCCCACCGGCCACAATCTGTGAGTGCTTCTGCCCCGCGATGGGGAAGAGATGGTGAGGACAGGAGCCAGTACAGGGCAGAAGGAGTGGATAGGAGGTGTGGGTTAGGATGGCCTTAGAAGGACAGTCCACAGACAGGGGTACACTAGAACGTTGCAGGAAATGGGGACGTGGGAGGAGACAGGAAACATCTCTTTTTTAATCAGGTGACTGAGTACTGGGCTTAGTCACTGAGAACAGGAAAACAGGAGGGGAAGAAAGTTCTGGAGGTGAGGAAGAATGTGTGTGGTCGATGAAGTTAAACTGTGCTCATGTTGAGTGTGAGAGACGTGAGAGGTTCCTAGAAGGTGAGAGGCATTTGGGTATGCAAGTTTGAGGTCCAGGTTGAAGCAAGATTTAGGGATCATTAATTCACAGACCGTTGTGGGAGCAAAGGGAGGAAATGGTACCACCTCATGAGCATCCACGGACAGAAGGGGAAAAGAAGGGGGCAGAGGTGGCAGCTGGGGAGCCTCAGCATTTAAAAGTGTGTTAAGAGTTAAAAGACAGCAGAAGGGATTCTAGACGTGAGCCTGAGACAGAGCAGTTTATGGAAAAGGAGATAGGGGTGGGGGTTGTTGAGTCGAATGGAAAAGGGTGCCAGGAAGGGATTGGTGAGCTGTGTGCTGGGGTGGGTCTCCGTTGCCATCACTGACCTTGGTGAGAGTAACCAGCCGGTGGAGGAGGGGAGAGCCCGATGGCTGTGGGACTTCCTGAGTGCACACCCTGGGCTGGGAACACAGAGGGGGGCAGACAGAGACCCTGCTTGGTGGACCTTCCCTTTTCGTGGATGGAAGGAGGGTCCCTGGGTCCAAGAAAAGGGAAGGGATTTGAAAAGGGCTCAGGATGGGCGAATTCCCTGGGAAGGAGAGGGTTGTGCAGGTGTGGGGAGAGCCCTGAGGAGCACCCTGGGTTTTTAGCCGAATCATGGGATTGGTGTGGCAAGAGAGGGAGCCAGTAAGAAAGAGGAGTGGCTGTGGGGGTTCTCACGGGGGCCCCACAGAGCTGGGAGGTGGCCTGCTCTGCCTCTCTCCTGCGGACCCCCAGCTCTGGCAGCTGCGAACCACCACGGAAGACCCCTCTCCTGGCCGCTCCTGAAGCAAAAGCAGAGTGAAGCCACACCCGCGGCTCAGCTCTCCCTTCCGTTCAGCCTCCATGGCACTGAATAGAAATTTGTTGAATGGACAGTGAATTGAACATAAAAACTCTGTAGCTAAGTGTTTTTCATCATATCTCTCAAACTGGACAGGAACATAAGGACACTTATTTTTAACAATTTACCAACCAGAGGGGAGAGAGAAGTCACATTTATTGTTGGCCGTGTGTCAGCCACTTGATAGTCACTAATTCATTTGACTCTGATGTCACCCCAGGCACAGAGAAGGATGTCCACTGAACCAATTGATTGATTGGCGGGGAGTCTCCTGAGGTCACACACACTAGAGCTGGATTTGCACCCGGGTCTCTCACATGCCAGAGTCGTTCTCAGTCCACTAGGCCCCAGGTGACAGTGATGCCCTCCGTAGTCTCTAAGTGTTTCCAAGGGACTGTCACTGTTCTGTAGGACATGTGAATGGCAGGCCTTTAAACACACACACCGAGGACGTGCCAGTTCTGGATCGCCCTAATGAAGCCCTGCTTGCAGCAAACCCGCTTCTGAGGCAGGTCTCGCCCGTAATTACAGCTTGTGAAAGTCAGCGCTGGCAGTCACGTGGCGGCCCCAGTGCCTCCTGCTGACTCTCTAATTAAACCAGCAGCAGCATCTGTGCCTCGGTCCTTGCCAAGAATGGAGAGCTGTGGGTCTCGCTGAAAAAGTGCCTCTTCGCATTCCTGCGGGCCTCTGGGGGCTTGGGTCCACCCGCCAGCCGTCTCCAGAATATTGACCAGTGGGCAAGGCCACTCCCCAGCTAGTCTCAGCAGCCCCGGTCCCCTTGAAATGGGAAACTCACCGCAAGCTCATAGAAGCATAAACCAGGTTCCTCCCCTCAACTTCCTAGCTGTGGAACTGTCTAGATTGGTTTACGTTAGAGACACTTCCTGCAATGCCAGGCTTGGTGCCCCGGGGCTCCGAAAAAGCTGCCTAATCATGGAAAGAGTGTCTGCAGAGCCCGTGAAGGGCGCTTTGTCCATTAGGTGGGGTTGGCCATATTCCAGCCAGGATTTGGAAGAGGGGTTCCAAGGGTATGGAGTCACAGGCAATGGACAAGTACGGCTGAGGCCTTTAAGCCATGGCTTCCTTGGCCCACGTGAACCAGGCGCAAGGTTGAGTCCACAAATATCTAGTAACAATAACAATAGGCATCATACAGGGTATCATCTCATTCAATCTCCTGATGGCTTTATGAAGAGGGTAATATTATTGTGCCCATTTTAGAGATCAGGAGCTAAGCACAGAGAGGTTAAGTCAATTGCCCAAAGCCACACAGCTAATAAGTGCCAAAGCTAACATCCAAGTCCAGGTCTTTCCAATTCTGGGATTTCAACCCAAGAGATTAGACTTTGGAGTTCTATTCGTAGCCTCTAGTCTGTATTACGTCTACAAAGGACACTGTCTCCTCCATTCATTTGTCCAACACACATCTACTGAGCACCTACTAGGTGCCTGGCACCATACTGAGGGAGGAAGGAAAGAAAGAGGGAGAGGAAGAAGGAAGCAGGGCAGGGAGGAAGGAAGGAAAGAAGAGAGGAGAAAGGTATTCCTGGACACGCGTCCCCAGAGCACCGCATGCCTTCCCCGACTATCCTGTGTAAAATAGCCCCCCCACCTCCCTCTCCCCTGCCTTGTTTCTCTTTATAGCACCTGCCCTGATGAATTATTTGCTTGTTCTCCATCTCCTCCCACTAGAACATGAGGCCACAGGAACAGGGAGCGGGGTCAGCACGTTCCCCGCTGTTTTCCCAGGCCCGGCAGGCGGCTGGCCCTGGTAAAAAGTAGTTATCACTGTAAACGCGCACACAGTGCATTCCGATGCTGAACGATTGAGTCAGTCAAGTTGCTGTCCTGACAAAACCAGATGACAAGCTGGCTGAGGGAGGTGAAGTGGGCCAGGCATGGGCGTGGGGCCTGGTCCCAGCTTGCAGGGGAGATTCCCACCCACTGAGCACTTAGTGCCACGCACTGTTTCAAGTGCTTCTCGTGTGTTGACCCTTTTGGTCCTCACCACAACCCTGCACGGACGGCGCTCCCATTATGTCCATTTTCCGGTGGGTAGAAGAAGGCACAGAGAGGTACAGCTGCTGGTTTAAGAGCACACAGCTACAACGAGCAGAGCTGGGGTTCAAACCCAGGCATTCTAGCTCCAGTGCCCCTGAGCTTGGTGCCGTGTCCCACTTTTCCCAGAGAGAACATTCTAGAGCAGGGATGTCAAAACTGCGGCCCGCCATGGGCCAACTGCGGTCCGCAATCCTTTGTTAATCGGCCCGCAGCAAATTCCAAAAATATATGTAGTTTACTTAAATAAACCAGGTGAGGCAATACGTACTTCACCTCGAGTGAGTGGCCCGGCTGTTTGTGTATTTTACCGCATATGGCCCTTGGTGAAAACCGTTGAAAAAAGTTTGGACACCCCTGGTCTAGAGCAAGAGTTTGAAGGATACTGCCTCGAGCCTTTCAGAATCTGAGTGGGAAATTTTCATTCTCTCTCTCTCTCTCTCTCTCTCTCTCTCTCTCTCTCTCTCTAGCAATTTGAGGAAAGTCAAGGCCGGACCAGTAGCAAAACAGCCTTTTACCAAGCGCTGCAGAATTCCCTGGGAGGTGAGGACGCAGACACTGACGTCCAGGCTGCTGCCACGTGGTACTACTCTCTGGAGCACTCGGCAGACGACTATGCCTCCTTCTCCCGGGCCCTGGAGAACGCCACCCGGTAAGGGCTCGAGGATGGGGCTTCCTGCTGCTCCACTTTGCTGTGGGCCCGGGTCATGCCCAGACCTCGAAAGAGAACAGGGCATGGGGGCCTGGTGTTCACGCCTTCCTCTGATGACTCAGTCAGCCCGCAGCCCGGGTGACGACCCGACAGTGGGAGAAATGAGGGGTGACCCCAATCTTCCCTCAGCAGTGCTCGTGCCCTCAAGGGGCACAAAGTGCTTGCCAGAGGTGCCTGCAGGACGCTCTGTGCCCACAAGCGGCTGCTCAGCGAATGCTGACACTGAGCCTGCTGTGCCTGGCTCAGCAGGGAGACCCCGGCGCCCGACCCTGGCTGCCCGGGAGAACCACGTGGTGAGCATTCAAAGAGTGACGGACACACAAGCCCCATAAGCATCTGTATTTTTCCAAGCTCCCCAGGTGACTGCACTGTGCAGCCAGGGTCTACCCTACACGTGGGACTCAGAGGCCTAGACAGGGTTTTGTGCCTGATGACCCACCCCAGACAGGAATACAGTCAGGGCTGGTGCTTTTCTGCACTCACTGCTTGTGAGTTCAAGTTCACTGAAGTTCATTGCCTCAAGCCTCCCTTTCTTGGGGAAGTCGGCCCTGGCTGTCCCACATCAAGAGCGGTCAACAGGTGCCCCCTCCCCGCAGCTTTTGCAGTCGGTCCCCAGGACAGCCCTCTCTCTCAGCACTGTCCCCACCCCCACTTCATTTGTCAGGACTAGCCTGCCTCCTGGTCCACGGTGGGCTCTGTGGGGCCAAGACCTGTGTTTTATATGCGCACATACAAATGAGTTTTGAATGGAATCCAGAAATAGCTGTGGTCCCAGTTCTCTCTGCCCGCAGAGTGCCCTGGGGACGAGACCACAATGGGATTACAGGTCTCTGTCACCTTGGAGCCCCTCACAGGCCCCTTGACAGTCTCCATTTCCCTAGCAGGGCGCCTCCTCCACGCTGGAAGAGTGTGGTGAGGCGGATTTCACATCCTGTAACTTCTTTCCTCTCCTCTGGGAGGTCCACGCCTGCCTTTGCTCTTTGTCCCTGGGGACAGAGCCAGTGCCAAGCCCCAGAGGCCTCTGCTGAACTTGACTCTGTAGGGAAGGGGCCAACCCAAGGATGTTGAGACCCACTGCTTCCCATGGTCTCTCCACCCAGGAGTCTGTGGCTTCCAAGCAGAGGGTCATTAACTCAGAATAAAACTATATGCTGCCCACTGGGATCAGGGACCAGAAAGGCTTTAATGTCCCCTCTAACAGAGAGTTCAGCTTGAAACCAAATACCCAACAGCTGTTCCTATTACCCAGCCCTAGAGGAACTCCAGGAACTCACAGATGCCCCAATCCTGAACCCTGAGAGACTCATAGCCAAGTAGGGCCTGGCTTGGATCTACCGGTAGGTTGTAGAGAGAGCTCAGGGCGAGTTCAAAAACCTGTTCTTGCCCCATCTTTGCCTTTAACTGGTTTGGAGAACAATCTATGCACTGGGCAAGAGCTGAGGTCTGAGGGAGGACAGGGAACCAAGGAGGGCTTCCTGGAGGAGGCAGACTCTAGTCCTCCCTTAGCTCAGGCCCTCCTTCTCTCCCGGCCAGACTCAGGCAGTGGACTCTGCGGGCCTCCCTGCCTCCAGTCTCCTCGGCAGTGAGAGGGTATGCCTTTCCATAGGTCTGTTCCCACCCCTGTCCTGCTCCCCGCCCCCCAGGGGGACCATGAAGCATGGCTACCTTTATCTGCCCTTCCAGACCCTCACGGTTGACCCTACCCTACTTTAGGGCCTGTCTTATAAACACTCCGGCTGCCCTACAGACTGGCTAAAAGTGCTCGACTCAGTCACCAGAGAAAGCGGCTGGGCAGCCCTCCTCAGTGATGGACTTTCCTGGGTGTTATCAGACTCAGCCATTACAAAGTCTCCCCAAGGCCCATGGGCGCCATTTCTCAGCAGAGGAGACGCAGGGGGCGCTGAATGCGGTTTGAAGCCTGGTGGGCCCAAAGCCAGCTGAGGGCTGCCTGCCTCTGGCCAGACCCACCGCTGTGCACAACCCTGTTGTTGTGAGTTGGTGCTTCTGAAATCTATTCACGTCACCCCACGGGGGAGCGGATGTGACACTGCGGGAGTTGCGAGACAGGTTCTCTACCTCCTCGCTGTTGGCATTTTAGACTAGAACCTTCTTTGTTGGGGGCCGAGGGCTATCCTGTGTACTGGAGGATGTTTAGCAGCACCCCTGGCCTCCGACCCACTAGATGCCAGCAGGAACCTTTCCACCTCCAGCTGTGACAACCCAAAGTGTCCCCAAGCATTGCCAATGTCCTCTGGGGAGTGGGGTGTCCCTGTTGAGGTATCACATGCATGACGCATCCTTGAAATCTCTGCCTTTTACAATACACAATTATTTTATATTCTGCTCCATAGTATGTTGCGTTTATTTTACAATAAATATTTTGCTCCCACATCTTCAAGTGAAATTGATATTCTGGGAAGACGCTTGTCCCACGAGGCTCTTGACCCTAAGAGGCATCGCGGGGGACATCAGTGCACCATCACGGCCCGCCGTAACCCTGACTGTCCCAAGCACCGTGCCCCTGGCTCTTCCATCCGGCCAGCAGTAGGGCCTGCTGGAGAATGTGTGGGGCGGGTGTGCTCTCTGCAGGCCTGTGCAGGCGCTTGGTGGCTAAGGGACCCTTGATTCAGAGAGGCATTTACCTGGCACACTTGTCCATAGAGATGCGTGTAACTAACCCCCTCCTCTGTCCTTTCACCAGGGACTACTTTATCACCTGCCCTGTGATCGACATGGCCCGACACTGGGCGAGGAGGGCCCAAGGAAACGTCTACATGTACCACGCACCCGAAAGCTATAGCCATGGCAGGTAGGGTGGCTGAGTGCCCACAGTGTCTGTTGGCAAATGAAGGGAATCTGGCAGGGGTTCCTGTCGCCTCTGTGAGCCACAGGGAAGCAGAGAAAAGAAGGCAGGACTGTGGTACAAATCATGAGTCAACGATATGACTTATCACTTAACCTCTGTGAGCCTGTTTTATCATCTGAAAAATGGGTATAGTACGTGGTAACAGCCACTTTATTTCACAGTATTGTAGGAAGGGCAAGTAAGATAAAAGACATAAAAAGTACCTTGGAATTGCAGTATTGGCTATTAACAGATTAATCTGACTGGGAAGGAGGCTTCTTTATTAATTCTACATGTTTATACCTCTGAAAACTAAGCACTTAGCTTAACTTAACATGACTTTCCAAAGTATAAAAGGGTTTTATTTGGGTGGGGGTGGGGGGGCAACCAAAGGAATATTTTTGTTTACCCCTAGTTCATATACCCTTCTTACTTCCAAAATAAGTTCAATGAACCTTATCATAAAAGTCTCAGATGCAATAAAATGATCAAAATGCAAAAGAGAAATAAGGTACAGGAAAAGGAGAACCCCCAGTAAGGGAAGGGTGACCCATGGGTGGAAACGGCAGGCCTGCGTTTCCCAGAAGCCCAGGAAAAGATTTAAAAAGAAAGAAGAACAAAGGTTGGGTTCCTAGTTTCACCAGCTAAGCCAAGGAACAGAGAGGTTAGTGTGATCAGTCAACACGCCCAGGTCACAGACTGTCAGGGGTGTCAGGGTCCCAAAGTGCCAGAATTGGGTTATTCGAGTTTATTTGACAGCGGGACCCAGGCTGCCATATGGAGCAAGGACGTCACTCACCCATGGCCCTGGTCTGTTTCAGGGGCCACAGGGTGTAAGGATGCTGACCTTAAAGCCGGAGGTTGGGCCCTGCCATTCACCGGCTGTGCAGTCTTGGGCAGGCTCCTTTGCCTCTCTGATGTTCAGTATCGTATGTCCCCTGCAAAAACAGGCTGAGCGTTCCCGCTCCCCGTGTGAGACACAAGTCATCCAGCTCACGACAGGGCTTTCACCTGAGTTACTTTGCAACGGCACTAAGTGGACACACCTGATTTCTCGTTGTAATTGGCACTATTCCTAGAGCAGGCCGAACAATGCCCACCTGACGACTCCATGCCCTGACCCCTGCAACCTGTGTTACTTTATACAGAAACGGGGTTTTGCAGGTGTGATTCAATTCAGGGTCTTGATGTTGGACCTGGATTATCCTGGGGTGGGCGGGCGGGCTAAATGCAATCACAGGTGTCCTTATGAGAGAGCGGCAGGGGGAGACTTGCCATGTGTTGAAGAGGGGGAGGCAGTGTGACCACATTGGAGTGATGTATGCTGTGGGGACAGAGCCAGGCGTGCAGTTTCCAGGCTCTCGGCCTCACGTGGAAAGGTGCTGGCTCAGGTAGTAAATGGCCATCAACTGTGATTGCATGGCCATCAGCTGTGGCTAGTTGGCCGTCAGCTGTAACCAGTGAGCCATTGGCCACTAATATAACTGCCGTGGCTACGCTAGCAGCAAATGGGGGCTAGCAAGAAGATGGTGGCTGGGCTGGCAAGCGCGGAGTGCAGTTAGCATGGTGGGTTGAGGACATTGTGGATCCAGCCTCCAGTGAGAGTATAGTGCCACCAGCGAGAATATAGTAGCATGACTCCCCTATCTATGGCTCCGTGGGTGTTCCATTTTGGCCTCACCATATCCTGTGTTCTTATGTGGGGAGCGGGACCAGAGACCCTGCGTGACTCCCTTCACGGCATATGCACAAGGCAAACCCCTGCCCCGGCATCCACTGGAGCTGGGAGAGTGAGAAATGCCTTCTCCCCTGAGACTCCAGAGGGAATCTGGCCCTGCACCCATCTTGATTTTGGCCCGATGAAGCTGAGTTTAGACTCCTGGTCTCCAGCACTGCGACACAGCACATTTTTGTTGTTTTAAGCCACCAGGTTTGTGGTAATTTGTTGCAGCAGCCACAAGAAACTCATACAGTCCCCAAGACATTCTACTTTCCCTAAACACCCATTATTTACCTGGTTTCCCCCTGATTATTCCATTTATTATAGCACTATAAAATGCCCACAATCTGTGTGAGGTCAGCAAGGTTGAAAGGGTAATTTCTGTTTCACAGATGAAGAGCCTGACGTTCAGGGAGTTCCACATGATTTCCCTCAGGACGAGCAGTGGTCTATCCATAGCTAATTATAGAACACCGACCTACCCGTAGCTTCTCTGAGCCCCAAGACTTCTTTTTCCACCAAAACATGTGGTCTCTCTGCTTAGAACAATTTATAATTTCAACCTGGTCCTTTTCCTAGATTCAAGCAACTGCCTCCAGGTTGTGGGAAGGAAAATAAATGGCAGGCTAGGGTTCTGGCAAGAAGGCATTCCGGAGAGAAGGAATGAGAAAGAGAGCTGAGGGTTTGGGCAGAGATGAAAGGGGCCCTGGGAACCCAGTGGCCACCCACATCCAGGGAAGTCTTTTGCAGAATAAGCCTTGGCTGTGCCTTCCGAATTCCAGGCTCTCAGAAACATATGCCCGGGGCACGAGCTTTTCAGTCGAGCTCTCTTGCCTTCCTCCTTTGCAGACAGAGATTACGACAATCGGTGTGATACTCCTGCAGCAAGTTCATCAAAAATCATAAAAATGTGCACACACCTTTGGACTCCAAAATTTATAGTGGTGATCTGCATATAATATATGAATTCATCTGCTACAGGAGGACAAAGTGATCAAAGCCAAACAAAAGAAAGGGATCCACATGACTGCAGCCAGGATGGATAAGCCTTCACCCTCACCTGTGCTCCTTTCCTAGGGCTGCCTGGACAAAGTACCACAAACGAGGTGATTTAGAACAGCAGAAACGGATTCTCTCACAGCTCTGGAAGCCAGGAGTCCAAGGGCCAGCAGGGCCGTGCTCTCTCGGGGGCTGTCGGGAAGGACCTGCCCAGGGCTGTGTCCCAGTTCTGGTAGCCTCAGGCGTTTCTTGGCTTGTGCACAGCCATCTTCCCTCTGTGTGTCTCCGTCCAGATCACTCCTTTTTATAAGAACACCAGCCAGATTGGATTAAGGGCTGCCCTAATGTCTTCCTGTTGGCTTGGTTTTCTCTGCAAAGACCCTATACCCAAAGAAGGCCATACTCGGAGGTCCTAGAGGTTAGGACTCAACCCTATCTTTTTATGAGGACTCAATTCAACTCAGAGGACCACGCTTCTCTTGAAAATAGCAGAGCCCTGAGTGGCAAGGGCGCAAAGCAAGCTGTTTCCGACCTGGGATTGGGGTGGCCCTCGGAGGAGTGGTGCTCAAACAGAATCCAAACAGCTCCTCAGTGTCTCGTGGCCACTTGGGGTTTCTGTGTTGCTGACGAGCATCCCCACACCCCTTTGGGGGTCCACAGACAGGGCTCCACTGAGCTCATGCAGGGAACCTCCCGTGAAAGGAAGCCACGTTCATGCACCGAACCCTCACAAAAGGGCCTCCTGGGTGTTCACAGTCACAGCACCTCAGGTCGCACTGACCCTCCAAGCACAGAGGGCCACCTAGTAGGTGCTCAGGAAAGCATGCTTAAGGACGGAAGCTGACCCGTCCACCTCATCTGACAGGTGGGGAACGGGTCCTTTTCACTCTAGTTCATAGGATCCTTGGGGTTCGGTTTTTGCCATCTGCAAAATGGGAGTAGGGAGGTGGGAGAGGTCAGGAACACTGATTCTTCATGGGCTCTGTGCAGCCCTGAACCCAGGGTCTCTGGAAGGAGGGGAGCGAGGTGGCAAGCCTGAGCCTCCCAGGCCCCCTCTCTCTATCTCATAACGGAGCTTCAAGTAAACTTTCAAAGGTACATAGTTTAGAGAGGTATGAAAAACCACTGGGCTCAGGCACCTTTAAGGTGCCTTCCAACTCTCACATTCTATCATTTTTGGAGGAAACAGGTACTCAGAGCCGGTGAAACATTTTACAGGTGGAAATGTTTCTATGGGATGTAGGTGGGAAGTGTCCTGGTCAGGGCAGGGACCCCAGGCCAACTGCCAACCCCAGGCCAACCCAGACTCTTACTACTAGCTTGGTGACCTAAGACAAGTCACTTGACCTCCTGGTGACTCAGTTTCTTCATCTGAAAAATGGGAATGATAATAATGGTACCTACTTCAGCGGGTTACTGTGATAATCTGTATATGAGACAAACCTGGCAAACTGTAAGTGTGAAGGCTGTCACACTATTCTTGTCCCTCAGATGTGTGCCTGACAGTTCTCTATATCTGTGTCTCTCTCCCCACTGCGGTCACAGTGTGGTGCCATCTATGTAGTACATACTTGAATCAATGAATTGAGTCACAGAAACGAACCCATGTAAGTGTTGGCAAGTTTCTGTTTTCTGCCAGAAAAGACATCTCTCTCATTCTGCCCTGGAGCTGTCACACCTCTCGTTTATTTCTGGCTCAGATCTACACACTTAAAATATATGTGTGTGCCTTATGTTTTCAGCCATCTGTCTCATGCCCCCATTTCTGTGAGCATATATTAGCTTTCCTGGCACAGCTAGTGAACAAAAACAATATATTACCACTTTCTCAGACGGTTGTTAATTAATCACAAAATAATGTAGCTCTGTAATGCCTCACCTGGATTATAGGTGGGATTTTTGTCCCCGAAGTGAAAGGCCAACCTCTGTGAGGACAGACTTGGCTTGTCTTTGAAATGGGTGTGGGGTAGGGCTCTTGGGATTAAACGCCTATCCAGACTCTGTGTAGGATGTTGGAGCACTCTTTAATTTTGGGAGTAGCAGCTTGCTATGGTGGAAGACCACGTCCTTTGAGGTTAATTCCATCTCTTCCATTTATTAACCCTTTGCATTTGAGCAAGTCCCTGCCCTTCAATTTTCCCTCCTTTAAAATGGGAATAGTTACACCTTTCTCTCAGTGTGGAGATTCTCATCCATGGAGGTTAAACACCTGATACATTGTAGATGTTCAATATTGGGTATTTTCCCTTTAGGAAAACTGAAATTCTGAGAAGAAAAAAAAAATTCAAAATGACTAAAGAGGCAGTCAGTAACATTCCGTCTTTAAAAGTTGTCCCACCCTGGGAAAAACAAAGCCATACATTCTAGACTCAAGACATTTTGTACACCACTGCACTTGCATTCTAGACAGTTCTGCGCATTTCAGGGGCTTTTCACATTTCAGATTCAAAAGATTATCTTCGTGAGTTTGCTAGAATAAGCAAACCAAAGAAAATATTAAGTGGATGGATTCTCGAATTGGGTCCATCGGCCTGGCTACCTCCTGTGTGATTAACAAGATGATTTCCCAGTAAAGATGGAAGCAAATCATTTTTCTGAAACTGACCATTCCAACCTTGTGATATCTCAGGGCTTTTGGTGTACATGCTCTTCAACATTGATTCAGGAAATATTTACCTCCTGCCTTCTTCTTTATCTCCAGACCCTCTTCTAGGTCCTGGAGATGAGCAGCTGGCAAGACAGAGAAGGGCTGACTTCTTGGGACTAATGCTATAGTCAGGGGGTGGGGCTGAAGAGTGTCTAGGGATAGGGTACAAAGAACAGGCAACACACATAAATAAGCAGAGTGAGTTCAGCTAACTGCCCTAGGAGGGGGAGAAAGGAAAAAGGCTTGGCCTGTTTGAGGGTAAAGAAGGAAGCCAGGAGCTGGAGTCTATTAAAGAGAAGGAAAGTGGTTGGAGATTTAGGGGAAAAAAGACAGGGTCTTGTAGTTCACATAGAAGTTTGTTAAGCAATGGCAGGCAAGAAGGCATTAGAGATTTTTGAGACGTTATGTAGAATGCACATTGGTCTTTTCTTTCACACTCAAAACTCAGCTCACTAAAAGCCAATTTTTTTTCATAGAATGTAGACTAGAAACCCTGTTATCCCATGTGATGATCAGTGAGCTAATCAGAAAACAATTAAAATGGGAACTCATGAAAAGGGAATAAGATAGGTATATACCTCAAACATTTTATCTTAACTCGAAGCATGAAAACATGCGTTCACTTGCCATTCTTTCAGTGGAGGGTCAAAGGCTTGAATACATAAATGCTGTTTGGAGCACTCCCTTTTTGAGTTTCTTACAAAACCATAAACACAATGCGTGGTCTATGATTTCCAGTGCTGGTGTCTTGAAAGTGCTGCATCCGCGTGATACGTCACTAAGCTCTACAATTACAGTGACAAATACAATGGGCGTAAACAGGTTAGAGATACACACAGTTGGCTCTGGGTAAACACATAGCTTCCTGGTGAGAACAGATACACTGGACCAGGAAAGTTCAGCTGTTTCTGAGCAACAGTTGTTAGGTTTCACGTGGGGAATAAGACGTCCAGCCTAATCCAGCAAGTCCATTGAAAGCTTCGATGGCACTGCCAAGCAATGTATCATCCAGCTTTGCGGGGCTTCAGGGAATTACGGAAATATTATAAGTACTTCATTTGGGGCCGGGGTAGGGTTATGTCATTTAACGTAAATTGGGGTGCTTTTAAAGGATTATGTAGCAAATGCTTTTGTAGAACACAAGCCATTTGTACAGCATATAATGACTTCACCATGAACTCATAGGAAAGAATCTGAATTTTTGCATGTGACATGTAAGTGATTTAACAATGCCTCAACCCCTTCAAGATAAAAGCCTGGGAAACAGAAGGATTTTCATTTCTCCTTGTCCCCTGATTTCCTTTGGAGGAAGTTATCTAGAGATACTGGCTAGAGATAAGAAAGGGAGTATATTTTATGCAAATGAGATCAACAGACTTCCTCCTGCAGACAGAACCACAGGGATAGAAGTTTCTGGAACAGCAGGCTCTCAAATCAATCAGATCAGATGTGTTGGAGCAAGGGGCGTTCCCAGCACACCATCCTTAGAAGAACAGCCTCTGTGTTGCACACATGGCTTGTTTAGGTCAGGAAAGATGCTACCCACGCTGTCGCCTCACCTTGAGGGGAGCCAGCTCAGCCCACCTTCCCAGCTCAGGTCACTGTGTCAGCAGGGCCAAGGTCAGGTGCATTCCCCTGGGGACTCTCCCTCAGTTGTTGTGCTCCCTGATTAGCCTGAAATGTCCACATGAGGCTCCCTCTTACTGGAAGCCGAGCTCAAGTCAGGAGCTTGTGCGAGGACTAATCTCTGAAGTGTGGCTTTTGGCTTGTTGGCTTGCGGGCTGAGCCTCCTGACACGTCCACCCCAGCAGGATGCAAGATGAGTGGGATGGCTGAAAAGTAAGGTAGGGGCCCTGATGTAACAGGGCCAGTCTTCTGTCTCAGCTGGGCGACCGAGCGACCCTGTGATCTCTGGCTTCTGTCTTTCTTCCCATCTCGCTACAGGAATGGTTCTAAAAGAAATGCCGCTTGCAAACTGCCCGGCCAGCGTGCCCCCGTCCCCTTTCTAAGATGTGGCCCTCCGTTGTTCTGGCCTCAGTTCTCACACCTTTCCTAGAACAGAGCCTGAAAGACTTTAGCGAGCATGTTATTTTGTGGTTCCAAAAACTTTTGATTTTTTTTGGACCAGGAAAAACTCCAATTTCACGTTGCAGCACGATGACTTCTCAGCACAATATATGTGACCCAGAGCGCTGGGGACTCTTACCTGTCCCAGCACCTCCCCATTCCGCCCCGACTCCTCCGCACCCAATCGCACTTCCCTGTTCCCTTCTCCATGCAAAGCACAGAACCCATGGCGTCACATGCACTGAGTCTCTGCCCCAAACAGCCCTCCCCGTTTTGCCAACGGGCTAAACCCCGACCTATCTTTCAAGACAAAGGTCAGTGTGATTTCCTCTTTCTGACTTTCCATGAACTTCTCTCCATTTCCTCGCCTGACACAAATGGCGTCACTTTTGTCTCTCCGCTCATGGCACTTTGTAAAGGACTCTATCATTTGCTATCTCCCTCTCTCTCTCTGTATCACACAACTCACACATTTTTTTTTTTTTTTTTCAAATGTTGGCTCCTAGGCATTTCCTGTTAGACTTGATCCATGATGGAATGGCTGTCATGTTCCTCTTTTATCCCCAGCACCTATTCAGAGCATGACACACAGTAAGCATTCGGCAAACGTGGCTTGTCCTGACAGCCTACGTGTTACCACCATCCTCACTGAACTATACTCACTTCCTGAAACTGAACCACACACAATCATCTCTGAAGCTATGTGGCTGGTCAGTTGTTCCCACAGTGGCTAAATGTCACACCATCTACATTGGCAGCAGTAACTCTTCCTTGGATGGCAATTTGTAACTTTTAGAGGAATTTCCATCTACCCTCTCTCCACGTGGGAGGCTGAACAGAAATGATCAGACCCATTTTAAAGATAGGAAAACCAAGGCTCAGAGAATTAGTGGTGGAAGTGGGGTCTGACCTGAGCTCAGCCAGCTCAGGAGAGAGCATTCCTGGGCCCCACATACACATGTGACAATGAGAAAATCTGGACCTGGCCTGAGCACCAGACAAGTAGCTGTCAGATTGGGGAAAGTTGGACTGGAGTGTTATGACCAAAGACAGCAACTGAAAGCTAAGTAAAACCATACAGCAGGACCATACACCTATCTGACTGCCACAGGTTTGTGTATCTGATGTATCAGTGCTCAAACCCAGCACAGAGCAAAGAAGCCAAAGTAATATGTGTGCACTGTCTGTCTCCCAAACTTCAAACCCTGTGGCTACTCAGCCATCGAGTATCTCCTTTTACCTTGTGAGGCCCTGGCGTGTTCTCCCGTGTCTCCTGCTGATGCTACATCCAAATCCTGTCTTCCTCCTCCTGGTAGGTTGCTCCACAGGACCCAGGCTCACTGAAGGCTTGGTCCTCCAATCCCAAACGCCCCCGCCCAGGTTCCGGCTGCCCGCCCCTCCTCCAGACGTCTGCCTTCAGTTGTTCAAAATAACTCCAGCATCCTGATAGAGATGAGCCCTGCTGAGGAAAGAACAAAGCAGAAGTCCTCATACGTAACCGACCCTCTAAGCCAACACATTACACGGGCTGGAATGCCAGGCCCCGCCCCCAAAGCGGAGCTCTGTGGCCTCTGGGGTGACAGACAGTGATGGGCTGGCGCCAGCTTGCCCCAGCCCACAAGAGCCCGTGTGGACGTCTTTTCCCAGCTCCGTGTTCCATGACGTCACTTTGGGAGTTTGAAACTGTCTATAGTGGGAGTATTTACACCACGGAAATTGGCAAACACTGCAAAGGAAGACTTCTCACCCCACTCTGCAAAGCCAGTTGTTCAACAGTCACTGGCTGACCGTTGGCACAGATCTTCCTGAGAATGTGATGAAAGCTATGACATCTCTCCCAAGAGAGGTGTGCATATAGTTTCATCCCACTTTACATGTAATTTGAGGGATCTCATGGTCCTCTGAAACCCTAGGATGGAACCCCCAGGTTAAAGACTCCCCATTCTCTAGCTTTCAGGTGATTTCCACAGGGAAAATGGAAAAAGAATGAGGTATATGAGCCAGGAACTGGGCCAGAGGTTTGAAGTATTTTATTGCAAAACCTCATTCAATGTTTGGAAGCATGATTACATCACCATTTTACAGATGGGCACACTGAGGCCCAGAGAGGTTGTGTATCTTGTCCAAGATTTCACAGATATTAAGTGATCGAGCTGGGATTTGAACCGAGGACTCTGGTCTTGAAGGTTTGACTCTGTTCACTACACCATTTGGAAGGCAGCTTTCTTTAGAAGAAACAGTAGATAAGGCCACTGTGGTAGGCAGAAATGGACCCTCAAAATGCCCACATCCTAATCCCCCAAATCTGTGACTGTGTTACTTTACATGGCAAAGGTACTTGGCAGGTGTGATCAAAGTCAAGGTCCTTGAGATGGGAGATTGTCCAGGATTACCCAGCGAGGCCCCATTTAATGGTACGAGTCCTTCAAAGCAGAAGAGGGAGGTAGAAGAGGGTGTCAGAGAGATGGACGTGAGGAATGTGACTCACTATTGCTGGCTTTGAGGCTAAAGGACAGGCCCATGAACAGTGGCCGCAAGGCGCTGAGAATGGCCTTTCAGTTTACAGCCAGTGAGAAAATGGGGACCAGCGTCCTCCACCTCTAGGGACTGAATTCTGTCCCAAGCTCAGATGAGCAGGAAACATATTCTCCCCTAGACTTCCAGGAGGAATGAAACCTGCTGACCCCTGGATTTCAGCCTGAGGAGACTCGAGCTGGACTTTTGAACTCCAGTAATGGTGAGGTAGTACATTTGTGTTGTTGGAAGCCACTACCTCTGTGGTGGCTTCTTAGGGCAGCAGGGAAACTAATATGGCCACTTCCTCTGAAGGGCCTGGTGAGCAACAGGCTGTTTCCCCTTCTACCGTACTGTGAGAGGAAGGGCAGGCCCTGTGGGGCAACAGAGGGGAGAGGGCCGTCCCCTGTCACTTCCCTGCTCCCCCTGCCGCCGCGCAGAAGACTTGCAGCTTTTGAGGAAGTGTAGGCCTCCACAGGACCAGTGATGGCGCTGGTGGAGGACACCCATGCAGCAAGGCCAGGGGACGGAGGGCCTTAGAATTTCAGACTTAGCTCCAGTCTTGACGTCACCTCTTAACAGTTATGGAGCCTTGGCAAGAAAACGGCCTCTTTGAGCCCAGGTTTCCTCCAGTGTAAAAACTCTTCTCGTTACTCCAATCATATCTGCTCATAGGCTCCTTGAGATAATAAGTGTGAAAGTGATTTATAAACTACCATGTGTGCGTTTATGTGAGAGATGATTTGATTGCCCTTGTGGCAACTTCTAGCTTCCTGGCATTTTTTATTTTTTATTTTTTCATTTTTTATTTATTTATTTTTTTGTTGTGTGTTCCTTTTCCTTTCATGGATCTTTAAACATCATTAAGAACTTGGGTCATGAATGCTTTTTCGTCACCCTCAGTCCCTTGAGCACAGGTGGAGTAAACAGAGAAAGGAATTCGAGGCCTGGGAGACTCGGCTTTGCATCCTGGCTCTCCCATGTCTCCGGCGTCTTTCCATGTCACTTCATCTTTTCAAGCCTTGGTTCGTCATCCAGAAAACAGGCAGATGATGACATTTACTTCCCCGCCCAGTGCTGACTGTTGGCGGTCCGTGGCCTGCATCGCACCTGACCCAGCTCGGGTGCTTAGGACCCGGTAGCTGGAAACAGGTGCTGAGTAGAGCTGGCGGCCCAACAGGCCAACTAGGCAACAGTAGA
Source organism: Rhinolophus sinicus (assembly GCF_036562045.2). Lineage (NCBI taxonomy): Eukaryota > Metazoa > Chordata > Mammalia > Chiroptera > Rhinolophidae > Rhinolophus > Rhinolophus sinicus. Next base: position 6,043,022 of record NC_133761.1, on the reverse strand, counting down.
AGCTGGCTCTTCTCTGAGCTTGATCACAGATACTCCTGACCCTGGACAAGGGACTTTGCTCTTCAGGTCCCCGGATCCTGTACATTTTGATGACACTGCCACTTCCTGCGCCCCTCTCAGGAATAAAGTAAAGCTTGCCCGTCCTGAGGGGATCTGGGGTGTGTGACGATGGAGACACCACCCTCTTTTTTTGTTATTCTCCTCATCCTAACCGGTTGCTGCTCGTCCTATAGACCTCACATGGTCTCCTATCCCTCCTATGAGGCCTTCCAGATCGGGGCCCAGTTCTGACACAAAAACAGCCATAATGGTCCGAATATGCGGCATTTGTAGAAACACTTGTTTTAAGTAGCTTCCACGTGGCTGGCTTGGTCTGTTATTTCATGAGGAAACTAAGACAGAGAGAAGTCAGATGACTCATCCGGTTACACAGGCGATCACTAAGTGAGCAAGCTGAGTCTCCGCTGAGTGACTCAGTCGTGTGTCCTCCTGTCCCCTACGCCGGTCACATGTCCACCTACTGATAATTCTCATGGTCATAGGAGGGATTCCGGCTCCTGAGACTCAGATGTCCCCAGGCTAAGCTGCCACCTGGTCATCAGGCCCCGTCCCTGTTGGTCACCCCAGTTCCTAGCTAATCTGGGGGGTCCCCTTTCCCTGTCTGTGGGGTTAGCTGCGATGATTTACTCTGAGTCAGAGCCAGAGCCACACTGTGCATTCACAACGCCTCTTCCTAGTCAGCTGCCCTCCATACAAACTGCTTTTATGGGGGAACACCCTCGTCTGAGCCCCTTCCAGGACCTCTGTCCACTGGGTACATCTGCCCATTATACCAGCACAGGTGAGACTCGCTGGTGAGAGCTGCTGCTGTTACTTTAAGGACACTTGGTTGCATCCGGAGGTGGAGTGATGGCTGACAGAGAAGGCGGCCACACTGCACTCTCCCAGCACCCGTTCCGTACACCATCTTATTCTGATCTTCACAGTGACCCTGTGAAGCAGGTATTTGGGTGTGTGTCCCATAGATGACGAAGCATGGAGTCAGCGGGGTCAAGTCAGTTGCCAGTGGTCACCCAGCTTGAAAGTGGAGAGAGGAGCCAAGACCCAGGAAGGGTAGCCCCTGGGCCTCCTGCTCTGCATTAGCTTCATGCTTCCCAGAAACGCACCTGATCCAACTCTGCTATTCACTGTCCGCGTGTCTCTAGGTAAATCGGGAAACCTCTCTGGACCTCTTTTTCCTTGTCTGAAAAAATTAGAGATCGGCTCTTGTGATAAATTGGGATCAACTACAAGGTCAGAGAGCATAGCCTCCACACAAGACCACCTCACTACTGACCCCAAGTGCAAGGTCAGGGGGCTCCCGAAACCACCCTTAGTTGGATCATCCACTAGAAAGACTCACAGATGTCACTGAGAGCCGCTGTCTTGCTGTGATGGTGGCCACAGGGCAGGGTGCAGATGAAGGCCAGCCCGGGAAGAGCCCAGGAGGTTTCCAAATGCAAAGTTCCAGCATGCGCTCCCTGTGGCGTCAGGAGGGGTAACGCTTGGCATCGATGCAGTGTTGACCAGGGAGACGCGCCCGAAGTTGGTGTTCAGAGGTTTAATTGGGGCCATTTATATAGGCCTGATTGGTTGGTTGATGTATTGATTGATGGCCCGTATGGTTAACCTGAGTCTCCAACTTGATTGGTACCATGTGACCCAGACCCCCCCAGCCTGAGTCACATGGTTGGCCTTTTGGCACAGCCAGCCCCCACCCATCACTGCAGGGAGGAGCCACATTCCCGGAAGGTCCAGTGTGGCCAGCCGTTGCCCTAAACAAAGACACTCCTCTGACATCGATTACCTCGTAGATACTGCGAGCAAAGGCCAGGCCACTCTTTGGGAAAAGCCGAGTTCTTTGCTGCCCAGCGTGAGCCCCCCTTCAGTGTTTCACTCCTCCAGTGTTTGCTCCCACGGCCCCAGCTCAGCCCATTCACACCACTCGTCTGGCTTCCAAATCTTTATTCTCTGCGTGCTGCTTATTAGATATTCATTCAGGCATAGCACATATTCACTGACCTGCAACTGTGTGCCAGCTACTGCACTGGGGTGGGCTACGTGGGTACATGTCAGCCTTTGAAGGGTTGTGTGCCCGCCACATAGGAACAAGGGCTGGCTCAGAGAAGGGGCTCAAAATGCAGGCTATTTTTAACAAATGAATGTTCAGTTGCTATTGTAAATATCATAGTTGGAATATGGTCAAAGAACATTCTCTCGGAAGATGGCTGATAGCATGGTCTCCAGCGATGTAAGTCCAGCACTGGGTCTGGCCCAAGCGGGCCACTGGGCTGAAGACCAAGCCTAATCTCAGCAAAACCAAGCACGAAACAGGAATCCTAAGCATGAAGAGGAATATTGGGTTTGGGCTCATTTGTTTTTTTCCAGCATTTCATGATTCCTTTTAACTTTTGCTTCTTATTTCTGTGTGTTTTCTCAGCCTGGAGCTGCTGACTGATGTTCAGTATTTCTTTGGGCTTCCCTTCCATCCTGCCTACGAGGGGCAGTTTACTCTGGAAGAGAAAAGCGTGTCACTGAAAGTCATGCAGGACTTGTCCAACTTCATCCGATCTGGGTGAGTGGACCACGTGTGTCTGGATGCTAGGCACGCCCCCACGCAGAACGCAGAGGTCACCTTGGGCATCAGTGAACTCACCCTTTCCTCCCGAGATGCTGCAGTCACCTGCCACTGGTCTCCCTGTCTCAGACTTTCCCTTCCAGCCCAAACTACTTTGCATAGATTTATCTTGGTGAAGAAAGGTTTGAATCACACACTCCCTCTTTCTACCACATTTGATGGCTCTAGGTCACTGCTCACACTGGGGCTGGATAAGTCTCTAGGATGGGGCTGTCCTGAGGATTGTAGGCTATTTAGCAGTATCTCGGGCACCCACCCACTAGATACCAAAAGCACCTCACCCCCGTCCCCGTTGTGAGAACTGAAAATATCTCAGGCATTGCCACACGTTCCTTGGAAGGCAAAATTACCCCAAGTTGAGATCCACTGTCTTAGATGATCCAGTTCAGTGAAAATGCTCAAGACTATTCATTATTTACCTCTAGCCTCTCCCACATACCCCACTGCAGCCCAGTTAGCATACTGTTCCCACTTCCCAAATCAGCTCCTGCTCTCCCTCCCGCCCTGTAGTTTACCTGTCTGCCTTTATCTCCTTGCCATAAGGCGTTGGTTACCTCGCACAGTACTAGATCCTCTAGAAAGGTAAGAGGTAACAAAAGAAAAGTCAGCATTCAGCTACTGATAATCTGAAACATAAAACCCAACCGGAACTAAAAGCAGGACAAAATAGAACTTAATACAGCATTTTGTGGGAGTTGTGGTGGAAAGACATTTTTTTTTTTTTTTTTTAATTTGGAATTTAGAAACTGTTTTGCTTTCAGAATGACACTGAAGCTGGACCTTGGAGGGTGAAGGATATTCAGATAGACCAAGGAGAAAAGGGCACTCCAGGAGAGGGGCATGCGAGCAAAGATGGGGGAGGGGGTGAGAAACACACCCTGTTTGGTGAATGTCAGGAAACCAAGTGGGGCCAGAGTGTGGGCTTCATGGTGGGACATGTTGGGCGAGGGACCTGGGAGGCAAGTCTGGGAAGGAACCTGAGAGGATGTGACATCCCCTCCCAAGGGAAGTTGACCTATAGGTGGTGGGCAAGTTTGCCTGGCTCTGGGCCCACCCTCCTGCCCAAGCCTTGGGCAAACAAAGACATCCAAGAGGCAGGCTACTTCCTCTTCCAGAAATGACCTGAGAGTGAGTCAGGGGCCTGTATACCTTTAATCATTTGTACTGTAACGTGTGGCGGTTACATCCTGCTCTGACACCTGCAGATGTGTGATTTGGTCCTCAGAGACCAGGTGCAAACAGGAAGCGATCCCAAGTGATGAAAGACGAGTTTCCTTCATGGACGGTTCTTTCTTCTCGTATTCACAGAAATCCCAACTACCCTCATGAGTTCTCGAGGAAAGTGCCAGAATTTGCAGTGCCCTGGCCTGACTTCGTGCCTGGTGCCAGTGGGGAGAACTACAAGGAGTTCAGCGTCCTGCTCCCCAATCGACAGGGCCTGAAAAAGTCCGACTGCTCCTTCTGGTCCAAGTACATCCGGTCTCTGAAGGCGTCAGCAGGTAGGGAAGCCTGGAGCAGGTGGGGGCCAGGTGGAGGGTGGATGGGTAGTCGGTCCTCGGCATTTTCTGCACTGGTGGTGTGTTAGGCCTGTGCTGCCTGGATGGGAGCCACTGGGTCACTGGGATGCCATCAGCCCAGCCCTCTCCGAGGGGGAGCCCACAGTCTCAGGGGGCCCCTCTTTGCCAATGGCCTCCTGTTCCGATGGGGGCAGCAGGGGGAAGTGAGAGAGAAGCCCAGGGAGAGGACATTGCAGGGGGCAGAAAGGATGGTGGGACGGTGGAATGGGGAGCCAGGCTGCAGCACTGGCCGGGGAGGGAAGGTAGGATCGCGAACCTCGTCCTCACTGCCCTTGAAGGGCTGGTCAAACATCTTGGAGAGTGAATTCTAACCAGGGGAGAAGCGGGCGTTCTACTTCTTCCGGTTGAAATGAATGTCTTGTCGAAAAGAACTTCTGGTTGAAGAGAACTTCCTGTTGAGAAAAACTTGCTGCTGAAGAGGTGTTAGGGAGAGAAAAGGATTCATAATAAGGACACTGGGAATACAGAGATAAATGCAGTGCCCTTAAGAAGCTTCTGAGAGAGTAAGGAGTGCGTGACATAACCCAGTGAGTGTTCTGCTTTCCTGGTACCATGATGGAAGTCTGCACCCAAGCCAGCATCTGGGAAGGCGTCCCAGGGAAGGTGACATTGGGGCTGAGGCTTTCAGAGTGACAGGAGTTCTTCAGGCAGAGACAGATGAGAGTGGAGCATCCAGCGGGGAAGTGACCTTGTCCGACATGTTTTAAGAGTCTCACCTCTGCTTTTACCTTCCAAGGCCAAGAGGCTCTCTGTCGATGAACCTGAGTCCCGTTGTATCCTTAGCATGTCCCCACAGCCAGGGGGTCTGGAAATGCCCCTCTGTAGGGCATTAGTAGGGGATACCCATCAGAGACGGGGGTCTCTTAGGGTCAAAGAATGACGATAAGAGAGGAGAGTCCTGATCTGGACTGGACCAGCCTTGCCCCTCGTGTTGCAGATGAAGCCAAGGATGAGCCGCCAGCACCAAGTGAAGAGGAGGACGGGGCGGCTGGCTCTGGCCTGAGAGAAGACCTCCCAGATCCAGGCCCCAAGAGCTACAGCAAGTGACCAACCCGAGACCCACCCCCACCAGCCACACCCCAGGCTGCCACCCTGGGCACCTTATTCTCTAAAACAGCCACGAGCTTTCAATAAAGTGTCTACATGCAGTGAAACATTGGTGAGTCTGATTTGTTAATTCAGGACAATCCTTGGAAGACACCACACTGTGTCTTAATAATCTTCAATCTTAATAATCTTCCTGAGCCTTGAATCCCAGGCTGCCATTCCCTTCCAGCAAATATTTATGGAGCACCCTCTGTGCACCAAACAGTATGTTTGTGCTGGAGAGGCCAGAGCCTTGCCCTCTAGAAGGAGGAGAGAGCAGGTAAACAGACGTTTGCAGTGACACAGGAAATGGGGACCCATCGAGGGCAGGCCCCAGGGTGACACAGTCCTACCTACGTGTAAGAAAGGATTCTCTTGTGAAGGTTCCAGAGAGGAGGTAGGAGACCAACTGGACTGGAGCAATATTCTAAGTAAGAGGCAATGAGGTCTGAATCAAGGCCGGGAGGGTAGAGATTGGGGGAGGCACAGATCCGAGAATCATTTAGGAAGTAGAATTGATGGACTTGATGGAATGTGAGAGGAGGGAGCTGCAAGGAATTATTACCCCAGCTTTTGGTTGATTTGGGTTCCCAGATAAGTAACCAATTTCATTCTTCACCCTCCTAAGGGACACACAAATCTGTTTAAAACTGTCTCTGTCTCTCTCAATCACACACACACACACACACACACACACACACACACACACACTCAACCTAAAGTAAAAGCAGATGGAGTTGATTCATGGTCTGTCGCATTTATGTCATAAGATGTGTTTACACTTATTATCTCCTTTGAACATAGACCAACCTCAGTGATGATTCCTGTGTTGGGCTTGTCACCCCATTTTGCAGATATGAAGATAAAGCTCAGAAAGGCTTGTGGTGTACCTAAATTCACACAGGGAGGCGATGGTGGGTCAGCGTTCAACTCAGGTCTTCTGATTTCTCTGTTTCCTTGCACTTCCTGGACTTCAAATAGTGTGTCCTACAAAACCTCCTGGTAGCACTGAACGCCCCAGGGCACTTCTAACCTACATTATAGGCTCTGTCAGTTAGGATGCTTCATGGTAAGCACCAAACACCCAACTAATGTGCCTACGCTGACGGATACTCCCAGAGATGGGTGACCCTAGGGGTGAGCAATGCCTCAGTTAGGTCATAAAGGGCCCACGCTCTCTCCAGACCTCCGCTTTGCTATCTTCAGCATGTGGGTGACATCTCACTTCACTGACACAATGTGGCTGCTGCAGCTCCAGACATCACATCCCCTCCTGACAGCATCCTGTGCTGGAAGCAAGCAGGCAGAATACAAAGGGCCTTGCCTTCCAGTGCCCCTTTCTTTTCTTGGGGGAAAGTCTTTCCCAGAAATTACCAGTAGAATTCCCTTGAAATCTCATGGATTTGTGTCCTCACTTTTAGGGAACAGGCTTACCATGATCTGATGAGACCAGTATGACTTATTCCCTAGAGGAGGAGATGTTGCTGTCCTAACAGAGCTGGGGCAAATTTAGCAGAGATGAATGGGGAGACAGTTATTGGGTAGGTAATGTTGCCTCTGCCACATAATTAATCTTGGCTCCCAAGACCATGAGTGTTGGTCTCAACCCCCCATTCTGGGGCCAGCCTTCCTTGGCCCAGAGTTGGAGTTGGCCTGCAACTCCTCCTTTCTCCTTAGTTCAGGATGGGCTGTAAAATCTGATCACCAGTGCCCTAGTGTCAGAGGTTGTGGCCCTGGTGCTTTCTGGTACCCTTATTACACCCAGCATCAAGGCAAGGGTCGCTGACTCAGGAGGTGAAAGGGCAGCACCTCGCCCTGCGGACCAGAGTGACCCTGAGAATCAGTAAGGCAGGAATCGAGAAATTAAATGAAGGCATTCGCTCCGCGTGCAGTCATCGGTCTGAGTCAGCTTCCTGCTAAGCTGGAAGCGACTGGAAGGGCAGGAAGATGAGGCAAGTGACTTCCTCACAGGGAAGTTGCAACAGAAGCCTGAGAGGTCCTCGCAAGCCCAGGAACAGAGGCAGCGGCATGTCAGGGACTCCTAGGTCCCCACTGGAGCTGGGGCAGCAAGGACAGCTCCTCCCAGATCACCCAAAGCCATCAAGCAGGGATCCCAAGGCAGGTCTAAACCCATGCAAGTCCCCTGAGAAGCTGGTGCAAAACACAGGTTCCTGTTCCCAACTTTTGAGAAGAAACAGGTCTAAGGTTGGGCTCTTAAATCCATATTTTCAAATTAACAAGACCTGCCCTTAGGGATGGATACAATCTCAGGGCATTTAGAGAGGAATATTTCTAGACTCAAGAGCAAATAGTCTCTTTTATTATACTGTATCAGTTGCTTAAAATCATGCAATGCTTTAGAGCAATTTCTGTTTAGACTCTAATGTTATGGTGTAGCTTCTTGCTTTATATAGCATTTATAATTGCTTTCTTACCTATCTATCTATCTATCTATCTATCTATCTATCTATCTATCTATCTATCTATCATCTTTAATCGCCCTCTTTCTCCCTTGAACTCTGTTCTTTTCTCATATCTTCAAGGAATGTGTTTGTTTTTATGTCTCCCTTAGTGGATCTCAGCCAGGTTTGGGTATCATCGCCTTAAAGGCAGGAAAATATATGATTTTTTTGAGTCAGGCAGTTGGAGTTCTGACTCAGCAGCTCCCTGACAGAATGACCCAGAACAAACCCATGCCCCATTGGGGGCATTAGCTTCACCTGGACAATGTGGGCACTCATTGCCCTCCGAGCAGCGCTGGGAGGTTCCTAGAAGGCAAGAGAAATCGACGTCCTGTGTGATTAGAAATTGATGGGCGGTGATTAGAAGGTGTTTTCGTTACCAACATATATTCCTGTCCAGCTCATTCCCCACTTTGGCCAGGCCCTCTGCTCGGAGCTGAGGACACAAAGACAAACAATGCCGACACTCGAGGAGCTCCAAGTCTGGAGGGAGGTTCAGAGGGACAAACAGCCGGTCAACGCAGTGGAATAAATGTGACGATGGGGACACACTAAAGGAGAGGCTTCAGGAGCCGGAAGAGGGTACCCAAGCCCGAGTGGAGAATGTTCTCCAGAAAGGTGACCCAAGGCTGAGTCCAAAGGACACACACAGCCAAGCCTGGCATAGAAAGCTTAGGGATATGGGACGGTGTTCTAGGACCGCACACTAGCACAGGCACGACTTGTCACCAGCCAGCGTGCAGGGGCCTGGAGGCATGACACCATGGGGCCCTGCCCAGGCCTCCCCACTTGTGGGGGAGCCCCAGGCCTCTTCTGAGGTCCTTGCCCGTCAGACCCTCCCAGGTCTCCTGGGACCCTGCTCATCTCTCTCCTGTCATGGCCCTGCCTCCACCCAATCAGCTGCTCAGCTTCCAGCCCCCAGAACAAGACTGTGGAGTCTAATGCTGGCCCGGAACCCTCTCCCGATTGCGCCTGTGTGAGTCAACATTCTGGGCCTTTCCAAGGTCGGAATGTGAGTGACATCACAGTGGGGAAACAGCAGAGCGTGGGGAGCAGACCGACCATCATGGGGGCAGGACCGACATCCAGGCTCTGCCCAAGTGCTGCCGGCCTGGGCTGTGTGTGTGCAAGGCCTCCGCAGGCCGCGTTCTAATAGAACCCCAGGATCTTCTTTGTTTCTTTACATTGAAACCTGATGATAAGCTGGAGCCAGCCATGGAAGAGCTGGGGAAAGCGTGTTCTGGGCAGAAAACATAGCAAACAAGGACAGATAAGGAGAAGCCGCCTCCCACCCCCATGAGCAGAGAGAAGAGCCGGGAGCTCCAGGCCTGTTGCATCAGGTGGAAAGCAGGGTGACCTCACACATCAGTGCAGGTGTCTAGGCTGATGTGGCCCAGAGAAGGACAACACAGCACGCCAACGCTGGGCTTCACGTTCCCAGGATTCACCACTCCTTCCTCCTGCCCAGGACCCCTCCTAACCATGGTCCTTGCAGGGTCTCTGGCCTTTCCCAAGGGAAGGGCCACCTGCATAGTTGGTGTGGGAATGAGGTGACATCGTGGGAGCTGCATGCAAACGCCTTGCTGGTCTCCGGGTGGTCGGGTGGGAGGAGCTAGGCTGTGAGTGGCAGATGACACACCTGCCTTTGAACGCAGACTGCCCCTTGCCAGCGCTGGGCCTCAGAACAAGTTACTCAGCGTCTCTGAGCACCTCCTGACTTAGTGATGAAGAGCCTCCATCTCCACTCTCAGGCGTGCGGTAAGGAGTAAATACATGGACACACCATCGTCACATGAAAGTACTAGCAGTGTGACTGCCCAAGAGGTGACTGTCATACCGTGTTTCCCCAAAAATAAGCCCCAGTTAAGATCTCAGCCAGACGGATGCATTTCATATGTTAGGACAATGTTCCAGGAGAAGATGATGTGACTGTAATTGAATAAATGTAGATTGTTGTCCATGAAGAAATAAGATGTCCCCTGAAAATAAGCCCTAATGGAACAAAAATTATTATAAGACTCGGTTTTATTTTCGGGGAAACACGGTCACTCAGAATCATATTAGTAATGGGAAGTGAATTTCTCTTATGATGCAGGGCTTTGTTAGTGCTTTTTGATTTAGATTTTCCTGGCTTTTTGCCACGGCCCTTCTCCCTTTGGTCAACAGCATGTACTAAGCACCTAATTTGTTCCTGGCTCTCTACAAGATGGTCATCTGAAGACGGAAGCTCACGGCTCATCACCCTTTGAAGGATGAGCTATAAATACCACAAGTCACCAGAAAGAGGAAGCACTGCACCTGGACCCCCAAGAACATGTAAATTGGGCCAGAGGATACTTTGGGGCCCAGCCGTCACGACAGTCTCCCCCTGGCTTCTGCAGAAGAGCTCTGGGCTTCCAGATCAGGGACCGCAGGCCAGCCAGCTCTCCCCTCCAGCTGCCTCGGGGAAGCCCCCAGGGTCCCTCAGGGGGTCACAAACGCAGACGGCCTCACCTTCTGGGGGAAGAGGGAAGTGACCCCTGTTGGGGAGGGTCCAACGCTTGGTCCCAGAAGATGCGGTCTTGCCCTCTGTTGACAGGAGGTATCCTGAGTGTCTCAAACCTGGAGGGTCAGAAAGAGGGGTCGCGTCTTGACTGTGGATAAGTGTATAAGCTGGATGACCTTGGGCAAGTTATGGAACCCTTGAACCCCAGTTTTCTTATCTGTACAATGGGATGTACATTGGAGAGAATACATGAAGTGCACCTGCGCATAGTAGGTGCTCAGAGGAAGTCAGCGTCTCTTTCTCCTCCTCCTCCTCCTTCCTCTTAGGAGCACAGATATTCCTGTTATATTCCAAGCACTTAGTGAGTTCCTGGTACACAGTGAGGGTTTAATAAATGCCCTTTGAAAGCAAGGAGAGCTCCGATTTCCCAAGCTCAGGGCCTCTCTGAGACGGAAGTCTCATAGTGGGACAGAACCCATGCAGAGTATGGCAGACGGAACAATGGGCCTGCAAACATGTCCAGGCCCTAATACCTGGAAGCTATGCGTAGTTTGTTACATGACAAATGGGCTTTGCAGATGTGATGAAGGCTAGAGACCTTAATTAATACAGAAAGATTTCTGGATTATCTCGTTGGAGCCCAGTCTAATCACGTGATCCCTCAAAAGCAGAGAACTTTCTCTGGCCGGAGGCAGAAAGAGATGTGGCAGAAGGGGAGGGCTTGGAGATTCCCAGCGTGATGAGGAGTCAGTGTGTTGTTGCCGCCTCTGAGACGTGGGGGCCAAGATACAAGGACCAGGCAGAGCTCTCAAGGAGCTGAGGGCAGCCCCAGCTGGCAGCCAGCAAGGAAATGGGGACCTCATCCTGACCTATAGAAACTGTGACAGAATAAACATGTATATTGTTCTAAGCCAATGAGTTATGCCAACAGCTGAAAACCAATACACAGAACCTCCAGGTCTGGAAGACGTCAGAGCCACGAAGCTCCTGGGCCAATATACACACTACCAAGCAATACCCAAAGTGTAACCGTCACCACCATTGGCAGATGTCTGCTGAGAGCCAGGTACCATGCTAGTGGTTCCCACATACCTCCCTTCCTTAAATGTCTTACCAGCCTCCAAGATGTCTTATTGCATGGCTACCAAGCCCATGGCCCATTAAGCCTTGGGCCCCAGGGTGCCAGGCACGGTCAAGTAAGACAAGACCTATAGGCTGGGAGACTTTTGGGGGAATTTCATCGGAGCTAAATATATCCCATACAGTGGGAGTCCACGAGCGTTCCAAACACAGCCCAGATTTCTCCCCAAATTCCATAAGCCCCTCTTGCACTCATATCCTAAATTCTTGCCCACTGATGGCATCCGCTCCCCATTCTGTGATGCCTCCCGTTCATTTGATGGGTCATGGGGTGGGGAGTGGGGGAACTTTACTGGGCAGAGAGCTTGTTGCTTCTTTCACCTTGAACTTCGATATCTCAACTAGGTGATGTCCAAGCACTTTGGGGTGAAAACCCTTTGAGTTGTGGTTTCACATGCCATGAAGGTAAAAGCCACCATTTTCCTCCTTTCTCACTTCTTTTCTTGCTCAAAGATTTGGGGCATGATGGTTTAGATAGAGACACGGTAAACCCAGTCAGCTGGGACAGAAAGAGCCAAATAAGTTGCCTGGCTTTCAATGACCTCCTCTCTAAAAGTCTCCAGGGTGCCCGGGGAGAAGGGAGACCAGCTGTACGTGTCTTTCTGAGTTCGTTCCCAGTCTTACTATTAGATATCTGCCCTGATTTAATAATTATATCCATCCGCCTTTCACTGTGGAGAGAGTAAAGCTGGGAGGATTTATGTAAGTTGCCAGAGTGTTCAGAAATGTCCAGAAGGAGCAGCTGCGGTGAGACGCAGAGGTGGGGAGGGTTACTTGGCATGCAGTAAACGCTGATGCTGCCAGGGGCTGAATCCTATCAGGTATCATCCTGACCCGCCACATAACATTCCTCATTTCACCCTCACATGAAGTGAGGGGTGAAAATCCATTTCTCCACGCGCAGAGGAGTGAGGAATCCTGCCCAGGGCCGTGCCCTGTAACAGGGGTTTGGACCCGGAACTCTGACACGAGGGTCTGTGCCAGGCAGCACTTGTGCAGTCTGAGAAGGGGACTTCAGAGCCGGCTCTTTGAAGGATGGTTGATATTAACAATGGGGGGGGGGGGTTGCAGGCTTCTGTCAGGTAGAAGGTCTGCCATGAGGGGCAGTGTTAGGGGTCAGCATGTCGGGGGCGCTGGAGAAGACCTGACAATCTCCTGTGAAGTCCAGTAGATAGTTATGATATGAGCCCTCTCAGTGGTGGAGGGGCAGGAGGTTGGTAGGCTGGGCTGGACTTGGGCCCCCAGGAAGGTGTAGGCCTAAGGCCAGAACATCCCCCTATGGCCCCAGGACTAGCCAGCGGCCCCAGTGCAGCCCTAGGGCTTCTCGGGCTGTCCGGGCACCTTCCTGTGGACTGAATCCAGACGAGACAGACCCCTGTGTGGGATGCCTCCTTCCCAGTGACTTCACTGGCCACAGAGCCGCCCAGCCAGACAACAGATTACATCATAACCACAGCCAAGGGCTGGCCCGCCAGGTGACATCACAGTCCCCAAATAGCTCCAACATTTATTAGCAGTTAGAGAGTCACCATGGGTCACTGTGGGCCTCTACTGCCAGCCCCTGCTATGCTTCTGGAATCCCCCTGGAACTTCCGCCCCAGCTGCTTCTTAGAAGGGTGGGTGACTGACAACTTTGATTTCAGAGGCATGAAAATCATGACTGAAAGCAGACCATCCAAAAGGAGAGAAGTGAAATCACCCAAAATCCTAATACCCAGAGAATCACTTGCAACATTGGTGTCTATCCCTTTATATGTATTTAGAAACATATTCCTATGGCATGTAGTTATTTAAGCACTGAAACAAAAAAAAAGCCCACGTGCCACATGCTATGTTGTAGTCTGCTTTAAAAAAAATACTTTTTCATCAGATGTGGACACATACTGTGTCATTAATTATTCTGAGTAAATTTTTAAAGATTTTTATTCAAATATAACTAACATATAATATTGTATCAGTTTCAGGTAGACACCATAGTTATTCAACGTTTATAGACCTAAAGAAGTTATCACCATGATAAGTCCTGCAACCAACCGTCTGACACCGTACCACGCTGTCACAATATTACTGACTATATTCCCTATGCTGTACATTACAGCCCCATGACTTGTTTTATACCTGGAGATTTGAACCTCTTATTCCCCTTCACCTTTTCTCCCCCCGTTAAAATTTTTCAGTTATAGTTGACATTCAATATTATATTAATTTCAGATATACCACATAGTGGTTAGACATTTGTATAATTTAAGAAATGATCTAATTATGATCTAATTATAGCTTAGAACCAACCTAACACTACATAGTTTTTACCATATTATTGACTATATGCCTCATGCTGTACCCTACATCCCCACGACTACTGTGTAACAACCAATTTGTACTTCTTAATCCCTTCCCCTCTTTTACTCATTCCCAACACCCCTCCCATCTGGCAACCATCAATATGTTCTCTGTATCTAGGAGTTTGTTTCTGTTTTGTTTGTTTATTTTGTTCTTTAGATTCCACATATAAGCAAAATCACATTGCATCTTTACTATCTGACATACTCCACTCAGCACACTACCCTCCAGGTCCATTCATGCCGCCGCAGATGGCAAGAACCCATTCCCTTGCCTGGCTGAGCAATATTCCACTGTACATATGTACCACCTCCTCTTTATCCATTCATCCATCGACAGACACCCAGGTTGCCTTCACCCCTTGGCCATTGTAAACAATGCTGCAATGACTATATGGATGAGCATGTCCCCTCGAAGTAGCATTTGGGTTTCTTCAGGTAAATACCCAGAAGTGGGATTACTGGGTCCTTCTTTGTCTCTTGTTATAGCCTTTGTTTTAAAGTCTTTGTCTGATATAAGCATTGCGACCCCAGCTTTTTTTTTTTTTTTTTCATGAAATATCTTTTTTCCCATCCCTTTACACTTCTTCTTGTGTGTATCTTTCAATCTGAAGTGAGTCTCTAGTAGGCAGCATATGTAAGGGTCTTGTTTTCTTATCCATTCAGTCAGTCCTCCTGTGTTTTTTGAGTGGAACATTTAATTCATTTACATTGAAATTAATTGTTGATATGTAGCTATTGCCATTTTATTTATAATTTTGACTTTTTTTTCCATCTTAAAGAAGTCCTTCTAATATTTCTTATAATACTGGTTTGGTGGTGATGAACTTCTTTAGCTTTTTCTTGTCTGGGAAGCTCTTTGTCTGTCCTTTGATTCTAAATGATAGCTTTGCTGGGTAGAGTAACCTTGGTTGTAGGTCCTTGCTTTTCATCACTGAATATTTTGTGCCAAGCCCTTCTGGCCTGCAAAGTTTCTGTTAAGAAATCAGCTGACAGTCTTATGGGAGCTCCCTCATAAATTATTAGTTGCCTTTCTCTTGCTGCTTTTAGGATTTTCTCTTTGTAACCTTTGCCATTCTAATTATAATGTGTCTGGCTGTGGGACTTTTTGGGTTCATCTTGTTTGGAACTCTGTGCTTCCTGGGCTTGTATGTCTATCTCCTTTGCCAGGTTAGGACAGTTTTCAGTCATTATTTCTTCAAATAGGTTCTCACTCCCTTGCTTTCTCTCTTATCCTTCTGGTACCTCTATGATGCAAATGTTGTTACACTTGATATTGTCCCAGAGGTCTCTTAAACGATCCTGATTTTTTTTTAAATTCTTTTTGCTGTTCAGATTAGGTGTTTTGTGCTACCTTGTCTTCCAAATCATTGATTTGATCCTCTGCTTCATCTAGTCCGCTGGTGATTCCTTCCAGTGCATTCTTCATTTCAGTTATTGCATTCTTCACTTCTGACTGGTTCTTTTTTATCCTTATAACCAGTGTTTTGAACTCTGTCTCTGGTAAGTTGCTTGCCTCCATTTCATTTAGTTCTTTCTCTGGCATTTTCTTCCGTCCTTTCATTTGGGGTGCATTTCTTTGTTTTCTCATTTTGGCTGCCTCTCTGTTTGTTTCTATGTATTACGTAGACCTGCTATGTCCCTCCAGTCTTGGCCAGGTGGCCTTATGTAGTAGGTGTCCTGTGGGGCTCAGTGGCACATTCCCCCTGGTCACTTGCACCAAGTGCTCCAGGAGTGTCCCTTGTGTGGGTTGTGTGTGCCCTCCTGTTATAGTTGAGCCTTGGTTGCTGTTGGCATGTCAGTGGGTGGGATTGACCCACAGGATGATTGGCTGTGTGGTTTTGCCTTGTCCACATCTTATAGGCTACTGTGCAGGAGGCTTTGCCCCAGTGGGCTCTGGTGCATGTTGAGACTGCCCTTTGGGTTTGCCCCTTGTGTGGTTAATTGAGTGGTGCTCGGCTATGGTCTGAAACCAACCTCCAAGTATGTTGTTTCTGGGGTCTCTTGTCAGGGGCTCTGGTGCAGGCCCAGGTCACCCACTGCCTGTGACTGGCCAGGGATTATCTGGTAAGAACTACAAAGCAATGCCCAGTTGTTTGCTGCCTGTGTTAACCCTGGAGGCATGTGGGAAAGGCAACACCATGAAACAAGGATGACTGCCACCAGTACCAGGCCTGGGGTAGCTCCACAAAAAGCCAGGACATGCCGAGTCCTGCTGCCACGTGCCAGTTCCCTTAAGGTTCAGCCACTGATAAAGCCTCCTGCGGTATACAAGTTCAGTCTCAGGGAGTTACGAGAGTGGGAAGAGTTCTGGTCACCAGGTTAATGTAAATTCTGGTTTGGTGCCAGTGCTGAGCCTGAAGCTACTCAGCAAAAGCCTCAGAACACACCAAGGCCAGTGGCTGCCTGCCTGGGGTCTGTCAGACTCTGATAGTTTTCCAAGAGAGTGAAATATGGGCAGGGCTGTCTGCTTGTGAAGAAAGTGCCTCAGGTGTTGGGTGGGGTGGGGTCGAGTCAGCCAGGTGGAGCCTCAGAGCTCACCAGACCAATCGGATTCAGATTTGGACGTAAGCATAGGGGGCGGGCTCCACATAAGAAACATGGCGCCAGCCTGCTGGCTGCACAGAAGGACGCCTTACAGTGAAAATGCCGACTGTCCTCTAGCCCTCATCTCAAAGCCACACAACTTAATCTGCCCCCCGTATGTCTCAGACACCCCCTGAGTTACTGTCCCTCCTCTGGAGCCCAACGTGAGAGCCTGGGAGTGAGACAGTCTGTGTGCGAGCCCTTTAAGAGGATGCCTGGGTGTCCTGCAGCCTTCTGTCCCACCTGGATGGTCGGAATCTCCACTGTTTTTCACAGCCAGGTGTTGTGGGGGTTCCTCTTCCTGGCACCAATATTCTGGGCTGGGGAGTCTGGTGTGTGACTGGGACCCCTCGCTCTTCTGGGGGGAACCTCTGTAGCTGAGCTCTTTCTCCTGGTCCTCAACCGCCACATGGAGGTTTGGGATTAGCCTGTTCTGTGTCTCAGTCCCTCCTACCAGTGTCGATGTGGCTTCTTCTTTATATCGTTCGTTATAAAACTTCTGTTCAGCCACCTTCAGATGGTTCTCCAGGTTGATGGTTCTATAATTTAGCTGTAATTTTAATTTGTTCACAGGAGGACGCAGGCACACTGTTTATCTGCTCTGCCATCTTGGATTTCTCTTCTGAGTAATTTTGAGTCACAGTGTAGCGCTAGAATTAGTATTACTCTAGTACTGAATCTTGCATTTTTGGAGAGAAAATAGGCCTGATATCTTGAGTAAAGATCATATACAGTCAAAATTAACCTCCAAAATGTATAACGTCCAATAGGTACAGTTATGGTACAGATGTACCCTTTTAAATCTAATAGTATTTTATTTCTGATGTTGGAGTAAGTCCCTGTTTCTTTGGGGATCACAACAAAAGAAGCAGATGGCATTTGGTTGAAACTTTTCTATATTTTCACCCTATCGTATTATTACTATTTGCCTACCGCATCGAATTAAAAGGTCATCACATTTCCACCTCAGACGCTTGTATATAAATACTACTATCTCGTGAATATCTATAGGCTATAGATGCCTGTAATTCATCTTCACAGTAGCTCTGGTTAGTAGGTCAGAGTGTGGATTAGCATCTGCATTTTACAGATGGGAAAACTCGGGCTCACAAAAGGGGAGTGACTTGCCCAACCTCACAAAGCCGACCCCTGGGGTCTCCTGTGAGTCCTTCCCATGTGACACCAACTCCAGGGCATTTTTTCATCACGTGCTCTCCCTCTGAGCCACTGCACCATCCTGTGTTTTATAAGATGGTGGGGAAATAGAAGTGGCATCAGGGCAGAAACAACTGAGTAGCCAAGATGGGATTAGAATACAGGATTCCTGTCTCTAGGCAGTGTTCCCAGGTCCTCTTCTTGTCCACATAGAGCGTTTCTGTTACTTAGAGAAAGGTGCTCCCCTCTGGGCAGGCTCCGTAGATTCATGGCCTGGGGACAGACGTGACATGGATTTCAGCCACTATGCTGTGCTTGACAGGAACTAAACGATGCTATTGTGCAGGCACAACTTCCTCAGCCAGATACAACAGCCTTGTCATACCTGCTTCTCTGAGTTCTCCTCTGATGACTGCAAATCTCTATCACTCTGGCTGGACACATGTGTGTGGAAGCTGTATTTTTCCTGCTTGACTCTGTCCACGTTCTAAAGAGGCAGAATTGCTCTCAGCCTAGCCACCCCCTCCTCAACCCGGCTGGGAAAATGGAAGAAGACAGTGGGTACATCAGGCTGGTAAACATTCAAAGCCAGCACTTCCTGGCTGAGACCTTAGTCTTTTTCGTTGTAAACAATGAGCTTGGGGGAGGTCAGGAAAGAACAGTGTTGCAGAAGTGCTTCCTGCTGGAGGCAACCCCAGCCTCAGGGTTAAGCAGTGTTACATTTCCAGCTGTGTTCTAGCTGTTTCCTCTGCCTGCAATGTTCTCCTCTCTTCTCCTTCTCCTCAGTTCCTTCTCACTTCTTCCTTCTTCCTGTCTGCCTTTCTGTGAAGCCTGCCTTAGCCCCTGTAGACAGCTATGAGCCTTCTTCTTTACTTTCCCACAGAATGTCAGTATCACCACTTTACCATTCAGAATACTGGCTTGTAATTAGTTCCTCCTTGCCTGTCTCCTCCTCTGGCAGTTCGAGGGCTAAAAATGTGTCTCATTTATTTGTGTGGCTCAAAGCCTATACCCATGACCTCATGCCCCAAACTCTCCAGTCCCTTTTGTGGTTACCTTTTCCTCTAATGTGAATAAATTGTTCAGGCTCCCATCCCTCATTCTTCAGGAAACCCACTGCTGTCCCCACAAACTCTGAGGAGAGCAAGGAGATATCTGCAAGTGACCTAGAGAACTCAACTCTGGGTTGGCTGGACAGTGAGCTGCTCAGAGCTGGAGGGGCTGAACCCAAGCTGAGCTGCTCTCTAGCCTGGGTCTTCCGTCTATGGAAGTGGGTCCTCAAGGTCTCCAAGCACTTGCAGCTGGTTTCCCAGACAGTAGCTGTAAACATCTGGCACCCAAATGCAGACCTCCTGGCCCTTAGCAGTCTATGCAACCTCCCACTGACTAGGCTGGCTTCTCACCAGGAGAAGCAGTGCCCCCGGGGGGGCGGGGGGACAGACATATGCTGTCTTGGCCCCATGCCTCTCTGTGGGGTTCTTGTGCCTTCTCCTCTTGCCAACTCAGCTTTGGAGGTTACCCTTTAGCAAGAAAACCACTTCCATGCCTGTGACCTTGTAGCATTCATCCCCAACCCCGATGCCCAGCCACTGGTGACACCCCAGCAATGGCCCCACTTGTGTAGCATGGAGGTCCCCCACGCATGGGCCTTCTCATGCTCTCTCCCTCCACAGCGTGACCTCTGAATCCAGTCCCCTCACTCAGCCTGGCCCCTGCACCTAACGCCTTCCTCTCAGAATGCCTGCCTCACCTGTCATTGGCATCTGCCCTCACTCTTCGTTTCCCAAACCCTCCTGTTTGTGTGGCAGACTCAGATTGAAGGTGATCACAGTCCACAGAAGATCAGGACACAACTTGCTCTATGGCACTAGGTATTCTGATTTCTTGGCCATCCGACCACTAGAAAATCGTCTTTTTCCATCCTCTGCCCAGGCCCCGCCTCCCACTCACTCATGAATCTCTTCTAGTGAGAATGCGTCTTGTATGTTCCTCTTCTCTTTCCAGTCTCTGGCCTCTCTCTCTCCCTGCCCATCAGAAAGAATCTGGAATTCCTATTACTTGTACATTACCGGGTGACTTGTCTCCGTCCACCGCCAGTCTGTGTTCATGTGGTGAGTAGGGTGGAGGGCACAAGCTTGCATTCCTTACTCCGAAAGGCTCACTGTGTCATCTGTCTAAACCAGGAGCCACCGCCCTCATTAGCTGCATCACGCTTCCCATCATTTCTGTCTTGAGCTACATCGAGACATTTCAGAGGCTTTGCAGTGGTGGGAGTTCCTTAGCCTGCACTTGAGCAGATGGGTTCACATCCTGCCTCTCCCTGACTACAGCGTAATGCAAGGCCCCGTGTCCAGGGGAGCCCCCGTTGGTCCAGGGTTGTGTGCCCTCTTCCTCTTACACTAGCACAATGTGAATGAGTAAGTGAATAAACACTATTTCTTTATGTGTGAGGGGAGAAGAATAATATGGTGAGGTTGGAGGTTGTGTGTGTGTGTGTGTTCGTGTGTACACGCGTGTTTGCACAGTGAGCTGGGGCTGGTGGCGGTGTGTGCATGCGTGCGTGCGTGCGTGTGTACACACGAGTGTCTGCATGGCGACCCAGGGCCAGTAGCAGAGCTAACATATGCTAGAGCCGGAGGTCGGGTGGGTGTGGGGCAGGGAGACATTTGTATATGATCTGAGATTTCTCGGGCTCCCTCTGGCCAAGCAGTTTCCTCTGCAGCTCAGAATAGCCCATATGGCCTGGGGTGGAAAATGCCACTGTCAGCAGCCAGTGCCTGACTCATTCTGAAAGCCGCAGGCCAGCCGCTCATGACCGTGGGCCTCACCCTCCAATCAGCTCAGCCCCCTCAGGCTGCCTCTGAAGACCCATGTTCCTTCCCCACAGCACGCAGGGGCCATGGAAGCCTCTAGCACATCCACTGCTTGCCTCCTGCTGGGCCTCTCCCCAGAACACAGCTCACTTCGTACTCAAAGATATCCCCAGCTAAAGTCACCGCTACTTGCCCCAGGAGGTCCTGGGGCGGGGGTCTTCAAAGTCCCCCAGGTCCTACTCGCTAGCACTCCCTATGGGGACTTGTCACCCTGACCCAAGAAGTTGATGGGGACTGGATCACATCCCTCATCTGTCCCCCAATGACACCCATTGAATAGAAATGATCTCTTCTAAGGATTTGTTCTTTGGCTGTTGGGATCTCAGAGAAACAGCGGCCAGGCAGGCCCGGCCCAGGGCTGGACTACAACCCAGCTCCCAGGTCGCAACCTGCCATTCTTTGGGCTGATACTGGAAAGGGAATAAGTGATAGATGATTTGATTTGAAGTGCCTGCTGCCTCTTATTTCTGGTTGCTCTGCATTGTAGTTCCTGATGCTATAATGGGCAGTTTACAGGAAGGTGCTGGAGTAGGGCACTTTGCCTCCGCGAACGGGAGCTGCCACTTGACATGTAGGGAGACAAAGTGGCTTTGGAGAAGACCCATGTGGGCTTGTCAGCAAGAGTGTGCGAACTCCCTGACGTACAAGATTTAAAACACGATCAGAACAATTCTTGACTGGGGTGTGAGGACTCAAGTTGAAAAGAACCGCCTGAGGAAAGAGCCATATTTCATCCAGGGCTTCTTTTTGTCCTTTTAAAATGTTCATTTCAGTTGTAAAAGTCACACAAATTCATTATGGACATTTTTTTAATGCAAAAATTATGTAAATAAAAAATTAGAAGTCACTCATAATCCTAAAAGAAATTCCAGAAATAACCGTTGTAAATATTTTGACATATTTTCTTCTGGCCTTTGCCTCTGTGAGTGGGTGTGTGTAGATTCACATAATTCTGCTAATACTTTACATGTACTTTGCATCCTACGATGTTGTGTTTTTTGGTTTGTTTTCTTACATGTGCTATTATGCCATAAGCTGTTAGAAGATTTTCCACTAAAATGTATGTGAAACCACCAAAGAACAAGATGAAAGAGAAATTTAAAAAAAACAAAACAAACAACCTACCTTTTTCTGAGAGCATATTTTGTGCCAGGCATGGAGTACTTAATATATCTTATCTTACCTCCCTTCAAAGAACCGTAAGAGAAAGGTACTACTTTGCCCCATTTTACAGATCAGAAAACAAAGATTTAGATTGGTAAAGTAATGCATATGAGGTAACAGATAATAAGTTATGGAAATAAGATTGAATTGATGCATATGACTCCTACAGGCTGGCTTTTAACCATATCATTCATTCATTCATTCATTCACTCATTCTACAAATGAATGAGCATTTGTATTGCAGGCACAGCTCCAGAACACATCAGTGATCAGAGCAGGCGAAGAGAAATTACCTCGTAAGGTTACATTCTACTGGGGGTCGGTGGCTTGAAAATAGACATGAATAAAATAAACACAAACATTTTGCAGTACAGTAAATGGTTGTAAGTGCTACAAAGAATAAAAAAAACAGGGAAGGAAGAGGAGGTGAGATGGAATTGCATCACAATCTGAAATAAGATGCTAAGTTACACCTCACTGAGTGGTTATATTTGAGCCAAGTCTGGGGGGTGGGGGTGAAGGAGTTAGCCAGTGGGTCTCTGGGAGAGAACTTCCAGGCAGAGGGAGCAGCACATGCAACGTCTGAGGTCAGAGGATGCTCAGGCAGTTGGGTGAATAGGAGGGGGTCAGAGTGTCTGGGGAAGAGAAAACAGGAAAAAGAGAGGGAGCAGATAAGATGGGAGATTTGGGTCAAGGGGTCCAGTCACTCTTGGAAGCCAATGCAAAGTGTGGCTTTTCCTTTAGACGAGATGGGAAGGCGTTAGAAGACTGTGTAGATGACATGGTCTGACTTGTATTATAGAAGCATCCCTCTGGCTTCTGTATGGAGCAAAGACTGTAAAGGGAATAGGAATAGAAGAGAGAAGAGTTAGGAAGCCATTGCAATGATCCAAGCAAAGATAAAGGGGGGTTGGGCCAGGGTGGTAGCAGGCAAGCTGAGAAGTATCAGATTCCAGATCTATTTAGAAGGAGGCAGAGAGGACACAGAAGTATGGGGGCTCTGAGTGTTACTCTAGATGATATTCAGAGCCTTCAAGTTTGATGAGATCACCTAGGGGGGTGTGTCCTAGAGAAGAGAGAAGGCTGAGAACCGAGTCTGGGCCATTCTAACAAGCAGAGAATGAAAAGGAACGAGGAAAGTTTAGGCGGCAAGACAGAAAGCTAATCTCTTGAGAGCCAACTTAGCAAGTTGTTAATATATGTCACATGCATTAGTTCATCAAATTTCTACTCAAATGTTGTGGGGAACAGCAGTGTTCCTATTTGATAGCTGAGGGAAACTGAGGCTCAGAGAGAAGAAAGGAATTGCCTGAGGTATCTAATGAGGAAGTGACAGAGCTGGGATGGAAGCCTTTTGTGGACAATGTAACAGGCAAGTGCCTTGGCCTGGCTGTGTCCTACCCTTGCTCGTCAGACAAGCTAATATGGAAGTCTGCATTTACTTCTCTTTCCACATTAGCCCTCAACCATGCCAGAAAGGGAGTTGATTGATACACATTCCAGCATCCTACCGCCTCGGGTGGGATAGTTCTGAGACATGTTTTACACCCTCTGCCACCGCTTACAGTAGAATTGTTGCCAAGGGTCACCGCTGTGGGTCGATAATGTTCCCCCTGGTCCCTCCTTACTTGTCCATGCTCTTAATGGTATTTCCAAAATCACCTGCCAAATAAATCCCTTGCACTCGAATTCTTAACTCAGGAGCTGCCTCTGGAGACGGCCAAATGTAGACTCCTGGTGTGAAGCACAGAGACTCAAGGTCTGGGGCGAAGAAGAGCGCGTCCCGGTGACACTGCTACGTCTGTGGCCCGGGTGCCTGGCCATGGTTTCCCATGGGCACCGAGCCTGCGCATGTGACACACGTGTAGCTGGGCTGCATCCTGTGTGCATGTGGGTGGCTGTCCACGTCGGGGTGCCAGCTCATACGTTAAGAACAGGAAAGGAAAATGTAAGAAGATTCGTATGTAAATATTCGGCAAATATTCAGAATAGGTTTCTTTTGCTTCTAGTCATTTCAGAGTTTCTGAAACTTTGCCGCTCCTCTCCTTGGATGGAAGGTGGACGTGGGGGTGGGGGAAAGTGAGGTTATTTTTGTCCTGGGGATTTCAGGGTCCCTTCCTTTACACATGTCTCTCCCCTTTCTCTACCTACCCCCCCTCCCCGAGCCACCAGGGGGACAACCTATTGACGAAAGGAGGGTCTTGTAACCTTGGCAAAGCAGGTGGCACCTCTGCTGCTCTGGACAGCACAGGATTCAGTGGAAGGTATTAGGTCACGTGATAGCTGCCCCTGCCAGCCAGCCCCGTGATCCCAACTCCAGGGGAAAGGGGCGGGCGGGCACCACGATCGAAGCTGTTCTAGACTTGATGATGGAAACCGTAGGTTTCCAGTCTACCTCGTTTGTGACAAAGCACCTCATTCAACCCCTCTGAGTCGAGGAAAGGGGATGATGGAGCCTGCCTCACGTCCCACAGGGTGGCTGTGGACCTCAGATGAACCTAGGAGCTTATGGAGAGCATTTGAAAGGATAGGTTTTAGAGCCAGACGGACATTGGTTCAAGCTGTGATTCTACTGTTTCTGTGACCTTGGGAAGTAAATACACCTGTCTGACCTTCTATTTCCTTATGTGTAAAACGGAGATTACATTTTCTTATCTCATTTAATTAAATAAGGTAACGTACAAATTAGGCAGCATATTCGCTGGCGTATAGAATGTGCTTCTAAATGTCTGTTTCCTCCTTTCTGCCTAGCCAGCCATTTCCTGGGAGAGTGAGGGAAAATAAAGCCAGCACAGGTTTGAGGCATGAGGCACTGTGGAGGGCTAACCCATGCCAGGGAAATAAAAATCAGCATAACGATGAGACATCATTTTACTGCATGAGCTCTGAGCCCAGAATATTCTAGAAATATCAAGAAGGTAGAATGAGAGAAGGAAAAGGTGAGAGGGGAGGAGATAACAGCTATTTATTTATATTGTTTAATATTCATATATGTAGTGGTCTGGGCCTATTATTTAATGTTATGGAATTATACACCAAAGCAACCACGGACACAAAGGTCAAAAATAGGAACTTCTGACTTCTGGTGTGCACCTTCTATGCTTGAGCTTTCTAGACTGTCTGAATTTTTATTTCCCTGTGAATGCCTTGACGTGATGATGTAAAAATAATAATAATAATGTGCTACTAAATGAACAGAGCAACACAGCGAGAGAGAGAGAGAGAGAGAGAGAGAGAGAGAGAGAGAGAGAGAATGAATGAAGGAAAAATAAAGACTCGCCTTGATAACAATGGCTGATAGATAAGGAATCTTCTAGAACTGATTCCAAAAAGCTGCATTTAGTTGGTGCCCTGAGGTCAGCTCCTTCCTCCACCTTCTATGATCGAGCCAACTACGGACAGTGTGAGTCAACACTCACAATTATCATCCTGAAATCCTTGGGGTCCAGTAGTATATTCTAGGTTGTTGGAACGCTCAGCCCATTTTTATATTATTGCTTTTAAACATAATTTTAAAGTAGTTTATTTTTGTGACGATAAAAGAACTAGAGGCATCTATAGAAAACTTTGAAATACAAAACAGAATGAACAAACGCAGCCGTGATTCCATCAACTATTGAGAGTCTCTGTGAACTATGATATTTTCCTTCTAGACTTTTCTCTGTAGTTGAGATCATGTCGTATAAATAAACTGTACTTTGCCCTTTTTTTTGCTTAATGTTATAACGTTGACTTGTTTAATTTCTTGAAGAGACAGAGTGAGAGAGATCTTCTAAGAGATGATAAATGCCATACTTTTTAATTAACCAGCATTTTCAAGTGACTAGAGTATTCCATTTCCCAAATATTCTGGAACTGCGAAGTTCACCACTCAAACTGTATATATTTACAGACTTATTTGAAATTAACATTCATATAAATCCCATCTGTGTAAGTATATCCTGGGTCAAAAGAAACTTCAAAAGAGGTTGGTATCCTTTACCCTCCGTCTTAGCAAATTCTCAGGGCTGATTCTTCCCCATTCCCTCTCTGACAGATCCGTTAGCCAGCTCCTGCTACCTTCCCAGAGAGGAAGCATGGATCGGAACGGTTCCAACAGGGAAGGAGAGGAATCACTAGATTCAAGATCCATTTCAGAAGGAACGTCAAGAGGATTTGTTAAGAGGATAGACAAGGAAGTGAAGAAACATCCCCATTTTTCTGGCGTTAGTGAGTGAGCAGTAGGTCGCTTCTCGGCCTTTGGCTAAGACCAAGTGTAGCAAGTTAGTGGATGGTGGTGCTCTAATTAACACGGAAAGTCTGTGGGAGGGACGTGTTGAAGGTCCCGCCAAGAGCTCAGCTTTGAACATGTTGTCCTTGAGATGCTTATGAGTCTAGGCTTCGCGGGGAAGGTGTGTACATCCGGGAGTCCTTGGCATACAGCAGGTATTTAAAAGCACGGGAATGCATGAGCTCCAAGGTGAAACAGAAAAGAGACCCTTACAGAGTTTAAGCACCAACTCAGTTATTTCCAAAGATACCCAGCTACTTGACGATTTTGTAAATAAAGGATTTGGAAGGATTTCCTCCGTGACGCTTGGTGCTGCAGGCGTCTTTGGCTGCAGGAGTGAGGCTGCTGGCCCTCGTTCTTGGCTGGTCCACCCGGGGCAAAGCCAACTTGGAACCTGTGTCTCCTCTAGGCGTGCCTGGTGCCAGGCCCTGCGGTCCCACTTCCTTCTTCTCCCCCCCCTTCCACTCCACCCCTGCCCAGAGACAATGGGACTTTGGTCTTAACCTGCTGGAAGGCGTCTAAGGATTTTGCAACCAGATTTCGCCTTCTTTTCCATAGGCTGCAGCTTCAGTGAATATTAGTCACAAATGTCTGAACGGAAATGGGAAAGCTTGGTCTGTGGGATTTTGTTTGGGGGAAGCCTCAGGACCAGAATGAATGGGTGTTAGAAGAGAGCCCACAGGACAGACACAGAATTAGGACCGGCTCTGCTGCCCAGGCAAGGAGAGGTCACTGCACACGGAGGAAGGTGGTGAGAGCATCTTCCTCCATCTTTCTCGGGTCGAGTGGTGGCTGCAGAAAACCAGCTCCCTTTCTGCCTTGCCGCCACATTCAAGTTTGTCTCCAGAACAGACGCCTCCCCCTGCGTCGCCAACTTGCCTACTTGTTATTTCCACTCAGGCTGTCTCATGAGCTTCTCACTAAATTACATCCAAAACCAAATTCCTGAGGCTTTTCCCTCCCTCATTCAGTCTTGCTAATTTCTGTTAACAACATCATAATTCATCAAATTGCTTGAACCAGAAGGAAAGATGGACCATCAGTGGAGATTCCTTCCCCTCCCCATCGCCCACAGTCAATTAGTCTCTGAATTCTGTGGACTCTGACTCCCTGAACCGTTCGTTATTTATGGCAGGCTTCTTCTTTCCACGTCCACTGCCTCAGCCAGGACTTCAGCAATCCTTGCTTGCCTCTCTTTGCCTGGAGGCTCACCACCCTAATTCCCTCCCAATTAGCACAATCTATCTTCCACCCTGCCAGGGTCCTCCTATTTCCTCAGGATAAATACCAGGGTCTTTAGCTAGCCAAGGGCCTCAATGGCGTGGCCACTGCCTGCCTCCCAGTCTACTCCCCCCCAATTTCCTCCCACACCTTTTGCTTCCACCTGAGTGAAGTGTGTACTTCCCCTAATGCCCACTGCCGCCCTGCACCTCCATTCCTACCCACTTGTGTTCCTCTTGCCTGGTGCCTATTCCTGCAGCTACACCCTTCTCATCCTTCCCTGATTCCCTCCCCCACGCCCTCCCCTCATCTGACTGAGATGCCTCCTCCTCTGCGATCCCATCACATACTGTCCTCTTTTCACACTGTGCTGTGTTCTTCAATGTAATCCGCTGCCTCCCGGACTGGTCTGTGTGTTCTGTGAAGGCAGGAGCTGGGCTTCTCGGACTTAGTGGTCCCAGGGCCTAGCATAGCACCCGACACAGAGAGGCATCTGCCAAACGTTGTTGAACGAGAAGCCCAGGACATTGAAATCATTCCTATGGGTGGGCTTGTCTGTCTTCCTCACGAGACTGTGGCCTCCTTAACCATGTCTTGCTCGTCTCTAGAGCTTCAGAATTGAGCTTGCCATCTAGGAAGAATTAGTTAGTTAGTTAGTTAATTAGTCCTCTTAATTTCCTAAGACCACTAACACCAGGAAGGTGACCTCTATAACCTACATGTACTTCCCCAAAAGAGCAGCACAGGCTCCGCTGACCACGGCTGTCCCCAAATGGCCACATGGGAGCAGCCTTCCGTTCCCACCAGATGTGCACCTCTCCAAAGGGAGGGCAGAGCTCTGGTTCCTGCCTGTCAAACCCAAAGACCTTGGGTTTCTACACTGACTGTGCACCTAGCCGAGCAGGCTAAGTCATGGCTGGGGGACCCCTGAGGGGAGAACTCAGAGAATTCCAGAGGATCGGAAATGACTGGGGCAGAACTCCTGTGAGGGCCCATCCTATCCTTCTGCCCTCTCAGGGGTTAATGTGACAAAGGGCATCCAGGACGCAGGCTCTAGAATCTTCAGTGCAAGGTCTCAAGGGGAAAGTCAACTGTTTTTTTTTTAACACTGTCCGTTCCCTCATTTAATCTGAGCTACTGTGAGGTGAGTGTCTGTTCCATTCTACAGATCAGAAGACTGAAGCCCAGAGGTGCTAACAGACTCACAGGAAGTCACGACAGAAGTGGCAGAGCAGGACAGGAGTCAGTCCCTGTCTGACACCAAGAGCAGAGCTCAGGCCTCCACTTCACATCCCCTCCAATTGCCTTTGGGCCTGTGGGAGCGAGCACGCCAGCCAGCTTTCCTAGTTAGTTTGGTGTGGGCCTCTTGGCCTGTTTTCCCGCCTGTAAAATAAGAACGGTCTGGTTATGACCCACAATGTCTCAGCTCCAGTCTGTGACCTTGGGCTGGGCTGTGAAGACTCACAGGGCTGAGGCTGGTTTTCCCTCCATTTCTGGAATGTCTGCTTGTTCTTCTAGACTTACTCATGGCAGGGATACAAAACCAACAGCTCAAGGACATGAGGTTCAGGGGATTGAAGTCTGAGCTTCACCACTGGCCTCCGGTCCTCTCCCCCACCACAGTCCTACCCCAAGCCCAAGGCAGGCTTGTCTTAGCCGACACTTACGGCAACGAGAACAGCTCATGGTGGGCCAGCCATGGAGAAACCACCAGATGAACTCCAGAACATTGCTGGTCCATGAGAGAGGACTTCCCTCTCCCAAATCCATGGGCCTTAGAGCATGGGTCTGTTTTAAAGATGCAAAAGCTTGGAAGATGTTAACCCGGAAGCATTAGCAGCAAACCTCCGGCATGGCCGTGGTTAGGCAGAGAATAAGGAAGACAGCAAGACATCAGGAGAAAAGAGAATTTCGTGGAATTGGGCTGTGGTGGGGGTGGGGTGCCATGGCTGCCCTGTCCCTCACTTGAGTTCTGATCTTGTCGATTCTGATTGCTCTTTTGGGCCCAGTCTGTGGACACCCCAATTTCTAACAATAATTAGACTCCAGATCATTAATGATGTCACAGAATACATTGTTTGAAAGGTACTCATAGTTGGCAGCAGAGTCCCTTCAATTCATACATTTATTCACATTTGCAAAAATAGTCATTTGCGATGTATCTACACTTTTTGGACTTTGTAGATTTAAGAATAAAGGTAACTAAGTTCCCACCCTCCTCAAGTTTACATTCATACGAGGAGAGAAGCAATAATAAACATGTAAAATGTGTACAGTGTTTGGTAGGGATCTATGCTTTGAAAACAATAAAGACAGGTTAAAGGCTGGGGGCTGGGGTTGGGCCATTTTCGATAATGCTCGTCCAAGAAGTCTGTCTCCGAAGGTTTTCATTTTCACACAGATGTTTGTTTAGGGACTGACTTTGATCAGAAGCTTGAGTTGACATTGGAACCTTCAGGGCATAAATGAATAAGAGACAAGGAATCAAGAGTGTTCGAAATAAAGATGGATTCAAGGTCGAGGGGAGAGGAGAAAAGAGAGAAGCCAGGCCACATGGCAGAGAGGTTGGTGACCCAGTAAGATGAGAGATGAGCATAATTCTGTTTCATGTGAAGTTGTGTGCATTACTGGGATAAATTCCTTCCATATCCTTGAAGATTTATGGTAAATTGTGTTCCATTCAGAGGCCCTGTGTATGTGTATGTTTGTGTGTGCCGCATGTGTACATGAAGAAAAGGGCTGAGTTCTGACTTTGAGACCATCCCAGGAGAAGTTGCGGACTAGAAAACAAAAATGCGGAGGTAGCAGAAGGAGCTGAAAGCTGGAGGTGACTATCTGTGGTGGAACAGAAGTCTGAGACTGGAAAACCCAAGAAGCGTCGTAGAGGAGGCATTTCAGTTAACTATCATTGTATAAAAAAAAAAAAAAAAAAAAAAAAAAAAAAAAAATGACCCCGAGTGGTTGTCTTAAAACAGCCATCGTATTTTGCTCACAATTTTATGGATCAGGAACACAGGAAAGGTTCAGCTAGGCAGTTCATCTCTGAGCCACACGGCATCAGTTGGGACACTTGGGCTGCAGCACCCACGTCCCAGAGGACTGCTTCAAGATGGCACCTTGGCAGGGATGGCTGGAGGCGGGGCTTGGGTGAGCACGGCTGCCTCTCCACACAGCCTCAGGGACTTTCCAGTTGGCTGCAAGACACAAGGAGGAGACGTCCCACCTTTGAAAGGTGAGGCCCCAAATTGAGTGATTTCTGCTGTACTCTATCGGTCAAAATAGTGACGAGCCAGCCCGGGTTCAAGGGGAGTAGAACTAGACTCTACCTTTCACTAGATGATTATCAAAGAATTTCCAGCCATTTGTAATCTTCCAAAGGAGGTGCTGCCTGAGGTGGGGAATACTCTAACATTTATGGAATACTTAGTAGGTGCCAGGTACTGTTCTGATTAATAGCTCCCTTAATCTCCATCACGACCCTCTGAGGTAGGTGTGATTATTAGCCCCGTTTTAATGTATGAAAAGTGAAGCTCAGAGAGGTTGAGTCACTTGCCAAATACCACACAGATAAAAAGTGACAGACCCAGGAACAAAGCCAAGACTGCCTGACCCATGCGGTTTAGCCCTACTATTCGGAAGGGGCCAGGTCAAAGAAGATGCAATCGGGGATGTGCCTTCCAGTCCAAGAGAACAGAAGGAGCTCTATCCAGAGAAAGGAGAGTGTGGGGGCACTCCAGGTCCTCGCTCGGAGGGGGCAGAATGTGGGAGTTATAGGGGGGCGGGGTCAGGAGAGGATGAGTCCCAGAGAGGTGTGGGCCCCAGGCTTTACGTGTTTGGTTGTACCTTGAGGACAGAAAGAAAACTTTTGTGGGTTGTAAGAAAGGGGATGCAATGGTCAGGTTTCTATTTTAGACCAATCACTCTGGCAGCTGGGAGAGGGGATTCTGGGAAAGGAGGGCTGCCGAGATCTGAGGACGTCAGTGAAGTAGGAGGTTAGCTGTTCTGACTTCTACAAACCACCTGCCCTTGGAGATTCACTTCCGGGTCATGGGGCTGCACAGCAGAAAGAGGGGCTTCATCCAGCACAGCCACCAGCTAGATTTTGATTCCTTCCCAGCCCCTAGCAATGTTTTCTTAAATGTGGAGTAAATAGATCCAGAAACACATGACACTGGGTTTCTCCCACTTAGGAAAACAAAAACAGATTTACCAGAGAAACTTCTGAACACATGCTTTGAAGCTCTGGGCCAAGCCATGAAGGACAAAAAGTGAAAAAGATTCTCAGCAAATACCATTCTTCTTGCCCATGTTTATCTGGCATCTTCCCTCACCTCCCTTGTCCCTGAATCCCTCTTCTCCTCCCTTGTCCCTGAATCCCTCTTGTCCTCCCCTCCATCCACACAGGCCCTGTGGGGGAAGGAATGGATGCGGATTCTAAAGAAGGTATATCTGTAACTCTTCAGTGAGATGTGGGTGGCCACCAGCCTACTGGGTTTCTGGAGAGAGGGCCACAGAGGAGCCATGGGGAGCACAAAGAAGGCAGAGGTGGCGTTGGGGAAACCACAGAGAGACTGACAGGCACTGAAGCCTCAGCCCTGTATGAGAGCCTCATGGGTAATGCAATTGTCCTGGGCTTTGGTCTCGGCAGACCTGGGTTCAAAGTCCAAGCCTGCCCTTCTAGAGTGGTGGAGAGCTGGAAACAAGCTAAGTGCCCAGTGATAGGGGATTGCTGTCATAAGTCATAGTGGGTCCACACAGGGGATATCATGCAGCCCTTTCAGACCAGTCCCTCCCAGGACACTGAAGACACAGAAATGTTTAGCTTAAAATATCAAGTAAAGAGTAAATAAATAAAGGTAGCTTGATATCAGTTTTTAAGTATACATATATGTGTGTGTATATATATATATATATATATATATATATATATATATCTCAAATGTTTTATATATATATGTATAATGTCATATATATATATATATATATTTATACCATAACTACTGGGGAAAAAAAAATATATATATATATATATACACCAGGGGTGCCAAAAAACACATAAAAGTGGACACTTTGGTCAGCGTTGCTCAAGCAGTAGTTCACCATCATCAGAAGTGTCTGGACGCTGACGGTAACCACTCTGAGCACCTCTTGTAATTGCAGACGTCAAATGTGACTTATATTCATCTCTTGTTATCGCTATATATTGAGCATTAAAATTTTAATACTTTTTTCCTTTCTTAAAATGTGTATACATGTTTTTGGCACCCTCTGTATATGCGCACAGACGTGCACATAAATTGGTATTAAAACAGCCAGCATTTCTCCCTGTGCCAGACGTTTGGCCAGGCTCTTTCTGAATCTTCTATTCCAGCGCTCACGAAAGCTCTTTCTGGCCTATGATTAGTAATTGTCATTTTTCTAAGGTACCAGCAGATGAACATCAAAGTTTGGTTTCACACCCGAGTCTTCTCGCTCTAGGCCCAGAGTGCCCAGCTCTGAGCCCCAGTGCTCTCTGCACCCCGGGAACCTACTGCCTCTGCCATGTGTGCATTGGGGTGAGTTGTTTTGGGAACCAATCTGGGCTGTTTTTCCTGTGGACAATCCCATTGAGCTCAGTTTGTTGAAAAATACCAGGTTCCCACTGATCTGGCAGCTTTCTTTGGGGCAGAATTTGCTACAACTCCTAGAAAATAAGGGAAAAGAAGAAAGTAGACACTTTATCTAACCCAGATCTCGAAGAGAGAAGACAGGCAGCATTGTGCCCGGGGGAAGGCATCAGGCCAGGGACGGTGGGGATCAGGAGACCCCCTGGCCAGGCTGCCCACGCAGAGCCCAAGATGCCCCTGGAGTCTTCAAGGTAAATGGATCAGTGCCATCCCTGCCAGGGGCTGCTGGCAGCCGGGCAAAGGACTGTCCCTGATTGCCCTCCGCCTGAGGAAGGAGCTGAGAGTCGCCAGTCAAGTCAGGGGCAGTCAGAGGCGGACATTTCCAGACCCTCATTTTACAGAACAGGAAACAGGCCCAGAGAGGAGAAAGACCAGCCCGCGGACTCACAGCGAGGTCAGTCTGAGAGTGCGGCAGAAGCCAACACCCCAGGCCCTAGACCCAAAGGGAAGGCACCCTAACTCTGCTCCAGGCCCAGGGCAGCACTGGGGAGAGTGCACAGGCTTGGTGCTGCAAGGAGGCCGCCCATCTATGCGGGAAGTACACACTGCGTCCCCATTTCACAGCAAGGGAAACTGAGTGCTGAGTCATCGGGCAACTTGCTGCAAGCCCACCTAAGCAGGAATATTTGAGGGCTTTCCTACTCTCTGTACACACACACATTCAGGCGCAGAAGGAGCCCCAGTTCAGAACCGGGAGTCAGATCTTCAGGCCTCGCTGCTCCAGCACCAGCCAGGCGACTCTCTCATTCTCTGAAATCACCAGGCCGTAGATGGTGACCAGTTTCTAATTTGTCCTTTTTTATTGCTCGATAGCACTGCAGAGTGTGGCTGTGCCACAGCTGGTTGGAATGTGTGGCCATGGAAGGGCGTTTCGGTTGTTTCCAGTTTGGGGCTATTGCAGATACAGCTTCTATGAACAGTTCTGCGCAGCTGTTCGTGCAAATATATCTTTCCTTCCTCTCTCCCATTCCTCTTCCCACACTCTCCCCCCCACACACTTCCTCCTTCCTCTTCTTTCTCTTCTCCTTCTCTTTCTCCTCCTCCCCCTCTTCCTCCTCCTTTTTCCAATATCTCTTAAATTGGTGTTGTTGCTGGGGGCGCAGAAGCATGAGGTAAACTGTTTTCCAGCCGAACCCTCTGTCATTAATGCTTTCAAATCTCCTCTCTCGGTTCGTTTTGTTCCCGCTCCTCCCCACCCCCACCCGTTGCCCTCTAGTGTGTGTCCTTGGATGTGTACATAGGCGTGTATTTGTGAAAAGTGGAACGTGGCCCCGTGCATCTGACTAATTCACATCAGTGGTGCTGGCCGGAGGCCTCGCTCCCATTTTCTGTCTTTCCCTCAACTCTGGGTTGTAGGTTGTCTCCCTGCTGCTCTGTGAACATCTGTGTGATGCTCCTTGCCCCACGGGACTCCACATATGCACCGCCCACACTTCCCTTTCACATTCCACGAGGCTGCCCCGGTTCCTGATAACTGCAAGCGAAGCCGGGAGGAATACCCTCCCAGGTATCTCTTTATGTCCCTTGGGGAAATGTCTCAGGGCCGTACACACAGCAGTGGGGGTGCTGGGCCAGAGGCCGTATGCTAGTTTTATTTATTTTATTAACCAGTGCTCTGAGCGGGACCCTTCGTCTTTAGTGGTCATCTCCAGGAAGCAGGGGGAGTGGCTGGATGTGGCTTTAAGAAGGCGGTGATGCCCAGCCCTGAGCATCCAACAGTTGACAGGCAAGACCACCCAGGGCAGACACCCACGGTCCCCATCTGATGGGAGAACCCGAAATGTAGCAGAATGTCATGTGTCTAGAATGTTTTTCTCCTTAGAACAAGCACATAGAGCAGTAGGAGATGTGTGTGTGTGTGTGTGTGTGTGTGTGTGTGTGTAAGTAAGTGTGCGCTCCCTGTGTGGTCCTGAAAGAAATCCTTACCTTTTGTAGCCTCAGAGTAGACATTTCCGAAAGCCAAGCCCAACACCAAATCCTGGGGTGGCTGAATTATAATGCAAATTGCATTCACAGTCTTGCAAGAAAGGAGGAATTGGGAGAATGGGACCCTCAACATGGAGGTGGGGACATATGGGTGTAATCTAATGAATTTGACAACTTTGACTACCCTAAGTCTATAAGCCGCCTTTGCAAATCCAAACAACCCTCCCTCTCCGCCTGAGAGGAAAACCCTCCCTGTCTATAGAACCTACTAAGAAATGTCCCTGAGCTGCACAGAGGGGCTGCCAGTTCTCCCAGGGGCCACCTCCGCCACTGCTCATGGCTTCCGGATTTGTGGCCAAATGTCATCCATCACCTGCAGAGTTTTGCTAATTTATATCAACAGGAACTTGGGTCCCATGTGCTTAAAAGATTCATGAGGATGTTGGATCAGAGTGAAAGCAACGTGGTATTGGGTCAGGCCTTATTTATTGGCGTGAGCTCCCTCACCAGAGATTCTACCTCAGTGCGTCAGCTCAGCAGTTGAGAGTGTTTCTCATCGTTTTATAGTTGTGGGTTATTTTGTTGTGTGTTTTAGGGGTTTTCTGGGTACATTTACTAAAACCTGGACCCAAAGGTGGCCGATAGCGAAGGAAGTAGAAATGGACTTGGGGAGATGGGATGGCTGCAGTGGGTGTTTTCAATACAATCTGCTCACCTACCCCCCGAGTTATACCCCAAGGAGAGTCCAGAGGACACTCCCTTCTCCAAGCCTTCGGGGAAGACGTGGTGAGGGCGCTGGAGCAGCCTTGGAAGCCTCTGACGTGATGTCCCTTGAGGGCTCCTTGGGATTTACCCAAAGGAGTTGACAACTTTTGTCCACACGAACACCCGCACACAGATGTCTATAGCAGCTGTACTCATGATTGCCAAAACCTTGGAAGCTACCAAGATGTCCCTCGTAGGTGATGGATGAATAAACTGTGGTCCATCCAGACAATGGAATATTATTCAGCACTGAAAAGAAATGAGCTCTCAAGACACGAAAAGCATGGAGGAACCTTAAAGGCATATGACTAAGTCAGCCAATCTGGAAATGCTATGTACTATGTGATTTCAACTAGTTGACATTCCAGAGAAGGCAGAACTATGGAGACAGTAAAAAGATCCATAATCGTTGTCAGCGAAGGGAGGCGAGGGAGGGATGAAGAGATGGGGTACAGAGGGCTTTCAGGGCAGCGAAACTCCTCTGTATGACATCATCATGGCAGGTACATGTCATTACACGTTTGTCCAAGCCCACAGAATGGACAACACTAACTGGGGTGGACCTCACTCTGTGCTTCGGGTCATCACCGGTGTGTAATGTAGCTTCGTCCTCGGTAACAAACGTTTGGTGCTGGTGAATGGTGATAATGAAGGAGCACGTGTGGGGCAGGGGGTACATAGGAAATCTGCGCACATTCCTCTCAATTATATTTCAAACCTCAATTATATTTGAAATTGTACTTCAAAAATTATAAAGTCTTCAAATAATGGGGAGGGATTGGGTGTTACCAACTTCTACGTGGAGGTGAGGCAGCGCGGCACATACTTTTTCGATTTAATACAAAAATCCCACGAGGTAGGTAGCATTGTCTTTTTACAAGAAGGCAAGGGAGCTTTATTTTTATAACTAACTTCTACTGAGTGACTACTGCATGGGAGGCACAGGGTCCGCTCCCAGGGGGCATAGAGCTAAGAAGGGCATGGTGTGGCCTGGGAAGAGTGACCCTGTTTCCACCCATGGCAGTGGCCTCACATCCAGCCCGGACGCCTGTGGCTGGAGCCCAGGTCCGGGGAGACAGGAGTGAAAGCTGGATACACAGGCAGCGTCCACGCTGGGTCTCCCATAGCAGAGAAAAGGGCTAGGTCCCCAGCTCACCACCTTCCGGAACGAGACAGCAGGAATGAGGTGGGACCGCCCCAGCCCTGCAAACCCAAACAGTGGCAGTAACCGCAGGGCTGAATCTCGCTGACACACTGTTGCGCCAAAGAATCCAGAGGCAAAAGAGCATGAACTGGAGCTTCCATTACGTGGAGCTCAGAAGGGAGCCATGCGGACAGACTCATAATTGGACCCGGGTGCACTCAGAACTCACATGTAAAATCTACTAGGCTGTGCACTTGAGAGGTGTGGGTTTTCCTGTCAGTGATACTTTAATAAGTAGTTTTTAAAAGAAGAATGAACATAACCATCTGGATGTCTGAGGGAGCGTCCGTGGGGCCGGCAGGACTGGTCCCCAGGTTTCAAAACCCAGAGACGCCTCAGATGCTTGGAGTCCAGCGCCCCCAGAGACCCAGGATGGGAAGGGGGTCTCTGTGCGGAAGCGCTCAGGAAGCACTGACATTTGCATTCAAGGGGTCTTTGGTGAGCTGAACCCACCTCCCCTTAGGAGAGAAGCCCCACCAGCTGCCAGGAGCGCTGGGGAGTGAGTCAGACCAGAGGCACTACTGCCTGCCTCCCATGTTTCCATTTCTCTTTCCTCATCTACCCAGTGTGTTTCATCAAAGAGGCCAATAGAAACACCCTCAGGACTGAGAGGATGTGGGTTTTACTGGAGGAGGCAGGGATGGAGAACTGGAGACACCCAACCCACAACCATGCTGAAGAGAGGAGACTCGGAGAGAGAGCGAGGGTTGGGATCAAGGTGACCCGGGTGGGGGACACAGGAGGCGTCTCCGTGATGATGAGCAAAGAAGAGTATTAATAACAACCATTTATGTGGCACCTATCATAGTCTGAGTGCTCATTTAGTCTCCATCCCAACCCTAGGAGGTAAATATTATCATTGCCCCCATTTTATAGATAGGAAAACCGAGGCTCAGAGAGGTGAGGTAGCTTTCCCAAGCTCTCCTAGCTGGTATAGAACAAAGTGAGGGCTTAATGCAAGCCAGCCTGACCCCAAAGCCCTTGCTTTTCTCCTCCACCTTCCTAAGTGACAAGTGGGGAGCCCTATGGATCCCCACCTGCATGCAGGGCTGGCGCTAGAGGTGTGCTCCTGACCAAATCAGCTGTGACTCAGAACAGAGAAACAAGCAGGGGAGCCGGCCAGGAGTTGCCCGGTCTCCCAGAGCACACCTCGCTGTCTGGGCTGGGGCATGAGGGGCGGTTACCTTGACCCCTTTGCTCCTAGGCAGACATGGAACCCAGGGTCACCCCTCAACGGTTCTTCCATATTTCCTTGGGCCCCAGGAAGAGAACCAGAGCCCCACATGGGCCACTGAGCCAGCCTGGCAAGGAGGCGAAGGACTGAGCATATCCACCCCCACCCTCCTCTGCCTTTCGAAGCAGCTAGGGTCGTTCAGCAGGAATGAACTCTACGCCTGGACAGCAGTGTGTGTGTGTGTG
The DNA here is from genome assembly GCF_036562045.2 of Rhinolophus sinicus. Classification (NCBI taxonomy): domain Eukaryota; kingdom Metazoa; phylum Chordata; class Mammalia; order Chiroptera; family Rhinolophidae; genus Rhinolophus; species Rhinolophus sinicus. The sequence continues at coordinate 6,005,007 of NC_133761.1, read as the reverse complement.
TCTGCATAGCCCCAGGAACTGGCATCACGCTGCTTGTGCTGTGTGGGCCCGTGCGTCTTCCTGAGACAAACAAATGACAAACAAATAGGCTGTGAGTGGATCTGAGGCTTCCGGGCGCCTGGTCTTGAAAGCCTCTGGAATCTTCTGTGCATCTGGCTCTGGTCGAGGGGCCTTACTGTTTGGCATGGGAACGATCTCGCCTGGCCTCCATTCTTAAACCCCCTCCACCAGGCCCCCTTTGGAATTCATTTATAGCTGCTCTGGGAGGTCTGTTAGCGAAAGCGCCTGGAAGCTTTGCTCAGGCTGAGGCGGACATACAAACAGCTGGATCAGCAATGGGGGCCGGGGGGCGGGAGAGATGGAGGTTGGAGGCACGGCTTCTGGCCTCCGGGAAGAATGAGGCCCCAGCCCAAACAGTGCCCCCACTGCAGGCTCTCCTGTCCTTTGTCATCCACACTGTAAGTGCCTACTGTGTGTCAAGTCGGGATGCAGGACACAGAAGTGACCCAGTCCAGACCCTGCCCTTCAGGTGCTCCCAAGGGCAGAGGTCAAGTAAGAATATTCATCGCAGACGAAGGGTTTTATTGAGCACTTACTCAGGATTACTAAATTAACAATCACAACTGCATCTTTCACTTACTCCCTTGCTTTCTCCCTCAGCCAATGGTTCCAAGGATACATACACATCAATCATACAAGTTCAGGGTTGCATATCCTTCAGGGGTGGGGGGCCGTGGGGGAGAGGCGTGGGAAGTAGGGCTAAGTGGCAGTGAGCAAGTAAATGCCAAGTTCCGAGGGGTCCCTGTGTGGCCTTGACAGTGAGTCATGAACCCTCTGCAGCCCAGGTAGACATAAGTCACCGATGCCAATGGAAATGAGTAATGCTGTGCGATGCCCCTGGCCTGGCACCTGGGAAAGTGCAGGCTGTCACCTCCACCCCCACCCGGACACTGCTACTGTCAACTAGCCCCTCAGGGACAGAGCTCAGCCCCCACCTTTCATCTACCCCCTTGTTCACTCTGGAGACATAGCCTGGGTCCCACGTTCTTCAAGGAACTTCGAGGGGCACCGTTTGGCCTGCAGACATGTGGAAGGAAACCACAATGCAGAGAGTTCCCACTGAGGCACCAAGACTCAGAGATGAAACGTGCTGGGGTGTGAGAGAAGCAGCAAGGGGGCCATCGTGGCGGAGAGTAGTGTCTGAGAGGAAGAATGGAAAGAGAAGTGTCCAGGGAGGCAGCTGGCCTGGGAGGCCACGCCAGGACTGGGGATTCCACGCGAAGCCAGTGGGCAGGCTTTGGGAGGCTGGCGTCAGGAGCGTGCCATGAACTCAGTTCAATTTTCCAGGGCTCGCTCTGGTGGCTCTGAGAAGCGTGGACAGTGGGGGGCAGGAGGACAGGATGGGGCGTCACTCAGGAGGCTGTCACTGAAGTCCACGTGGGGGTGAGGGGGCTGGATGAGGGAGAGCAGGACCCAGGGGAGACGCCTCACCTGTGTGGCAAGTGTCCAGGCTACACCTGGGAAGGCCACCACACCCCAGGGATCACAGGTGCCCAGATACGGGGAGACAGCTCCAGCTGCAAAGGGCCTGGCTGAGGAGCAGGGAAAGTCAGTCCCGCAAATCAGTAAGCGAGGCCTCAATTTGTAGAGGAGATGGGGGTGTGACCCTGAGCCCAGCGCTGTGTTCATGTGTGAATTCCTATCATTTCTAGATCCATGCAGGAAAAGCCATCCTCCTTCGCTTGCAGCCAGGGGGCGAGGAGTGAAAGATGACAAATGGAAACCAGACGTGGGAGCAGCCTGAAGAGCTGGGAGGGAGTTTCTTTCCCCACTGGGAGCACGTTCAAAGCCCCCCACCCGCCCACCACGGTAACTGTATCCCCCACTCCACCCAGCACCCTCCCAGGGATTCCTGCTCTCCACCTCTGTGAAACAGCCCTGCCGGATGACCCGCTCCCGCTGTGAGAATTTGCCGCCCCGGTGTGAAATCATAGCCCTGTGACTTTCCCTTTAAGACTGTCAGAGCCGGGGAGGCGGCCAAGCCTGGGCTGGAGGTGGGGACAGAGGGAAGAAAGAAAAAAAGAGAGAGGCAGGAAAAGTTTTTTTTCAGAGGAAAATGCAGGGTTTGTCCTAATCCCTGACGTCAGATCTTGCTTTAATAAAACCCCCCAAGGGCTGTGGGACGAGGCGTATCTGGTGCTCCTCATGGGCTGGGCCAGTCTCGGCCCAGCTCCCCCGAGAGGTAGTGGGTCCTCTGGGCAGCTCGGTCGATGTCTTTGCCACTGACTTCCAGGCATGAGGTGGTTCCTGCCCTGGATGCTGGCAGCAGTGACGGCAGCAGCCGCGGGCAGTGCCATGGCCACGGTGAGTCCTGCCTGGAGGGGCTCGGAAGGGGACCCAGCTCCCTTCTCCCACTGGTTCTGCTGCGTGATGGGCAGGATGAGAGGGGCTGGAAAGGTGGGGGACAGGGCAAGGGTGCAAGAGCGAGGCTGAGGGTGAAGGGTAGGGCTGCACGGGATCAGCAGATTCTGGCAGGGCGAGGGGGCAGGGGCAGCAAGTGAAGAAACACAAACGGTCCTCCCATGCCTTCTTTCCCACCTGAAATAAAGCAGAAAGGAAGGTGGCACTGGGGGCCTGGACTCCAGACTCTGCTTTGCCAAGACCGGCTGTGTGACCTTAGGCTAGTCACTCACCCTTTCTGAGCAGCACAAGGTGAGGAAGTTGTTAAGAGACTTCCAGAGTCATTGAGTTTGAAAATTGAGTCTCTAAGTGTTGGCAACACTACAGGAAGAGGAGATGGAAAATGCCAAGAAAAGTTGGAAAGGAAAATGCCAGCTTTCAACAAAAGTGCCTCTCTCGAGTAAAAACAGTGCTTGGGATGATTTCTGACCCCCAGTGCTGCCACCTTGGGCTTGCACAGCCCTCTACAGTTTATGGAGCGTGCATGTTAGGGTCCTGTGGAGGAAGCCCACTGTTTCAGGGAAGCCCTGAGGCTTCTCTGTCTCCCACCTCCATCTCAGGGCACACCGAGGGGAAGGGAAGAAGGTCTGTACCTCCAAGAGGCCAGGGGAGCAAGATACGTGGCAACACAGAGCCAGCCCACCGGAGCTGGGCGTGGAGGCAGGCACGGGGCGGGCAGGAGGGGGCCGCTGGGAAGAGCTACTGAATTCAACGTCCCACAGCCCGGGCCAGGGCCTGCTGCCAGTAGGAAAGCCAAGAAGCAGAGGGAGGTGGCTAGAGGGGTTTTCTTACCCACTTACACTGACAGATTCCTCTGTGATCCATGTGCCCCATTCGTGGATGAGGAAACTGAGGCTCTGTAAGCAAGTAGCTTCCCCATGGGTTCAAAGGCACCCGTTCTGATTCAACCTGATCTGAGGCTGAGAGCTTGCAGGTGACTAGGCCAGGTGCCTCGTAAGAGCTGGGTGATGGGTATTCCCCCAATTGCCGTAGAGTGCATGGTAAGGCAGGGAGAGTATCTGTCTGATTCATTGTTAAACTCTCCGTACCTTGTGTGGTACCTGCCTGTCCTATGAAAAAGGGTATGAACTCCACTTTACCAATGAAAGACATAGAAACAGAGCAATTAAGGGACTTGCCGAGGGTCTCATAATTAATCAATGGCTAGGGCTCCAACTTAGATCTTTTCTTGCCAAATCCCACTCTTTCTTCCCGAGCCTTCCAAGTTTAGGGAGAACTGAGCACTTCCTAGTACAGACTGGAACAACTCAGCGCTGATTTCAGGGCTGCGGTGGCTGGGAGGACAGGGAGTGAATGGAGAAGCGGTGAGGGCTGTGGGGTAGCGAGGTCTGAGTGAGGAGGAGGCAGAGAGAAGTCTGCAGGTGGGTCCAAGGTACCTCCACAGAGCTGCCAGTGCTGGGGAAGAGTGGGGTACAGGGCCGTGGACTCAGCCCAGGGGACACGCAGTGCAGGAGCCAAGAGTCCAGACGGTCCCAGACAGCAGGATGAAGGTACCTCCTCTCTGTGCAGTCCCTGCCTGGGGACCTTCTCTGAGAACCAGCCCCCACTTGTTCCCCGATTCAGGAGCTCCACACACACACATAGTATAGTGCTGGAGCTCTGTGGCATCCTTACTGCCCCCCGGGAGGGCCGTGAGACAAATGACAAGCAGCGTTCTGATTTATAGCCAGATTCCAGGCGTGGCAATCCTCCCTAAACTAACATATAAAGGGAATGCAAGTCTATTCAGGATCCCAGGGGGACTTGCATGGAAAAAAATGATTCTAGATATTCATATGGAAGAAAAAGTTTGTGAGAATTGCCAAGAAAGCTTTGAGGAAATGGGGTTACGAGGGAGGACTTGCCCTATCGGACAGTAAGATGTTATCTAAAGTTTCTGTAATCGAAGGAGGAAGAGATAAATCAAGGAGCGAGACAGGGCACTGAGCTCAGAAACTGAGCCAAGTGTATTCGGGACCGTAATATACGATAAAGGTGCACGGCAGATATGACTTGTTTTTCCATCGCTTTGTTCTTTTCTTCCTACCACAAGTATTCAGTATCCAAGTCCTATTTACGTCTATATGCAAGACCTTCCTCAGTTCATCCAGCAGACAATCATTAAGCAGCTCCTAAAATTCTCATAGCAATACATTAAGCAGATGTCAATAGCCTCCTCTGTAGATGTGAAACCTGAAGCTCAGAGAGGTTAAGTAATCTGCCCAAGGTCACACAGCTGGTTTTCATTGGTGCCGACATCTGAACCTAGGTCCAGCTCTTAGCAGTGCAGCCTGCTGTCTCCTTGGTCTACATACTCATGCAGAGATGAGAAGCACATGGTCCCTGTCCTTATAGAGCTTACAGGCGAGTGAGGCCGGCAACAGCCACCTACATGTCAGAATAAGAGGCGACAGGGAAATGTCATCCAGAAGAGACAGGTTGGGTGCAGGCTCTGCCACTGGCTGTGCCAGCTTCAGCAAGTGCCTTAACCATTCTGGACTTCACTGTCTTTGCTTGTTAGTGGGGTCAACAACCTCAGCCCTCCCTCCACCCCCCACCCCAAGCTTCCTGCTGCTGGGAAGTAAACTTAGGACTTCTTGAGAAAAGCCTGTCGGAAGCGTGGTTGGATGGACAAATGCTGGCTAACAAATTCCTAGGTGAACATTAGGTCTGTGGTCATCTGCATACAGCGGAGACCCATATCTCTTCTCCCATATAAATGTATGTGGGTGTGAACAGGTGCACATGTGTACAAGGCATGTGTGTAGTCGTGGCTTCTCTGAGCCTAGAAATCCCCATGGTGCGTGTGAGTGCGTGACGATGTGTGTGCTGGGTGTGGAATGCAAACTTGTTCTCTGCTCCTAGGACCACCTGTAAAATATTAATAGTATGGACCCTTTTAAAAGGCAGGTGCCTCTTGTAAAAGAGTGAGAGCACAAACGACACACCTTCCTCACACCTCCTGTCCATACTTGGGAGCTGAGTGTGCATTTCTAACCCCACCCACGCCCCACCCTCCACAGCTCCCAGCGCAGGCCCCTCAGCCCGCCACTTGTGTGGGGCGCTGGTGACAGCCCGGCAGGGGCAGGCACGTTCCACCTGGCATGGCCCTTGCCTGGGCTCACCCTCTGGAATGGGCACGGGCGCAGTGCTCCTTGACAGATCGGACCCTGACCTTGGCCTTGTCAGCAGGATGGAGGGAAGACACTTCCCCCAGGTTTCAGAAAAGGCTCTTGCCTGTCACCCCCTCCACCCCCCCACCCCTGCCTGCCTCACCAGCAAAGCAGCCAAATGCCAGGAGGCTGCTTTGGCTTTCGCTTTGTACAAACAGGAACCCTGGAATTCCTCCCAGGAACCTCCACCGTGTCTCTGGGCAGCAGGGAGGGGTTGCTACACACACTGTGGGTTCCATGTGGTCCAGGGTGGGGTCGGGCAGGACGCCAACCACAGCCCAGGAAGCAAAGCAAGCAAGCAAGGAAGGAAGGGTCTCGATAGAACCATGTAATACTGAGAATGTCTAGGACCGGGATTTGGGCACAGTGTTCATTCAGAGAATGTGAGGAGCTCCCTGTATCCCAGGAATGCGGGTGACAACGAAGGCAACCGTGGGCCAAGCGGCTGAGTCCTGAACACTCGGCATATATCAGCTCACATGCCGATGAGGCAGGCAGTATCATTGTAGTGTAGACCAGCACTGTCCAATCAGGAGCCACTCACCACCTGAGGCTGCTGACTGAGCATCTGACATGTGGCCAGTCCCAGTAGAGCTGAAAGACTTAAATACACGCCGGAGTTCTAAGACTTAGTGTGACTACAAGAATGTAAAATTCTCATTATAATTTGTCCATTAACTCCATATTGAAATGATCGTATTTTTCATATCGGGTTAAACAAAATATGTTATTAAAACAAAATTCACCTGTTTCTTATGACTTTTTAGTGAGGCTACTAGAAACTGTAAAACTCCACATAAGGCTGACATTATGTTTTGCTAGACAGTACTGACCTGGAAAGATACAAGTGTCCACAGAGGGATTACAGTAGGCGGGGAGGGAAAACCACTGAGAGTTCTGATCCCAGCGCCTCCACTTACCATCTGTGCACACTCGGACAAGTAACCCAGCCTTTCGGAGCCGTTGTCTGCCTCTATAAAAGGCATAATACTAATACTTCTGGAGATTGTTGGGGCGGTTAAAGAATAAAATGGAGACAAGGCATACGAAGCCCCTGCACATCTGAGGGGATCCGGGAAATGACTCCCATTGTTCCAATAACAGGAGAGGGATATTGGCAGGAGACAAGTGCCAGGTCCCAGCAAGCAGGGGTTTATAAAGACCCCAGGCCCGGTACCAGGTGGGTAGGAGGAGGGGCAGACTACTTGGCAGGCTACACTGGGCTCAGTGCTGGGGTGTCTTCTGAAGAGTTAAGGTTTCCACATCCTGGATTTTGTGTAGGAGAAAGAAATACTGATGATGGTGATGATGGTGGTGATGATGGTGCTGACAGTGGTGGTGCTGGTGGTGATGATGGTAGTGCTGGTGGTGATGGTGGTGCTGGTGGTGATGGTGGTGGTGGTGATGATAATTCTTGTAGGTGAGACTTGTGTCTAACCACCCTGGGTCAGGGTCCCTTGACGCTGACCATGGATTTCGTAGCCCATCCACTTATTTGTTCCACGGACGTGAACAGCCCTGCCATGTGCCCAGTCCCTTCCTACTTCAGGAGATGCCGTGATAAACGGTTGGCTCTGTCCTTACCATCGAGGATGGCTCGTGTATTAGAGACAGATTTTGATACTAGCAGAGAGAAATGTGTTGAGAAATCAGAGAGGAAAGCTCAGAGGGCTGTGAGAAATAAATACCAGTTCTGAGACCCTGAGCCTGAATTCCTGGGGAGACCCCCCCAGACACCTGCACATTAAGTAGTTTCTTAAAGATCCTTACACACACTTGACTTTAAAAACCATTGAATTAGATGGACTCCAGTCTCTCCTCCAGCTTTGATTTGTGTTAGTCTTGCACGTCTCCCCCTCCTTTCTTTCCCATGACAGGAGGAGGTGGAGGGGGAAGGGAGAGAAAGAATTAGAAGAGAAGGAACTAGGCCTCTCAAAACATGAGTAATGGACATTCCAGGGGATGTGATAAAGTCTGTGCCCGCCCACCCCAAGGCCTCCCATCTGTAGGCAAGTCCAGGCTTGGGGAGACTATGGATCTGACGGGCTTTGGTCGGGGTAGCCTTGGAGGAGGCAGTGAGAGAAAATGAGAGCCCAGGACCACAGGAGGGCACCGGAGGGGTCCACCCCGCCTCTCTCCTTCACTGAGTCTGGGAGTGGAGGAAAGGGACACGTGCTACGAGCCTGCCCATGGGGGAAGGAAGACGGGGTGTCTAAGGGTAGAGGGATTTCTGAGAGAGCAGGGACTCACACGCCTGCCTTTGGGCAGAACAGTAGACTTGCCTGGATAGCGAGAGAACCAGGGGAAATTGCTCGTTGCTGTGACTTTAGGCAAGCCACTTGCCCTCTCGGTGCTCACTTTCTAATCTTGAAAACAAGGCGGTTGGACTTAACCCCTACTTCCAGCTGGAGCCACCTGGGGTCCACCCACTCACTCATTCACTGGGTGGGCCCATGACGTCACCAGCAGCGGGGCTTATGTGACAGAATTCTTGTAGGGGAACTCATGCTCCTGCCCCTCTAAAAAGAGTGTTGCTGACCTTTGCACCCCAAAATGGGTGTCCCATGCTCTGAGATGTCCCTCTAGACAGGCTTCCTCCCTGTAAGGTGTCCAAAAGTGTTCTCCTGTTGGCCCATGTCTCCTCTTTCAACCCTGAGAGTGAAGCCCTGGGCTCATAAGGCTGGAAAGCACAGCACCAGCTCAAGCTCAAGGGGTCCACAGCTCAGTGGTCCTTAGGACCCTTGGGTGGGGCTGCGAAGTCCAATGCCAGGTTCCCCCAGGCTCCTGAGTCAGGCTGGGCAGGGGTCCAGGACTCCAGCGTTTTAACAGCTCCCACCGCAGGCGATCCTTGAGGTCTTGCAAGTTCAGGAAGCACCTTTGTAGAAACAGGTACCATTGAAAGCCTTTCGTCCTGCATGCCGCCCCATCTCAGTGAATAATGCCTCCCTCTGCTCCCATGAGAAACCTGGGGCCGTTATCCACCCTTATCGCCCCACCCGGGGCCTCCATCCCCTGCTTCTGACCTTCAGCTGATCCCAAGCTGTGACCGCCTTGCCCCCATCCTGCAACTTCAGGGCTTCCTCTGGCCAGGAGGTCAGGTCCTTACACCGAGCTTGGAGGGAAGAGGATGAATCAACTGTGCAATCAGAATGATCAGGACTAAACCATGGAGTTGGAATTTAGGAAGGGGACCTTCTTGAGCATGTTACTTAACCTTTCCGAGCCTCAGTGTCCTCATCCGTGAAATGGGGGCATCTACCTCTGAATGTAGACATGGCAGAGAATGAGTAAGGTGGGCCCAGAGCCCGGAGCAGGTGGGCCCTCCGTGAGTATTGCTTTCCTTCCTCCTGGGAGTCTGGCTCAAGGCTGTGTTTCAGCCCCATCCTTTGGGGATACCCCTGTTTTCCTTTCCTACTTCAAGGGCCGCTCTCCCAGACACTCAAGTGCCCACGCTGTTCCTTCTGCCTAAAACGCCTTTCACCCCTTCTCTGTTCGTGAAATTGATATCATCGTAACTGCTCCCCCTCCAGGCAGCTTCCTTGGGCCGTCCCCAAGTCGAGCAGCCAGCATCCCACGTGGGCACTCATGGGTACTTGTTCTCGCCCAGGTGGAAGGGAATACATCACTCAGCTGAGCTCTCTGCTGGCTTTGCCCCGTGTCTGAGCTGCCCTTCCTCACGCCTTCCTCCTGCAAGGACAAACCCCAGGCCTTGGCGCGTGCAGTGTCCTCCCATCCTTGCTTATGCTTCCTCCTTCCTGTGCCTGACGCATTCCCTACTCAGTCTGGCTGTCACTGTGGGTGCACATTATAGGGTCCCAGTGCATACTTGTGGGCTGAGTCAATGAATTAGTAAACAAAACGAGAACCAAACAGGTGTGGGCCTGTGTGCCGGGTAGGATGTATGTGGGAGAGAGCGGTGGGAGGGAGGGAGCGACCGCTGACCTTTCTGAAGTGGAGGTTTCATGCAGGGGAGTGGGGAGCAGGGGAGACAAGATGCCCTGGACCCAGTTGCTAAGGGGACTGAGCAGCAAACAGCAGCATCTGGGCTTGGCTCCTGAGCACGGAACGAGGAGTCAAGACCCAGCTCTAGTCCGGGCTCTGACCTCACCTCTGAGCCTTGATTTCTTCCTCTGAAAATGGGGACAAGAAACCCACTCTGCCCATGCACCAGGCAGGACGGTGGGATGGCAAAGGGAAGGGGTAGCACACAGCCTGCGCCCAAGAGCCAGCTCCCACACCTCCTAACTCTAGTGCGGGCTTAAAAGGCCGTCTCACAGCGAGAGCCCTGTGACGATGGAGCAAAGTTAGGTGCTGAGTGCTTGTGAGAAGGAGCTTGGTGGAGGCACAAATGAGAGAGGCACGGACATCAAGGTGATTTGGGATGAGGAGGTTCAAGTTCAAGGCCCTTGTGAGAGTTCCTGGAGGTGGGTGCTGCATGGATTGTGGGCTGCAGCCGTCTGTCCTTCCAGCCACTGCCCTTGGTATTTAAATCTGTCCCTCCACACCCCCCACACACAAATACACAGGCATGCACACACACACACACACACACACACACACACACACACACACACACACACCAGTTGGCCTCCTTAGCAGCTCTCTGGCCCTGTATTCCAAGCAGCCACAACCTTGGAGTTGGATAAACAAGGAAACTTTATTCCTTGGATAAACAAGGAAACTCCAGCTCTTAAATGATCAAAAATGTCAGCTCTTGTTGGGCCCTCACTGTGGGCCAGGACCACATACGTCTCCTTTAGTCTCACAAGACAGCTCTGTGTGGCAGGAACTTTTATCATCCTCACTTTACAGAAGAGGAAACTGAGGCACAGGGTGTCACTGATCCCCATGCCACCCAAGCTTCAAAAAACTCAGCAAGTTTGCCATGCAGAGCTGGTGTGACTCACTCCAGGGGTGTCCTGTATGCCAGCTCCTCGCCTATGTTTTGTCCCCTGGATCCCCAACCTGCCTGAGTCAGGACCCAGTCCAGTGAGGCAGGTGAGGGGTGGCTAGGCTCCGGCCATGGGGGGACCAGAGGTCATCTGTGAGGCCCAGCTCAGGGAGCTGGCTGTCTGAGCTGGAAGGCACCAGTGGGATCGTTTCATCCCAACCAGCCCTGTCATGGGACAAGTGGCTCATCCAAGGCCCCAAGCCTCAGCGTGGGGGCTAGAGCCCAGGGCTTCTTACCTCCAGGGATGGGTGTAGATGCTGGAAGAGGCTCCATCTGCCCTGTCAGGCAGCTGCTCACTCCACTCTTGTACCTGGAGCAGGCCTGAGCTCAATGGATGGCCATTTCTTTCACCTTTGTCTGTATTGACTATTGCCCCAGGCCTGGGCCTCTCTGATCACCCCATGGCCACCCCCACACCCAGACCTGGGACATGGAAAGCTCTCGGTTCCTTTGGTCCATTGAATGAACTGGAAATTGGGCAAGAGCAGTGTCCCTTAGAGGTCACTTGTGGAGCATGGGACCCAGAGTCAGAAGAGCTGAGTGTCTAATTGTCTTACGGTGTCTCTGAGCCTCTACGGGCCTCAGTTTCATCATCTGCCAAATTGAGGCCATCAGTGCTAACCTCACAGCATTGTTTTGATCACAGGCTGGTCAGCAAAGACCCCTATTTTCCCCGGGGGGTGGGGGGGAGGCACGTGTCCCTGGCATGGCCTCTGGCCATGGCCTCTACCTGCTTTCTCCATGTCTTTGAACCCTAAGCCCCAGAAACATTGACCATGTTCATTCCTTGCCATGCCACAGTGCTGCTAGCTGATGCTCATGCTGTTCCTCAGTTTGGCCACTCTCGCTCTCTTGGCCCTTCTGGTCAATTCTCACTCCCCTTTTAAGATGCAGCACAAATGCCTCCTCCTCCAGGAAGCCCTCCATGTTCCTATGCCACCACCCCTTCCCTTCTCACCTTGCTGTCATAGACCTCACCTAGGCTCTGCTGAGGCATCCACAGTGTGACCTTTGGGTGCGATGCCTTAAAAGACTGACACTCAGTTCAAATCCCAACTCTGCCATTTCCTAGTGGCCGTGGGCAAATTATTTGACCTTTCTGTGGCTCAGGTGACTCATCTGTACATTGGGGGAGATGATTAGATGACTTATTGAGAATGTAAACTAATCAAAGAGGCAGGAAAGGCAAAGCAATGTGTAGACCTTGATTCAAAGAAACCATTCGATTCAAAAAAATATTTGAGACAGTCAGTGAAATTTGAATATGGACCAGGTGATAACTAGAGAAAATTACAAAAGTATGACTACTTTTATTGGTGTGATAATTGCATGGGGGTTAAGTTAGTTTGTTTGCTTTTAATTATTTCAGACTTTAGAGCGCACTCTGAAGAATTTCAGGGAAAAGCACGTGACGTCAAGAATGAAAAAGTGTGCATGTAGGTGGGGGCAGTGGATAAAGCAAGATCGGCAAAGAGCTGATGGTTGTTCCTGGTTTTATTATCCTCCCAACTTTTATGACAATTTGAACATATCTCGAACAAAGAACAGGTTTTAAATTTGCTTATGTATAAAGTGCCGATAGCAATGCCTGCCATTTGACATGCATTCTGCAAGGGTTAGCTGTAATTCTTATTAGTAGCACTATTGCTCTCTAACAGAAGTTAGCAAACCTTCCTGATCAAAGATCAGATAGTAAATATTTTAAGCTTTGTGGGCTATAAGGTCTCTGTGGAATATTCTTCTTTGTTTTGTGTTTTTTATTATTAGTATTATTTGTTTACCACCCTCTAAAAATGTGAAATCCATTCCTTGCCCTTAAAAAAAATGCGTTGGGCCCGATGTGGTCCACGGCTGTGGTCGCCTTTTTATTCTTCTGTCTCCTTAGAAGGCTGGACATTCCCTGAGGCTTTGTAATTAGAGCTTAGTAGAGTCTTTGTATATGTTTGATGAATGAATGAATGAATGAACCCAATGAATGAGCATGAGGGCTCATTATTTGGAAAGAAGCCTGACTCCCTGCCCTTCTACTCTCTCCATATAAAGTTGGTGTCCCTCGCCAGAAGCTTACAAGACTGCATGTTTATAAACCAATTAGCAGAAAATCTAAGAGAATCTTCCAGGGCCCATGACATGCAGTCTGGCCAAAACACTGAGTCAACTGCAGGCACTTTTAATTCCCTGAAGATCCATCCCAGCCAGAAATGGAAAGCTCTGGACAGCACCCAGTCCTCCAAACACTCAGGCCAGGTGACTTCAGGGGGTTGGAGCTAAGAGCTTTCCAGGACGGTGACCCCACCTGAAGGCAGCCACTGGGGCCCTGGGCACAGATCCCTAGGGGTTCACTCCTGGGAGGTGCTCAGGAAAGAGCTGTTCACCCACTCACATCACGGATGCCCGGTCGGCTACACCAGAAATGTGGTAACAAAGCCATGGGGAGGGCAGGTGGGCCACATCCACGCCCTGGGCTCATGCCGGGGGCTTTGCCCGAAACTGCTTCCAGACAGGGCAGCCCTTTCCTAAAGCCCCCAGGCCCCGTTGGGCCCTGCTGGGGCCATTTTTGTCTCAACCCTGCCCCCTTGTGGAGAATCTGAGTGCAGCCTCCCTAACTCCCGCAAGCCAAGCTCTGGACCATCCCTACCATTCACTGAGCACTTGTCCAGGGCTGCCAGGCTCAGTGCTGGGCAACGGAAGAGGCAGAAAAGGGCAACTCATTCCTGAAGGGTTCCCATCTCCTTTTCTGGGTGCCCTTGGCAACTTGGGCTCAACTCCATTAGAGTCCTTACCACCCTGTGTTACCTTTTGTGTGTCTCTGTATTGTGACACAGAGACACATAAGGAGATGCACAGGAGATGCTTAGGGAAGATGTGCGGTGGGCAGATGGAGGAATGAATGAATGAATGAATGAATGAATGAATGAATATGAATGTGAATGAATGTGGGAGTAATACAGCATGGTGGTTACAAGTAAGAGCTCTGGAGGGACACTCTGGTGTTATAGACCACTTCCCAGCTGTGAGACCTTGAGCAGGTTACTTAAGACCTTTAACCTCAGTTTCCACATCTGTGAAATGGGGATAATACTAGTGGCTGCTCGTGAGGGCTGCTAGAGATGCTGTCATCAGTCTCCAGGTAGATGCACTGGCCTCCTCATCTATTGCCACTGGCTACACAGAATTTCCTCCGACTCTCCCTACGTCACCACCTACCTTGTTAACCTTTGTGCTTTGTGTTGACCCATAACCTCATGGGTGTTATCCACTGGGGATAAGGATGTGGCTGAGGGGCCTGAGCTCCATGGCTCTGTCACTCTGCGCAGGCACTGCAGGTTGGGGCACAGAAGACCCAAGAGCAACCTGACCAGGTAAAAGAGGCCAGGGTGACGTCACGGAGTGACCTGCAGAGCTGCAGCTCTAGGCACTCTCTCAGGCCAGACGTGGGGTTCTGAAGTGATCAGGGTCACGCTCCCCAAGTGGCCCCAGATCGCGCATTCAAGGTCAGCCTGTGCCTCCTGCCACCCAAAATGAGGACGGACCCTGCATTTTGCTGATGGCTGGTCTCCAGGTGCAGGAAGGGCAAGAGAGCTGGGCCTTTGGGATTTGGTTAACGTCTCAGGGGAAGAGACCAACAGAAGGTCTGGGGGCCTCTTATCTCTGTTCTCTGGCCAAGACACTAAGAAATGTCCCTGGTAGCTGCACACTTCTATTCCTTTTAGGATGAAAAGGAGAGTATGTATCTTTATGACAATGGTCCATGTACCAAGGCAAAGGGCAGGTGGACATGGCATGCTATCCTGGACATTCGAGGTGGCTGATGTTGCGTGTGTGTGTGCGTGTGTGTGTGTGTGTGTGTCAGAGAGAATGTGTCAGTGTGTGTGAAAGCTGCAGGAGTGTGCAGCTGAGGGCTGGGAGGTTTCTTACCACAAGATGGCGCCAACAGCAAGGGCCTGGCTCAGCGGACCCAGAGTCCATCTCTCCACAGCGCCAGGGACATATAACCACTTCCCTCAGTCCACGGGGCCTTCAGCGCAGCTTCCTTCTGGAGATTTGCAACTTGGCATGGAGACAGCAGGATGGACAGTGACCATGGGGACAGGGGTGCCCACCCAGTTACAGCCCATCAGGCTCAGCTCAGAGTGTGCAGACCCTCAAGCCCTGTGCTGGGTACTGTGGAGCCAGGGGGTGCACAAGCAAAGCAGTGCAAGGGGGAGGTCATGCTTTGGAGCGCCCGCCACGTGCCAGGCGCTGCACTACTGCTTCCGCACACATAGTGCCCCTTACCCTCCCAGCTCCTGGAGGGGGCATCCCTGTGGCCGTAGCACAGACGGGGGTGTGAAGGCGCAGAACGGTTAGGAAGCTTGTCCACGGCTCCATGGAGACGGCCCACTTCTCGGGTCTTGGGTTCTCTTCCTGGGTGGGGGCCAGAGATTCCGTTAGGCTTCCTCTGTTGCGGGAGGTGGCACCTCCAGCGGCCTGGGATAGGCTTCCTGGAGGAGAGGGTTTTGTTGTTTTTCTCCTGCTCCTTCTTCTGCCAGGGGTGTGTTCTGAGGGCCTGGGCTCTGGGACTGGTGCCCCTGAAGCTTAGCTTTCCACTGTCACAGTCTGACAGGGAAAATGTTCTCTCCGCAGTGTCAGGAAGAGGGGTGTGTTTGTGTGAGTTTGGTTGGTTTCAATGATTTGGAGGTTTGGGGTTTTGTTGTGTCATGTTGTGTTTTTGAGGAAAACCAAACAAGGGAGGCAAATACCTGCCTCCCAGGTAAACAGGAACCAGCACTGTCAAACCCCCAGAGCAATTGGTGCCCATCAGCAACCTGCCTAAAACCAAGCCTACAGGTGACAAAAATCTCAAATCGAGGTTTGACTTTTTGATTTTCAAGGGCCCTTTACTTGTTGAATCAATATTTACTGCACTTATGATGTGCCAATCCTAGAAACATGAGTCCAGCGAATCCAGCCTCTCTACCTGGGCCATCTCCCCTGGCCTCTGGCCCTGGCAGCCACGCGTACAAGAGTGGACCTCACTCCCCCCCACAGAGACCCCTGGGAAGCCCAGCACTCTGCACACAGCCTCATATTTTAATAAACCACCTCTCACGTCTGTCTCCCCATAATCTGTGGGTCCCACAAGCACAGGACATTTTTGAATTCCTCTTCAAATCCCTAAAACTTAAGACAGACTGTGAACTGGCTCAGCAAACATTTGCTGAGTGACTGAAAGAGCCCAGAGGAGGCCGAGCGGGTAGGAATGCGAGGTGAGTCATTTGTGTCTCGGCCCAGACATGGACCGTGTCATCCTGGACCCATCCCTCTGCCTCTTTGGGTCTCAGTTTCCTCCTCAGGCAAAGGTGGAAGAATCTCTCTGAACAGCTCAGCACTTGTTGTTCTGAGAATGAAGTGGAGATCTATACATTCCATAGGGCAGGGCTCCTCTGGAATGGAGGGGTGGTGGCCTGGGTCCCCACCTCTGCTAACCTCAGAACTCCGGAGGTTCACGTGGAGAAGCCCAGCAGGGACTGCACTGGCCTGGAAGGCTGGAAGCTGGCAGCAGCCCACGTTCTCTGTGCTCAGGCAATTCTCCTCCTTCTGGGCCTGCATTTTCTCAGGTGTAAAGATGGAGGGGCTGGGATGGTGATTCGGGGAGGCAGCCAGCGGGGGCAGGGCAGTGACTGGCTCCCAGAGATACCGACAGCTGGAAGCCCCTACACTCGCAGAGCCCCAGAACTGCCTCCTGTCCTACCTGCCCACAGGGTGGTTCTTGGGCCTGATTTCCCCTTCCCAGCTGGCCCTTTGTGCTGTGACGATGAACCTCGTAGCTGGGGGATGCGAATGGGGCTATGGAGAGGGGTGCAGGCAGGAGGAGTGGAGCAAGGAACCATCGCCCTTTAGTACAGAACACAAAGCTTCCTCTCTACAAGGGCTGGTGCTGGCATAACTCCCTTTCCACAGAGGCAGGGAGAGCCAGCGCGGGGGCGATGGGGTCGTGCTCCTGCCGCCACGCACTGCAGCCCTTTCCTGGCACTCAGCGGGAAAATAATAATAATAATAATAGTAATAATGACAATAAATATATAATAATAAGGATAGGTCGGCTCGCTGAAACCCAGTTTTAAATATGAGTCAGCTGGCTCTGTAGCTGTTAAAGATCCTTGGTGGAGTAAAACAGGTGGGTCTTATACAGAGAAAAGAGCAATGGCACATGGCCTACCATTTACAAAATGACTCATCGGAAGGCATTTCCTTCTGAAAGCCTCAGCTCGGGCCAACTCGCCAACCTCCCAGGCTGTGGGATGAGGTAGGATAGGAAACACTCAGGAGACTCAGCAAGGCCAGAGTTCTGATGGAACGCGGGGTCCCACCGCCCACCAGCAGGGGGATTTGGCAGTTGGCTTAATGTCTCTGAACTCTTGCTTTATTGAGGAGAAAGGAGATGTCTGGCTGTTAAAAGAAGGGTAAAATTTAATGGAAACCTTTGAACACCACGAAGATGGGAAGGTGATTGTCCTTTGGCTTTGAAACCTCTGCCTGGCAGCCCCCCTTTATCACTGCCGTTCCCCCGCAGGCCCTCTCGCCAGCCCCCACGGCCATGGCTTTCACCCCGGCGCCAGTGGAGGACACATCCTCACGCCCCCAGTTCTGCAAGTGGCCATGTGAGTGTCCGCCGTCCCCACCCCGCTGCCCACTGGGGGTCAGCCTCATCACAGACGGCTGTGAATGCTGTAAGATGTGTGCACAGCAGCTCGGGGACCACTGCACGGAGGCTGCCATCTGTGACCCCCACCGGGGCCTCTACTGCGATTACAGTGGGGACCGCCCGAGGTACGCAATAGGAGTGTGTGCACGTAAGTGAGACCTTCCCTTCCCTCTGGCCAGTCCCCAGCGTCCCCAGCTCTGGCCCAGGGCCCCTCATGCAGAACCTTCCCCTTGCCAGGCTGCTGTTCTGTGGCAGGCACCCCCCACGTCCCAGTCCATGATTAGAGGCCAGTGGCGGGGTCCTTCCTGACAATGGATGCCTGCACTCCTCTTGCCTCCAGAACCTGGCATCCTGCTCTTTTCTCAGTCCTAGAGACACATCCATGGCTGCCTTCAAGGAGACAGAAGCCACCAGGAAGGACCTCAGCCTGGTTTCATTCTCTTAGTGGTAGGGCCCCTTGCTGGACGCCCATGGCCTCCTAGGGGCACCAAGACCCTGCAGAGCTCCAGATATTTTAGTAATATTATAAATTAGAATAATATATATATTTTAAATTCACTAGTCTTGAAAGAATAAAAGCCAGCAGCCTGCAACCCTCTCTTCCTACTACCCACCTACATGCCTTCAGTTACTAGAGTTTTAACTTTAAAACTGAACTTCTTTCTTCTTGTAGTTACGACTACATAATACACATCTACTGTTGTATCTTGATTGCCTTAAAATATGAATTTTGGATATTCTATTAATGATCTTCTATGATAGCTGATGACCTAACGACTTAGCTCACCAGTGCCACTGGACACCTCCCCCGTCTTCAAATGTCACTGTCACATTTTCATTTATACAATAATCCTTATTTACAGTATTATAAGTATGTAAATATTGTTTGCAGCAGCCTGGCTAGTGTACAAGTTTGAATTTCCTTTCTTATGAAGCCTTTTGTTTTTCCTGGAGTGTCTATTTGCCTTTGCTTTTTTGACTCTTGGTCTTTTATAATATCCTCATGTTGGGAGGTGGCAAGCTGTTGCTCTTTGTAGTCTGTGCTCTGCAAGTGCCCATCATATCCCTTTTGGTTCCCAGAGACCTCCTTTCTGGGACTTTCTGATCTTCTGCTTTGATCTGGACTGGTACTCATTTAGCTTGAATCATCTAAGCGTTTATCCAGGATACCTGACTCAGCATGATGAAGAGAGGCAACTATGCATCGTGACACAGCAGCTAACTTCAGAAAAGTAACACAAAGCCTCATAAACCCAAGAACCTCTTTCTTCCATTAGTGCTGAATCGAGACTCCCCCATAATAGGATTCCATATCTACCCCATTACATGTTTGCACACGACATAGCCTCTCATCTCAGCTAACCTACTGTGTCTTCCGAGGTGGGTGGTTGATGAGGGATACACACATAATTCCAAGTCAGACAATCCTATCTGAGCCTCACAGTTAATTTATGAGCTTCTTCTGCTCTTTTGTCAGTGATTCATGCTTCAACTTTCATACCAAGTCATCTGTCTTTAGCTTTACAGGTAACGACCCTTGATTCTCCCATTCCACTTTGCTTTCTTTTATTCATATGCATTATCAGTCCCCCCAAAACAAACAGTGTGTTCAAACAGACAGACTCATCTGACGTGTTGATTGCAAATGTTATTCCTGAGTCCCACCCAGACTTATGAATCAATTTCCTGGAACTGGGGATGGAATCTACAACTTTACCAAGCTTCACAGGTGATTCTCAGGCACGCTCAAGTTTGAGACTGACTGGTAACGTACAGTAGCCCCCCTTATCCATGGGGCATCCTTTCCAAGACCCCTGGTGGATGCCTGAAACCACAGATAGTACCAAATCCTATCTACACTGTTTTTTCCTATACATACCTATGATAAAGTATAATTTATAAATTAGACGTAGTAAGAGATTAATAACTAATAATAAAGTAGAACAATTATAACAATATACTGTAATAAAAGTTATGTGAATGTGGCATTACTAAGTAAAATAAGGGTGACTTGAATACAAGTACCGCAATGCCAGGAGAGTCAACCTGGTCACTGAGACAGCTACTGAGTGACCACCGTGCAGGGAGCATATACAGTGTGGGGACGCTGGACAGAAAGATGATTTACCTCCCAGGAGCAGGATCATGCTACTCAGAATAGCCTTCAATTCAAAACGTATGAATTGTTTGTTGCATTGTTTATTTCTGGAATATTCCATTCACTATGTTCAGACCGCAATGGACCACAGGTAACTGAAACCGTGGAAAATGAAACTGTGGTGGTGGGGGAGGGGTACTGCTTACTGTCA
Organism: Rhinolophus sinicus; assembly: GCF_036562045.2. Lineage (NCBI taxonomy): Eukaryota > Metazoa > Chordata > Mammalia > Chiroptera > Rhinolophidae > Rhinolophus > Rhinolophus sinicus. Next base: position 5,985,426 of record NC_133761.1, on the reverse strand, counting down.
GTCCTATACTCTCTCCCCGTACCCAGGTAAGGAAACTTGGCTGAGCCTTCCCGCACTAGAATTCCCTCTAGTTGTATGACACTGTCACATTGTTTCTTTCCCCTTTTACAGCCGACTTCAAGGTTATTAAAAAGGTAATTCAGTTCACTGTGATTATACTAACTTGGAAAGCTATGATATAGTGACATCTTACCAGGTGCCAGGCATTAATGCCATTCTCTCACGGACCCAGAGACTGGGCAGGCCCCGGAACGACTTCTCCTGCCTTCCATTCCCCACCAGAGGCCTGGAAAACCACCTTCCCAATCACCCCCTCCCCCATCACTGTGTGTCTCAGTTCCTGCTTCACTCAGGACAGCCTCTTAGCTCCCCTTCACCATGAGGCCTCTGTGTATTCTGTCTTTTCATTTGGAAAGAAAACTGTGGTCTGCAGGAGATTTTAATAGGTTTACAGTGCCAAGGGTTCCCTGGTCGTCTAGGTTTGCAGACACTGGAACAAAATTAAGCAAGTGTTAGAGAACTTCTCGGAGGTTTTAAATGTTCGTGTCCATTGTAAAATTCCAAAAAGGGAGCTATCATAAGAAGCTTTTTCTTTTCAAGCTTATTTGCACAGTGAACTCTTTTTGTCCAGGTAGATTTTTACTCACCCACCCCACCCCAACACACATACACACACGCACACACCTCATTAATGTTCTACTGAACGTCTTCCCAAAAATGCTGCCATAGGGTCTGAGTTCATGGGACCCTCGTGCAGAAAAGAAGAAAGGCCAGGGTTTGTCAGTTATAGAGAGGAAGGCGCCTCGGGACCAGAGGGGAAAGAGAAAGAACTAAATAGACAAAGTCATCAAATGGTCAGCCGAACCAGTCCCCAAGGCAGGCCCTCTGTCCTTGGAGATGAGCCTGTAAGCTGGCCGGGGCAAGGCAGGTGATAAAAACGATCAATGACAGCACGGGCACATAAAACACAAAGGGAGAATGATGGGAACTGGAGCAAACTGGTCAATGCAAGCTGTGGCTGTCAGAGGTCCTGGGTACCAGCCATCCTTGTCAGGCCAAAAAGGGAGCTTGGGCTTGTCCGTCCCACTCAGTTTTCAAGAAAACCCAGAAATCCAGATTTGGGTATGATTTGTAAATGTTGGCAACACGTTAAAAAAAAAAGATTTTTTAAATATTCTGTGCGCCAAACTAAATACTTCTGTGGGCAGAGAGTGACCTCTGAATTATACTCTTTGGCTATTTTAGTTGTACAAACACTACACTGCATTTAACGCAGCTGGGTCGGGCCTGAGGTCAGTGTGGTTTGCTGGAAGGATCATGAAATTTACAGGCAGACAGACTTGGCTTTTGAATCCTGGCTCTGCCACTTTCCGGCTACGTGACCTTAGGCACATCACTTAAGGAGCTTGATCAAACCAACCTCTTGTGGTTGCTGAGAATGGCAAAGGAACACATTAAAGCCTCAACTGTGATTGGCTGCTCTGGGTCATTGTTTTAACCTTCCCTTGTAGAAGTCCTCAAAGGAGAGGCCAGCGAGTTCCAGGATCAGACTCCCCAGTAGGAAGAGTAAGGGAGTAGAAAACTCACACGTGGTCTTTGGAGCTGGACAATCTAAGTTCTCATCCCAAGGCCGTAACTAACTAGCATGACGATGTTAGGCCAGCTCCTTTAAGCTTTTATGTGCCACTTTCCTCCTCCAGGACAATGTGACAAATAATGCCTGCCTCTTTGAGTGGTTGGGATGTTAAGTATCTGATACATGGTAGAAGCCCAATAAAGATTAGGGCTCACCCCACCTCCCATCCATCCATCCATCCATCCATCCATCCATCCATCCACTGAGGCATTCACACAGCGAACACAGTGACGACACACTAACAAGATCACAATAAGACATGACCCCGTGTCCCTGCTCCCATGCAGCTGACAGTCCACGAGGGGTGTGGGTGAGGGGACTGAAGGCCTGGATGGCAAAGCAAGGTGACTCGAGTTCCCAGAAGTTCTTTAATAAGAGGTAAGCTCACCAGGCCAGGCCTGGACTTGTAAACCTGAGATTAGATAGGAGATGGTGAAGGAAACGGCCAGCTTCACCAGGAGCTAGTCCTTCAATTCGTTGGACAGTGAATGAGGAGGGGGCACTAGAGGCCGCTGACAGGCCCGTCCACAGCCATTGCACACCATCCATCCCGCCCTCCCTCTAGCCTGGGGTGAGCGGGCCTGGCCGGGCATCACCACCCAGTTCCCCCACCCTGCCCAAAGCTCCCAGGGGACTATGGACAGCTCGAGAAGCAGTGGTTCTCAATCTTGGCCGCAAACTGGATTCACCTGGGAAGCTTTAAAAAATACCAAGGTCAATAAATAAAAATGCTGAGTCCCAGGTCCACCCCCCTATTCTGGGCTTGGTATGGGCAACAGAATTTTAAAGAGCTGCCCAGGTGGGGCTGCTGTGCAGCTGGTGGTGAGAACCACTGAGCGAAGGGCTCACAGGCACCCAGCACGGCCTCGTCCATCCAAAGTCCCACCCACAGGGGCAGAGACCTGAGCTTCAACACATGCCCTTCTCCCTGTGCCCGCAACATGCTCATACACTCACAGGTGCACACACACCTTCCTGGAGCGAGACGGTGGAGTGGGGATAACTCAGAACACAAAAGTGAGAGATTCACCCACTGCTTCCTCTGCATTATTCTTTCTTTCTTTCTTTCTTTCTTTCCTTCCTTCCTTCCTTCCTTCCTTCCTTCCTTCCTTCCTTCCTTCCTTCCTTTCTTTCTTTCTTTCTTTCTTTCTTTCTTTCTTTCTTTCTTTCCTGTTCCCTCTCATTTACTGGTGTCTGGTAGAAGGGAATGGGCTGTGGACCTAGATCCCCTGGGTCTGAAGCGTAGTTGTGTCATTCACCTACTGGATGACCTTGAGCTAATGAATCACTTGACCTCCTTCTCCCCAAAGAAGAAAATAAAACTCCCCTTGTGAAGACATTGAGAGAACAGAATGAGATGACATATGAGATGGTTCCGGGCACAAGATGAGAGGGTCAGTTGTGTCAGTACCTTTCCTGTCGCACCTCCTCTGTGCACAGTCACACCCCAGGAGAAACAGCAGTCACATCTGCATCTCCACAGGCTGAGATTCTGCATCTCGCTGTGTCACCTCTGGCATGTGACATAACCTCACGGAGACTCATGTGATAACGTGGTGGTGTTTCCTTGTAGGAGGAAGTCAGCAATGCAAGAAAATGTGACACGGAGCAGGTCAGGGGACCAAGAACACAGCCAGCCCTAGGGAAACCTTCACTCCGGTTAAGATACTGGGGTTATTATTATTAATATCCACCCCAGGCAAATTCAGGCAATAAGCTGCAACCATGAGCTGACTGTGGATTCCAAACTCGCCCTCCTTGGGTGGGCGCCCTTACTGCTTGGGGCGCTCTGCCTGCATTTCCACACTGTCCTCAGGACAGGACATGCCAGCAAAGGAGGGACCGCTGGCCGGGCCCCGCATCCCCAGATCTCTCCTGGAACTCCAGGCTTGTGTAACCAATACCACATGGCCGCTCGGATGTCAACCAGGCAGCTCATGTCCAGTGAAGAACTCTGAGTCCTCTGACCCCCAAACCTGTCCCTCTAAGGACAGAGTGTCTCTCTGTCTAGGGTTCAGGGCACAGAACTGGCAGTCATTCTTGACCCTTCTCCTCTCATCCTCCCCTCCCATCGGTCAGCAGCTCATCCTTCCAAAAGCACCCAGAACTTGAGCCCTTCCCCTCATTGTCCTGGGTGCTTCCCTGGTCCAAGCGCCTCTACCTCCCACCTGGATTTCTGAGACGGCCTTTCTCCCTTCATCCTGTTCTCAGCTCAGCACCAGGGGTGTCCCTGTGTTCATGTCATTGAGTCAGCAGTCACTTATTGAGCACCTACTGTGTGTCAGGCACAGTTCTAGGCTCTGACAGCTTTGCATCTTCCTCTGAGCCTCCAAGGAAGCCCTCCTTCCCCTCATGCCCTGGCCCCTCCCACATCCCAGGTCTGCTCCCACCTCAGGCCTTTCCACATACAGTTCCCTCCGGGTCTGGAAAGCTCCTCCCCCAACACCTGGGCGGCTCACTTCCTCACCTCCCTCCCACGTTTGTTGAAGCATCCTCACTCAGTGAGGCCCTGCCTGCCCACCTTATTTTACTCTGCAACTGCCCCACCCCCACCCAAACCCCCACCAACGCTCCCTCCTGCTTCAGTTTTCTCCCTGGCACTTGTCCCCGTAACATTCCAGGTGAGTGATTTGTCTTTCCTCTGTCATTCCCACTACAATGTAAGCTCTGTGAGGGCATAGCTTTGTCTATTGTCTTCACTACTGAATCTCCAGCGCCTAGAACATGCCACACATACGCATGGAATGAATGGGGTGCTCGTTTCAAAGTGTTCTGATTCGTTTCCCATATCCGCCCCCTTCAGAAGCATGACCCCTAGTGGCAGATCTTTGTCAGTACCAGGCTTTGTGCCACGTGCTGGGGACAGGACAGTGGGTTAGCTGCCTGGTTTCCTGGCCCAGACACTTATGTCCTCTCACCTTGGCAGAGGGTGTTACTGGGTGACAGCTGCAGCTGTAAAGGAACTTCCGCTCTCCCTCTGCTCAAGTCCACCAAACTCCCCATCACTGGCTGGGCCCTGCCTTTGGCCTTGCCGTGCCCCTCCCCCATGGGAGGAGCTTCCCAGCCTTTGCGCGCTGAGCTGGCAGGGATACCGGTGCCCACCCGGCCTGACCTAGCTGCAATGTGTTTGCAGAGGTGGTCGGCGTGGGCTGCGTCCTGGACGGGGTGCGCTACAACAACGGCCAGTCCTTCCAGCCTAACTGCAAGTACAACTGCACGTGCGTGGATGGCGCGGTGGGCTGCACGCCGCTGTGCCTCCGCGTGCGCCCCCCGCGCCTCTGGTGCCGACACCCGCGGCGAGTGAGCGTGCCAGGCCGCTGCTGTGAGCAGTGGGTGTGCGACGACGATGCCAGGAGGCCGCGCAAGACGGCGCCACGCCACACGGGCGCCTTAGGTGGGTGCCAGGGGCGGGGTGGGCGGGACTCTGGGGGCGGGTTGCAGACCCTCCTGGAGCTCTGACCGCCTGCCTGTGGTTAACACAAGCCCAGTCCCACTCCCAGCCCACCATTCACTAACCTAGCTGTGTGACCCTGGGAAAGTCACATCCCCTCTAGACCCTGTTTCCCCAGGGTTAGAATGGAAATGACACCCTCTGTCCTGCCTGTCTTACGGGATCCTCTGAGTGTAAAATGTGGAAGTGCTTTGTAAAGAACAAAGCCAGACAGATGTGATTCATTATTATCCTACTTAAGAGGTTAGGTAGGGGGTGGAGAGGTGGCGGAAGGGTGGGAACCTGGGGAGGAGAGGCAGGAGTGACAGGTGTGAGGGCCCAAGAGAGGAGATGGCTTTCTTTCACTGTGGAGAATTGGGGACAGGTGAGGCTTCAGCCAGGTAAACCAGGTCATAGAAAGCCTGGCAAGGGAGGGCAGGGACAGACCTGTTAGTTTCATCACAGTTTACTGGAGCCTAGCCAATGGCAGACACTTAGCAGGTACCAATCAATGTTTATCATATGGATGGATGGATGGATGGATGGATGGATGGATGGATGGATGGATGGATGGATGCATGGATGGATGGATGGATGGATGGATGGGCAAATTGATGGATAGATGGGCGGGCTAATGGGGATGTGAACTAGGGCAGTGGGAGTAGAGGTGGCAAGAAAGGGACAAGAGGCATTCATTGCATGAGTAAAACTGAAGGTCTTGGCACCAATCTAACATGTGGAGACGGAGCATGGCGGGTGACTTCGGGCTCCTCATTACCTGGGATAAAATACAAGAGCAGAAGTAGGTTTGGGGAGGAGGGGCTCTCCGTTGTTTGAAACAGGTGGAGTCTGAGGCTGGGCACCCCACCTGTGGGATCGATCGCCCAGAGGATCGTCCAGTAGGGGCAGCTTTGGAGGAGGGAGATGGGGCAGAAGAAGGAGAGTGGGGGGTAGAAGAGGGAAATCAGGAGCCTCTGATGACACAGAAGGTAGCACTAAGGATATTTCTAGAAGGAAAGTGTCTAGCAGGCAAGTGGACATGAAGAAGTGAAGAAATGGCAATAGAGTCTGGGTGTCTGAGGGGGTGGTCTTTTTTTTTTTTTTTTTTTAATGCTAAGTGCATGAGTTTAGTCAGGAAGACCGTGGAGGAGGCCTCCTCGGCCTTTGGACTGACAACATTCTGACTAGATAATTCTCTGTGGTGGGGCTGCCCTGTGCATTGTGGAATGTGTAGCAGCATCCCTGACCCTTGTCCCCGAGATGCCAATAGCACCTGCCCCACGAGTAGTACATAAAAAGCAAACCTACCTCCAGACATTGCTAATTGTGCCCTGGAGGACACAATCCCCCCCACCCCGAGAACCACTGGTGTGGCGCCTAGGCACCCCCATTTAAGGTGAGGGAGAGAAAGGCAAATCCAAGAGGCGGGCCAGAAACAGGACCAGAGACTTTGCAGAAGCCAAGTGAAGCAAGTGCTTCCGACAAGAACAAACTGGAAAGCCGGAGAGGACAGGATGTAAGGGACCAGCCCAGACAGAGACCTACGTCCTATGCAGCCTCGGTCTGACTGGACCAGGAGGGAGGGTGGTTCCCGCAATCCTACCCCCCTCCTGGTTCAGGGATGCACAGCCTCTCTGGATGGGGCTTGGGTGCCCCCCAAGGGCGGAGCCAGCCCCCTGAAGAAGCTGTCCCTGTGGATGCAGGGCTTGGCGGGAAAGCTCTGTCCCTAGCAGGCGCACAGCAGCAGTCTCACCACCAACCCTCTTGGCAGAGCCACAAGGGGGTCAAGGGGACGGGGTGGCAGTGACTGCTCATTGTGTGTGGCCCAGTGACCCCATTCTGACTGAACATAAGCAGAGCTCCTGCCTGCCTAGCAGGTGACCCAGAAACCAAAGCCCTTTTATCCCCCTAGGCAAATCCCTCCCATGGTCTCCCTCCCTCCACGCTGAGGCCCAGCTCATCCCAGCCTGGCCCAGCCTCAGTCCTCACAAGCCTCTCCTTTGTTTCTTCTGTCTCTCAAACCTCCCCTTCTCTCACTCCTTCATTCATCAATGTTCCCTGCACATCTATGAACCTGGAAGGTCTGGGTATCAAGAACAGACCCTTCCCCTTTCTCTTTCTTCTCCTGATCCTACTAGATTTCTTTCCTATTTTTCTCTTTTCTCTCCCCCCCATTTTAACCACTTTTCTCTCCCCTCCCCATTCTCTCCTTCTCTCTCCCTCTCTCAGTCCCCTGCACTCTCACTCCCTCTCCTTCCTTTTTTCTCCCTCTCCCTTTCTTCTCTGCTCTCTCATCTGCCTTCCCACCCCTCCCCCTCTGTTCCTCTCTCACGTCCTGCACTATGTACCCATGAGTCAGGGTGGGACTGGCTTGCTCTTCCTGTCTCTCTTGTGTATCTTGTTCCATTTTCCTGTGGGATCTCTCCTTTGTCTTCCTGGTCTTTCACCTGCCTCCATCTCTAGCTGGTTCTGTTTTCCACTTCTCAGGAAGCCATTGAGCACTCCGCATGTATATGTTGATGGACCATCTGAGAATTGGTGTTTAGTTGGCCGACAGTCAAGGAACCCCGCCTGCTCACATTTACTGAGCGTTTACTAGGGACCAGGGACAGTGCGAGTGCTGAGACATGTGTGACCCATCTTTCCCATCCACAGCCCTGGGAGGGGGGCTGACTTGCAGGTGGCCATGCTCAGAGAAGCACCGAGACTGTGTGACTCTGAAGCCTGTGTGTCCCCTTAACGGCTATGCCCTCAGCATCACCCAGATGAAATGCTGGGTACTAGGGTGGAGACACTCCCCTTTGACCTTCCCCCAGAGAAACTTACTCTCTGCAGCGGCAGGAACAGTGTCTTGTGACCCAGCAGATAGATGCCCGATACATGCTTAGTCACTATTTAGACCCTTTTATTGTCACACCAGCCCCACAAGCTAGATGTTATTGTGCCAACAAGGAGACTGAGTTGTCTAGGGTCACACAGCTTGTCGGTGGTTGCGCAGAATTTGAACTCAAGTCCACTTGTCTGTAGGGATGGTCTTCCCTCCAAAGACCAATAAGGAGCTCAGAACACGTCCTTCTCTCCTTGGGGACCCACGCTGGTTAGAAGCCAACTTGCCACCTCTCTCTTTGCTGAGTTTCAGGGACCCCAAACCTGTGCTTGTGTGGTGATGGTGGAGACTGGGGATGACAGTGGCTAGAGACTCACAGGTACTCCGGTCTCCATCCACAGCGGCCATGGGCGAGGTCGAACCCTGGCACAGGAACTGCATACCCTACACGAGCCCGTGGAGCCCCTGTTCCACCAGCTGTGGCCTGGGAATCTCCACACGGATCTCCAATGGCAACGCCCGCTGCTGGCCTGAGCAAGAGAGCCGCCTCTGTACCCTCCGGCCCTGTGACGTGGACATCCGTTCGCACATCAAGGTGGGTCCACCTCCCAGGTAGGGCAGGCATCTTAGACGTCACAGGTAAGCCTGGCTTTGAGCCTGGCTCCTGAACTCCCTCGTGGGGCCATCGGTAACATGGGAATCATTAAGCCCCCTCCTAAGTTATTTGGATAATGTGTGTCACCGGTTTGGTGTGTCGTGAATCTCACTCAATGGAACTGATGGTGGTGACCGTATTATTGGAATCAGGGTCCCTCTGGAGAGAACCCGGGGACTCTCCGAAGTGCTCTCCTGGGATGATTCTGAGGGCCCCTCGCTGACTGCCACTCTCCCTCTGTTCCTGGGGTGGCCCACACCTGTGTGCACCACGTGCCAGCCATGCTGGGCGATAGGGGGCACTGAATGGGGCAGGGGACGCCAGAGCCAAATGCCTGCCTGTGCTGACTGCATGTGGCTGTGGCCAGTCTCCTCGCACCTCTGAGGAGTTGACGTAAGATCATTAAAATAAAACATCAAGGATACAGCAGACTGAGCCCTGCTCCTCAGAGTTAGAAATGGATTTGATTTGCCTAACTTGTGGCGTCCTTGCTGGTGCCTTCAGACTGACCATAAGCCTAGTGTCACTTAAAACAATTAAAACAACAACAACTCAGCACTGATGGTTTCTGGGGGGTGCAGAAGACCGGCTGCCCAGTAGACACGACAGCCAGCTTCCTACAGTTCTCCCACTTATCACACACTGCTCCCTGGCCCTGGCCCCTGCTCCCGTCTTCTCTGCGTCAGTCACCTGGATCCTTCCACCTCCTTCTCCTTCTCTCTTCCTCTTTCTCTCGGATTATCTCCCCTGCCGTACTAGTCTGTACTCTTCACGTTTGGTGGATCGTAGGTACCCAGCAAACGTCTCTTAATGAAGCATGAATGGAACAGTTACCAGCCGCAGGAAAAATAGCAGGAACAATGCAGGGTGCCCTTGAGGTAGAGATGGGTTTACCTCAAAACTAATTCAAGTCCTGCCATCATCCCCAACCCCCACCATTACCACCCAATTTTACTTCAATAATTATGTGCCTAAGATGCCTCCTCCAATTGTATAAGCCTCAGGCCCCACAGAGCCTGATCTGCTCTGTCCCGGGTCTGACATGGTGCTGGTACCAAGTAGACCCCAAGAACCACTGGTCCAATGAGTTTAGTAAGTGTCTGCTATGTATTCATACTGCATAACTCAGCTGCTGAATTAGACTGTAGGGACCCAGCAAGAGCCCCTCTTGAGGAGCCCACAGCCCAATGGAAAGACAGCTACCTTTAAATAACACCAACCCAGCTGAGTAAGTTGCATGATGAGGGCGTGTGAGAGGCTGTGGGAGACAGAGGAGGAGGAGGATGGGGGAAAGTGCATCCCCAGTCATGGAGTCCCATGACGCCTCTTCCACTAACTAGCTGGGTGCTTGATTGACTGAAGGAGCTACAAAGGCATCCTGTGTTGGTGAAAGTGTGACAGAGGACCGGGCAGAAATGCGGGAAGGAAAGGAAATGCTGGTTGTGAGGTACCCCTTAAGCATGGCACGCCTCATCTGTGGGCCTCTGTTTACTCCTGTGTAATATGGCTGGGTCTCGGTGCATTGGAGAGAGGGCCTTCCTAGCTTAAAGACGCTGCACATCCGAAAGTGAGGTGGAATGCTCCCGTAGGGTGAATGAACAGGGAACAATTAAGGCCTTAGAGGGAAGAAGGTGGTTGTTCATCCTCTGAGCATCCCAACTGAAAGCTCCTTTCCTGCAGGAAGGGAAGAAGTGTTTGGCCGTGTACCAGCCGGAGGCGCCCGTGAATTTTACCCTCTCCAGCTGTGTCAGCACACGCTCCTACCGGCCCAAGTACTGTGGGGTCTGCACGGACAACAGGTGCTGTATCCCATACAAATCCAAGACCATCGATGTCTCCTTCCAGTGTCCCGATGGGCCTGGCTTCTCCCGCCAGGTCCTGTGGATCAACGCTTGCTTCTGCAGCCTGAGCTGCAGGAACCCCAACGATATCTTTGCTGACTTGGAATCCTACCCTGACTTCTCAGAAATTGCCAATTAGGCAGGCACAGAACACAGGCTCAGGCCTGCCCCCATGCTTGCCAAGCAGCCAGCCCTCTGCGGCCCACCATCGAACCTTCTTTTGTGCACTTGCCTCTCATTTCTAATTTCCCTTGGCCCCCTTTCCTGTCTCCAACCACCCAAATGATCCATTCTGGTGCCTCTCAGTCCCAGACTCGGGGTCCCATCCTGGACAGGATTCTGCATGTGCTCCAACGTAAATGCCTGTCTCCAGCTGTTCTGGACAAGCCCAAAGCCGTCCAGCCCATGCAAGCCACTGGGAGGCCTGCTGGATCTTGCCCGAGTCCCAAGGAACAGAATCAACGGGACACTCAGTATCACTACTTCCCTCTTTAGATGCCGAACCACAAGGCTCTTTGGATCCATTGAGAAGGAGAGGTGGGATTTCGGGCAATGGAACATTCTGTTATTTGGGCCCTGCTGGGTGGTGCTCCAGTAGCCAGTTCTGACCACAGCACAGCAAAGTACCCCTGATTACAAAGATGTGTGCACCCCAAGGTCACCAAACATTTGCCAAGTGAGGTGAATGGTTGTTCGGTTTTGATTTTTCGTGGAAAATTGTATCCATTCATCCAGGTGTTGTGGAAGTTAAGTTTCTCTCCACCCCTGCACTGTGAAGGGTACATACACGTTGGGTTCATTCCAGTCAGAAATGCAATTTGATAAATTTCATTCTTGTTCACGAAAAAGTCCCCAGTCCACACCCCAGGGTCAGAGCAAGGTCAGCCCATTTCCAGAAGGAGCAGTTGACCGTAGCTCCAAATCTCCTGCTGACCGACAGGATATCAGGGGATTGGCCAGGCTCTTCCTCAAATTGGTATCATCTCCCTGCTTGGGGCTCACGGGAGTTGGTAGAATCCCTGGGAGAGCCTGTCTGACTCCTGAGAGCGGTGTCCTGGGACATTCCTCTGCATTTAAGGGGCCCCAACTGAAGCCCAAGCAGACCCACCTGAAATGACCAAGAGGTCCAGGCTGGGTGTGAGTCAAACCAAGAAGCGGGTCCGTCTGCATCTGCCTGGGGTGGCAAGGGTCACTTGACCCAGGACATGATGTCTTGTTCCGCTTCAGTGACCCATGTCACAGACTTCGGGTCTGCTGACCCAAACAACGCAGTTTTGGTGTGAAGACAGAGGTTTACTAGTTGTTTAGAAATGGTAATATATTTAACAGGGATTAAAAGCCAAAGGGAGTTGACGCTAAAAGGAAGAGAAGGTTGTCACTAGTGGAAATGAGGCGAGTATTTATTTTATTAGTAAAATATAAATGTTTACTGTTATAATGCTTTTATTTAGTATCTTCTATGTGCCATGTTCTCAGTGCTTCCCCCACACTAGCTCATGGAAACTTCACGATCTTGTTGAGAAGTGCCCATTATTGTTTCTGTCTTACAAATGTGAAATCAAAGCTCAGATCGGTAAGAAAATTGGACCAAAGTCACCCAGCTGGTAAGTGAAGGAGTCAGGATTCAAATGTAGGTTGGACTGACGTGATATTTTTCTCCCTACTTTTAAAGCTTCCAAACATGTCAGAGCAGGAAAACATGTCAGAATAAGGCACCCTTTGCTCTCATTTTCTGCTCTTTTTTAACTGTCTCTCTGGCTCCTTTTACAAGAGAAGAGTATCTGACTTCCAGATAATTTAGGTGCCTCAGCATCCAAAAAAATATGGCGTAGACAAAAATCCATGAATCTCCTATAGATCACCCCCTCCTTCAAAGCAGAAGCAGCGCTCACCAGGCATTTACAAGACGGCTTTGTTCACCCAACACTGCATACTGAATGATGGGCAGTTATTCCTAAGGAACTCTGTGTGGTGTGCAGAAGGGATTCCTAACCAGGAAACAAAGGACAGGCACGCGCCTGCATTTACTGTGACTTCCTAAATGTCTGACCCAATGCAAGGCACAGTGGTGCTCAATACAGATCTGATGAATAAAAGAAAATGTGTACGTGCTCCTACTTTTATTCAGAAGCTCTCTTCTTCCAAAGAATCTAATTTTTATCAGCTGAATCTTACCTTAAGTGCCATAGGAGAAGAGACAATATTTCAAGAAATGTATATTCTTATTGGAAACCAAATAAAACAAGAATTCTGTGTGAAGAGAATTTACCCCATGAATAATCTCTTGTGTTAGTCTGTGTGGACCGTGTTGGATTTTCTTAGAGTGACATCACCTGCCATCGACAAATGACAAGGTCTACATGATTACTGACCCCACTTGAAATTCAGAGGAAACCCAAGAGCCACGTTCCTACTGAACGACACCCCGATTTGGGAAACTGACCAGAGCTTCTAAGAGCATAGGGATCCTAGTTGGAGGAATTGGGGACTGGCCTGGGAATGGGTGGGATGGGGTGGCCAGAATGTCCCAGTTAGTATTTGTTTCTAGAAATGGACCTGTCCTATGCAGGTCCCAGAGGGAAAGACTCCGATCCATGTGCTGAAGTCATGAGGACGAAAATGTGGGCCCAAAGTAAGGAAGCAATGAGAATTACCCTGCAGTAAACCACTTCAATAAAGATTAACAATCATAATGAAGAGAAAAAAGAAAAAAAAATGTCCCATTATCGAGTGGTTACTTGGCGCCAACCACTACGCTATATTTTAAATTATCTTACTAATTATCACAGCGATTTTGAGTAAAGCTCTCTTTTATAAATGGAACATCTGAGAAATCAGCCAAAAACAGCCGAAGCCTGAATCCCAGAGTATTCCACTCTGCCCCGCTCTTGGGGAGGCCTGCAGGCAAAGCGTGAGTGACCCCCATTGGAGGGTCACAGTGGTGGGGGGCATCGAGCTGGTCAGACAGATCGCCTCCCCAGTCCCTTGTAACTCCATGTGCTGGGATGAGGGAAAGGTACACTCAGGGTCAGTGAACCTTTGGTGAAGAAAGCCACGTTAGTGCCTAGAATGGATTTCTCTGGTGTGGGAGGAGACCTGAGTCCTCCAGTTCACTCATTCTTGCTAAGCCTTATCGTGAGCATTTTATGGACACTTAATGTGTGCCAGGCCTGTGCGCAGTGCGTTACTGCCATATCTTATCTTAGTCATTACATTATTTCCCCATTTTAAAGATAAGACAGCTAAGGTACACAGAGGTTCAGTCATTTGCTCAACATCTTACCAGCTCGTGAACTGCAGACCAGGATCGCAAACCAAGGTTAGTCTGACACCTGAGCCATCGCTCCTGATGCTAAGCCCCGTTAGCCTGTCCCCCAAATCGAAAGGTACAAGAGAAGCTTTGCTGCAGTTCTAACTTTGAAAGTGATTTGAAGAGTGATCAAAGGAAGTCGACTCAGGTGATACGACTCTCTGTGATCCATTAACATAGTACTGTGTCTACATAGGGATTGTGGGGACCTACGCAATGTGGCCTGTGACTATTATATTGAATTAGGTCATTGCTTTTAAAGGACTTATCTGGATCCACAGTAACTGCGATAATAACCAAGCCTGCACAGCTGGGACTCATGAATAATCAGAATGGTCAACTGTATCTGCACATATACGTGTGTCTATATTTATATATGTATGTATATCTATTTTCAAACTGTGACTTAATATTTAAGTGTTCCTACTGCCATTTTTTGTAAGTGACTGAAAAATACATAAAAAAAAAAAAAAATGTCTTGGAATTTCCCAACAGAGGGAAAATAGCACTTGGGCAATCTGTCATGTTTTACAACATTCCTCATTTTTCTCATGATTTGTGTAGTATGAACATGTTTGTTCAATGTGAAGGGTTTGCATTGCTCAAGTTCCCTGTTTATAGCTTGTCTCCTTAAAGCAATAAATCATCAGCAAAGAGACTGACTGGATTTGATGGGTTTTCTTGTATATTCAGTTATTATGAGGCAATGATGGAGCCCTGAGCACTAAAATGCAGATGGTGGAAATCAGGTCCCAGATATTTTATTTACAGCCATAAAAATAGCTAAAAGTTTGGCGATGCCCTTAGAAATAGGAATTCTGGCATTCAGAAAAGACCAATGCTACAAATGTGTCCTGGCTGGAAGACATCTCACATAAATGTAAAATATTTTTATATTCATTCATTCATTCATTCATTCACTCCCTCATTTATTCAATGCCCTTCTATATCATCACTTAGACTTGGACACCTGAGGTCAGGGACTATGGTTGCATCCCCTGAGCTGAGCACAACACCTGGTACATGCTGGGAACTGGGTAAGCGAGGGTTGGATGGGTGGAGAGACGGATGGATAGAGGCGTAGCTATTGCCGGCTGCCTTGAGAACCAAGGGGAGTGAAAAGAAGTGTAAGGGAGGCTGCAAGATACAATAGAAACAGTTCTGATTTGGGGAGTCAAGTGGATTGTTACATATTTTATTCCTTACTGGAAGCCCTCACTTCACTCATGTAAGCCGCCGTTTCCTCAGCTGTGAAATACAGAAAATGATAGTGCGTGGCTTGTGGTGGGGATGATGTAATGATGAAAATGCATGTTGCATGCAAAGTTTTAGACGAGAGCGTGGCACGGGGTGAGCACTTCGGAAACACAGCTATTATTAGCTGAGTCTCAGTTTCCTCCTGAAACCAGGGTAATCAGCAAGGCTGTAGGAAGAATTGGAGTCAATGCATGTGTCTGCATATTTTACTTATTGAGTTCTTATTTCAAAATCGTAACTACAAAGCAAACGTCACCAATACTCAGTTGAATGGTTTTTTTACTTTAATCATATGCTGCTTGATCCTTTAACTTTTTGATTTTTAGGTTTTCATTTGATGCTGTCGTTTGATTAAACTCCCAGCTTCTTTAAGGCCAGAAGGGTGTCATATTTTACGGTGTCTCCCAAATCAATGTACTATATATATAGCACATGCTCAGCTGTATGAACAGATGTACAGATGGCTGGCTAGAATAAATGAACAGAATGACACAACTGATATCTTCTAGCTAAATCCCCATCATCTACTCCTCAAAACACATTATGGTATTGTAATAAAAATCAAGGTAGACTTGATTCCAGTAAAAAAAATAATTGCTACATGAATTGTTTCCCAAAACACCTCTATCCTGAAGCATACCTTTTTTTTTTCCCCAAAAAAAAACTGGAGGTTACATTGTGGAGTCCTGTGGATGCTTTAGAATGAATGTTCAGACCTTGGGGGAAATTTCTTATGATATCAGGTAGTTAAAGTTTTGGCAAAATGAGATTTGGGATATTAAAAAAGAAACAACATACCCAAAATGGAGCCCCACCAACATTTAATACCTGGCTAATTGTAGTTGCAGCCTCTCTCAGGAGTAGAATTTTAAACCATTGAGTCTGGAATTTCCTGGTCAGCACCAGTGAGTCAGTCTGCCTGATAAGGCCGCCTGCCTCCCCCTAAGGGAAGGTGACCTTGCTTGAAATAATCTAGTCTTTTAATTTTCTTGTTCCACCCTTGTTCTGCCTATAAAAACTTCCATTTTGTACCACTCCTTGGAGCCCCCTTGCACTCACTAAACGGGGTGCTGCCCGATTCACAAATCACTTAATAAAAGACAATTAGATCTTCAAATGTACTTGGCTGAATTTTATTCTTTAACGGAATGAAATGGCCAGTGCACTTTATTACGAAGGTAAAAAAGCACATAGCAGAGATACTCGTGCTCTCCATTGCCCCCACTGAAGAAATGAAAATACAAAAGCATCAGAGGTATTCAGAGGTCCAAGTCCTAGCCGAGCCTGTGTTCTTTTCAAATACAGGTCAGAGCAAACAGGACTTCGAAGGAAATGAGGCAGCTGGCACCAAGCCCAGGTATGGTTTCCTCTACTATATTCTGTAGAGAGTATTTCCAGATCTGCATGCTAACCTCACTGCTCTTGCCTTTCACACAGTACTAACATAGTGGGTTTCTTAGTCCATCCCGTAAAAACGGAGAGGAAGCTGCTAGAAGCAGGGTTATTGATAGCAGTAAGAAAATGTCAGCTTGTCAGCAAAGGAAGAGACAAAAGAATTGAGAACCGGATAGAAAATATGATAAAAGCAGGTTGGTCACTCATCAGGGTGGGACTATTTCATGGAGGGACAAACATCCCTTCAGGCAATAAAAGCCTTAAGCGCATCTGCGGTGTTAGAACTAGGAACTAATTGATGTTCTATAGTCCAAAACATCAACAGGTGCTTGCATGCGTCGTGTGCTCAGTGAACTGTTTGAAAGGCAGGAGGATGTAATCCATGTTAGAAATGGCTGGACGAGCCATTTAATCTCTTGAGCCTTGGCTGTCTTATCTATAAAGCAAGGGTAACACAGGCACACAGACAAAGAGAAAAGGGGGAAGGACACTGTAACATGTGCTAAACGTTACTGTTATTAGAGGAAGTAATTAACAAAAACCTCTTATTATACGCTGGACACTTGTGCAGGTGGTGGAGATACAAAAAAAAATGCTAGTGATGGGAAAAAGGAAACGTAAGGTGATGCACATTAGAAATGTTGTGTATACTACTGAGGCCATCAGTGCTGCTGTCACATGGTCAGTGCTTCCTGGGGAGGGAGGGGCATTCAGAAAACATTTCTGAGTAGAGATGAGGAAGGGCCTGTCTTGCCACAGTGAGTGTGACTGTCAATGGATTTAATTCTCCAAAGGACATAGCAATTCACCTGCCACAACTACATCAATTACTGGAAGCCCCCGCTGCCTGTATGTGGGAGAGGGGGTGAGAGTAGAGTGAACTCAGTCACAGTTGCTTGGACAGCGAGCGGACACCTGAGTCCATCTGGGCCAATGAGATTCTTCCCCGTAAGGAGCACAAAGACCTGATTGGTTCTAGGTCCAAGAACGGAAGGTCATGAAGCCTTTGGGTTAGGACCACCATTGTGTTTTGCAGATGCAGAGACATCTCATCTTAGAACGATGCTGATCTGCTGGCAAGGACTCCTCCCTAATCCCATCTCCAACCCTGTAAAACCAGGCTTCACCTTCTGCCCTTGCGTTCCACGTGGGACACAGTTGAAAGGTTTCCATGCAGCCTGGGAAGCCCCAAGACAAATATGTACTACCGTGTTTTCCCCAAAAATAAGACCTAGCTGGACAATCAGTTCTAACGTGTCTTTTGGAGCAAAACTTAATATAAGACCTGATAAAAGTGAACTGACATCTTGGAATGCTTAACCATGGAGCTGGGAGGACTGTGGGTGGAGCTGCACCCCCCCCCCCGTTGACTCTCTAGCCCTGACTTCCTGTTGAACTTCGTGGTACCTTCAGGGGGAGGGATGCTAATAGAATAACCATCTTGGAACTGGGACATTATTTTCCTTCTTCATGTGGGAGCTGGTTGGAGCCCTGGATTGTATGTAGGTGTGCATTTCCCCCACTGCGGTGGTGGTTTTTGTTTCTTTTTCCTTTTTTCCCAAATAAACTGTTTTTCTTGTGGATTTATCTGGAGAGTTATTTTTTTGCCAGTTGACAGACCCGGTCTTGTTTTAATATAAGACCGGGTCTTATATTAATGTTTTGTCCCAAAAGACGCATTCGTGCGGATGGTCCGGCTAGGTCTTATTTTCGGGGAAACATGGTAAGTGGGTTTAGGCCGCATGTAAGAACCAACCCAATGACTCAAACAGAGAAGCTGTGTCTGAGAAGGGGTGACAAGGAAGGTGACAGGCAGATGGAGGCCTCGGCTGTCCCCACAGATCCTGCAGGTGCTTGATTTCCGTGCATACTTGGTCTCCCAGCTGAGACCCACGTGTCAGGGCATCAAAACCAAAACAAGCAGCCAGAACAGAAATAGATCCCCAGCTGGCAAACAGCCTCTCCACATACCATCTCTAAATAGCATCGCACACCTGCAAACACCTCTAACAATTCACGCCCTTGGTGGAAGTCTGAGCTCCAGGAAGCTGATGGTGACAGGTCCAGCGGGTCTGTGTACCACCCCCCTTCCCCCAAAAGCTGATGTCTGCACCCACACCCTGCTGATTACTTGCTGGCTCTTCCATCACCTGCCTTTCTTTATTCTGACTCGTGCACAGAAACGGCACCTACTGAGAATGCTAAATAAGTAGGGGCTTACATGTTCCTTCTCCTGCACCTAAAGCACGATTTCTTAACCTGGGGTTCTCAGACCAAGAATCCATGGATAGAATTCAGGGGCCCCGCACTTGGACGGGGGAAGAAAATGCATCTTTGTTTTTTACTAACTTCCAATTGCAATTTAGCATTTTCCTCTATCTAAATGTAGGCAGCAAATCCTAATCTCACCAGTTATAAAATCACGTTTTTCATAGCACAGTTGTGGCATATGTCCAAGATATTATGCTCATCATTACTTTGAAATTATATTGACACCTGTCTCCTCCACATTACTTTTTAACTTATTCATAAAGAACATTTTACTACGTCATACAATTGCAACACTTGGACAGTTATTCTTCACTATAAGTGGTTTCTTTTGTCATCTTATGTATCGTATTGTATGCATCTAAACTCATTCTGCCTCACTTCCTGCCAGGCACAGCACATAGTCCCCTACCCAGGTCAGTATTACAGGTTTCTCACAAAGGCACCCACTTTCCTTCCTGCGGGCTGGTGTCCACACTGCCCCCTCAGCTGGGAATGCCTACTCACCCTTCTGTGCTCTCCAAATCTATTTCCTAAACAGCAGGGCACAACCACTTGCTGCTCTATGACTCAGACCTTGAAAGTGTTTACAATTAATTACACATCTCCAAGACACTCTTTAAGGCAAGTAAAGAAAAACCAATATAAATAACAGCATGAGAGCTGTTTAAGAAGGTGGTGGCGGCGGTCTTAAGTATGGGTCTCGCTTCGAAAGGAGTATGGGAAAACAGAAAAATGACAGTGGAGAAACCTGGCAAACTCTCCCGGAGCCAGGTGATCAAGGTTAATCTCATCAGTGATAAGTCATGTCGACCCATCACGCTGAGCATGATGTGATGAGAATGGCACTTCACCTCCACGGTCTTCATCCCAAAGACTCAAAACCCCAATTAAACCATGAGAAATCATCTGAACTTCAATTGAGGGACATTCTACAAAATGCCTGACCAGCGCTTCCCAAAACGGTCAAGGTCATCAAAAGTAAGTGTGAGAAACTAAAGACCAGAGGAAGCGAAGGAGACATGATGACTGAATGTACTGTGGTCTCTTGGAGGGGATGCTGGGGGAGAGAAAGGACAACAGGAAAAAAATGAGTGGAACCCCAATCAAGTATGGAGCTTGCTTAATAGCAATGTATCAATCTTGATTTCATCATAGTAACCAGTGTACCATTGTGGGGACAGAGTCCCAGAGAGCAGTTTCCAGGCTCTCGGGCTCACGTGGAAAGGTGCTGGCTCGGGTAGTAGATGGCCATCAGCTGTGACTGGATGGCCATCAGCTGTTACCAGTTAGCCATTAGCCACTGATAAACTGCTGTGGCTGAGCTAGGAGGGGCGGATTGCAGTTAGCAAGGGGTTGGTTGGTTGGTTGGTTGGTTGGTTGGTTGGTTGGTTGGCAGAGAAGCGGACAGCAGGTTGAGGATCCTGTGGCTCCTGCTTCCTGTGGCTCCAACCCAGCCGCCAGTGAGAATATAGTGGTGTGACTCCCCTATCCATGGCTCTGTGGGTGTTCCTTTTGGCCTCACCATATTCTGCATTCTTGTGCAGGGAGTGGGACCAGAGTCCCTGCATGACACATGGCACAGCGAGCAGGGTACAGTGCCGGCCAGAACTCTCTGAAGGGCGGTGGAGCAGTTTGTGTGTATGAACACTTAGTCTCGGGAAGCCCGTGAGGAGAAGTGCCTGGAGCAGGAAACGCAATCAGCCTGGGAGAGACGTGACCCCTCGGTGAACTGGTGGTCCTCTCAAGCCTCCGGATGGCACGCCACCCTATTGGCCAAAGCAAGCATCATCTTCCTTTTGGTGGTCTGTTGCTGCCGTGGGCTCCTAGAGTTGTAGACATTTTACACCGAAGCCACCACCCAATCGGACACCTGGCATGGCGAGCAGGATTCCGGCCAGGTAGGAATGGTGTCTGACTCTGGGCAGGAGGACAGGTGGCCCCCACACAGTGTATCGTGTCCGGTGGCCACTGTTCTCAGGAGTTGGACCCCCAAGGAGGGGTGGGAGGACATGGACGGCTCTCTGGCCAGTGTGGAGAGGGCCCTGCAGGTTCTAGCTGAGTGGTTGCTGGAGGAGGTGAAGGGTATAGCTGGCTGTGTGGGCTGGATGTTTCTCGCCACGTTGCGTCCTAGCATGGAAGAGGTGTTTATTGAAATAGCCCAGGTGCGGGACCAGCAGTCCTGGTGGCAGGCGCTGGAAGCTCGGGTCCGCCTCTTAGAGGAGGAGCCCCACAGTGGAGACTCTGAGGTAGAGATCCCATCCCCCATGCCCGGCCCATCTTGAAGCAAAAGGTAAAACATTAGCAACCTTTGGGCCCCGGAGCATTGCTGCCTGAGTTCACAACCTACACCCCGTACACTCCCACTGAGTTGCAGGAGCTGGGGAGGCGGTACCGACAGCGCCCTGGAGAGCCAGTCTCGGCTTGGCTATTACGTTTATGGGATGAGGGAGCAGACAGCATTCTCTGCTCCCCAGGCGAGATGGAAAAGCTAGCCTTCGTGACAGTGCATCCGTCCCTGCAACAAAGGTTATAAAACTGCCATAGGTTGGCCCAAGACCAGGGCAACCACTCTCTAATGGAGAGGCTCACTGCTGCGGTACGCACAGTATGGGGACAGGCTGGCGAGCTGCCAGACACCGTGAGTCAATGGCAGTCATATACAGGACTTACGCAAATAATCCGTGAAATGGGTATGAGACAGGCTATGTTCAACCCTAATATGCAGGGGCCGGATGACGAGCTTTTTACAGCCAGCATGAGAGATCTGGTTTTGGATACTGCACCTGCGAGTGCTTTTGGATCCTTGGTTGCCATTCTTACGCCCTATGTGGGGCGGCGGATCCATGAAGTTACCATTGCCTTGGGGATGTTAAACGCCGGTGGCCAGGGAAGTTAAGACAGGAGAGCTGAGAAGACAAGGCCTGGAAGCCCAAGTCAAAAGTAAGGAGAGGTCGCAGGCCTCAGAGAGTAACACGCGCACAGATGTGGCGTGATCTCGTGGCAGCAGGGGTCGATCAGGGAAAAACAGACCGACAACCCAATGCACTCTTGTTGGAACTTTGGAAACAGTTGCATCTGGAACAGCAATTCCAGCGAGGCCCAAAGGGGAAGTCAGGGAAAGCGCGACCCATGGCCCTCCAGGACTTCACGGGGCTGCTTGAGGCTGCTCCTTTCAGCTTGATTGGGGTGGGGGGAGCAGGCAGGGGCAAAGTACCCAGTCAGAGGGGAGGAGCGGGATCCGGAGGCCCCACGTGGAACTGTCCATACACTGGTCCCCTTCTAATGTTGACACTGGCACAGACTGCAGTCTTGTTTATGGGAACCCAGACCTGTTCCCTGGACCAGCAGTCTGCAATGACGGCTAAGGAGGAAAGACTGTGACTGTAAAAGCTGTTTCCTTACCACTGGGTATAGGAAGACTTCCCCGCCGCCCCCCGAACCTACAAGGTGTATGTCTACCCCATTCCAGAATATATTCTAGGGACTGACGTGCAATGGTTGTTTCATACCCCATACAATCCACAAGCAGCTGGCATGATTGAACACTACAACAGCCTTTTGAAGCAAGGCCTCCGGGTGTCAAAACACCCTCCCACGATGCGCAACTGGGCCTCACGTCTGTGGGACGTCTTGAGAATCCTGAATGAGAGACCACAGAAATGAGGGCCTGCACCAGTAGAAGCTCTGCTACATCGAACGGCCGCTCCCATTCAATTACAGGTTACCACAAGTGAGACTATTAAAGCCAGGCTACAGCAGAAATGGGAACATTTTGCTGCCAGCACCCACATGCTTGAAAGCAAGGGAACGGCAGCAATGGACTTGGCCCTGGCAGGTCAAAAGCCCCCATAGTCGGTGGTTGGGCCTGATAGCCCCATGGGGGGTGGTTTGACCCATGATTTGCAAGTGACGCCAGGAGTGGTAGCTGAGTGGCCACCGCAAATGACTGTGGTATATATCCCGATGCCGGGATGACTTTTAGGGAACTTATGTGCTCTCACTATGGCCTATTATGGGGTCCCCTGTTCTGTTACATGTTGAAACTACGCAAATGACCCCAAGCACTGCCATAAAATCTGGTACCACAAACCACTGGGAGAGGTGCCAGTGGCAGCGACCCTCCTTTCCCAGGACGAGAAGCTAGCATGTATCCTCCCAGATGGAAGGAATTTGCCATTGTTGGTTCCTAAGACTGCTATTTCTTTCCATCTGTAGGTACCTGTAGGCTAATACAACATAAGGCCCCTCGCAGAAGATGCTTGTCACGTAGATTGTGAGGCGAGACCCTGTCGGGGTGGAGTATGGGGACAGAGTCCCAAAAAGCAGTTTCCAGGCTCTCGGCCTCATGTGGCAAGGTGTTGGCTCGGGTAGTAGATGGCCATCAGCTGTTACCGGTTAGCCATTAGCCACTGATATAACTGCCGTGGCTGAGCTAGCAAGCACGGATTACAGTTAGCAAAGGGGTTGGTTGGTTGGCAGAGAAGCAGATGGCAGATTGAGCATCGTGTGGCTCCTGCTTCCTGTGTCTCCAACCAGCCGGAAGCAAGAAATACTGGTGTGAACCCCTGTCTATGGCTCCGTGGGTGCTCCTTTTTGGCCTCACCATGTCCTGCGTTCTTGTGCGGGGAGCGGGAGCTGAGACCCTGAGACAACCATAATAATGTAAAATAATAAGAGAAACTAGGTGTGGGGTATATGGGAGCTCTTTGTACTATCTTTGCAATTGTTAATTTTAAACTAATCTTAGATTAAAAGTTTAAATAAAAACGGGAGGTTATACTAAAGCCTGTTGTTTACATTTTTTTCTTCAGTAGAAACAAGCATTACAGTGGTTGTCATTGGGTATAAGACATACGTTTCTATAACAAAATAAACAAAACAAAAATAAAGTGTAAAAAAAAAAAATGTTTCCCTCTAATTATAGGTTGAAAATCTCTATCCCGTTGTTACTATGTTGTCCAAGCTACTGGGCCCTTGAAACGGGGCTAATCTACATTGAGATGTGTTGTGATGTGAAATACACACTGGTTTTCTTAGTATGAAGAAAAAGAACGTGAAGTATCTTAATAATTGTTACACTGATTCTATGCTGAAATTGTAAAATTTTGGATATGTTGGGCTAAATGAAATTCATTATTAAAATTAATTTCACTTGTTTCTATCTTTCTTAATGTGGCTGCTAGGAAATTTGAAGTTCCATCTGTGGCTCACACTGTGCTTTTACTGGACGGCGATCCTCTAAAGCAAAGGTAAGGGGCAGGTGTCAGGAGGTCCCAGGTAAGGACAGACCCGTCCCTACACCGCAATGCCACACACATGATCTCTCAGGTAGAGGGAAAGACACTAGCCACTGCAAAGTTACAAATTTATTGGTCTGGAAATAAATACAAATATCTCATTAAGAAAGTCCTCCGGAAAAACTTGTCCACAACGGTTTCCTGTCTCAATTCATTTACTCCTGCCCTGACCCTTGACCTTTCTGCACAATGTCAGGGGGAGCCTCTCAGGGGTAGGTGGCAGGAAAACTGAGTCATTACCCCTCAAGCTACCTAGAAGGCTTGACTACATCCTTCTACCAACTCTAACGGTCCCAGAAACCACGAGGTCCCAGCGACTGATTCACAATGTTCCATTCACTGATCAAACTCCTTATAAGATCCACGGTTAGCCAAAATGAAAATCAAAAGGCAGTAGTACAGGAACTTGACAGCTACGCTGACGCTGCCCCAACATGTCAGTGGTGCCACCCCGTTCAGAGAAAGGAGGTTAGAGGGGCAGGGGAGAGGGAAGGAAAGAGCATGGAAATCACGTTCCAGAATCCTTCCATCTTCTCAGCCACAACTCCCCGCCTGAATCCCCACCCTGTGCAAGAGCACACGGTTCTATCTGATGATCCAGGAATGTTACCAGGTCGGAAACGTTGGGCCCTTAAGGTCAGATTCAACCCCAGTTATCAAAGATTGGAAGCTGGATTTAACTCCTGTTTGGAATGTCCCCCCATTTCAAGGAAAGCAACTGCCAATCTAAGTTATCTTCTCCAGGAATGAAATTATCACTCATTCATGTATTTGGGGTGGAGGAGGAGGCAGAGAGCAGAGCCAAAGCCTTAAATCCAAATGTTTGCTGAGACCATTTCTTTGCAAAACCGGATTTTGTTGCCCGCTTTTGTTGTGTCTATTTAAAAAAAAAAAAAAAAAAAAAAAGCCAGAAAAGCAGGCTTGTATACTTCGCCATTACAAAGTGTATATATGCACAAACTTTAAAAATCATTTCAAGTTAACGATGTAGATTTGTTTTTCCAAACTCTTCTAGTCTCCACATAAACTCCACCTTTCTCCCGCTTTCTGTTTTACCCAGTAAAAAGAGTAACCCACGATTCGCTGCTCTCTTCCTCCCCAAAGCAGAAATGAGTTTTGTTTCCAAAAACAAAATGGTCAGTGTTTCTTTAGTTGGAGAGGAAATAGGAAGTAGGTGGGCTGGGCTTCCGACAAAATGCCCCTTAGAACCAGGATGCCCAGGTCAGCCTAAGGCTCGGATTTATTAAGTGTTTACCGCTCTTTCTTGTTTTCAACAGTTGGGTGTCACTGAGGGCTGGTGAGAGGGTGGCCACTAGGCCACTCATTAATGAAAACAGGATGCTGAGATGCTTCTTTTCCTTTGGTCCACCTGCCCTGCGCTCGGAAAGGACGCCCTCGACAAACCCCATCTAACTTTGTCGTCACCAGAGCTCACTCTTAGAAAATAAGCTTTGGATTAATACCGAGTTACGTGCGGTGTGGCAGGTAGGGGACGGGAAGGGGCTGGAGGAGGGGGCAGCTACAGCGATCCCAGAGTCTAGGGGGGGCTGTCCATGTTGGCCGCCTAGCAAAACACCTCCATGGACTTGGGCCCGGCGCTGTTCCCAGTGGCACCAGAGTTGGGGGTGATGTCCAGACGGGCGCCCTCGCTGGTGTGGGAGCGGCTGCGGTTGCCCTCGCTGGTGTGGGAGCGGCTGCGGTTGCCCTCGCTGGTGTGGGAACGGCTGCGGGCACCATCCAGCGACGAGACGCTGGAGCCCGAGGCTGTGCGGGACCGCATCAGGCGGGTCATGCTGGCAGAGGGCACTGAGGAGAGAGAGGGCCAGTTAAGGGATGGGCACCTGCACACCAGCAATGGTGCCTTCTCTGTGCCCGACCTGGCTGGGCACCTACGTGTCCCATCCATCCTCACAGTAATCCAGCCACTGGGCACTGTCATTGCTGTATCACTCACACAGGTAGAAAGCGAGGCTCAGATGGGGTAAGCGCTTGCTGCAGTCACGTAGTGCCTGGAACTCAGAGGTGAGTCTCCATCCCAGTTCTGCCACTTGCTTAACAGCTATGCGAGTTTGGGAGCACCCCTCTCTGAGCCCTCTGGCTCCATCTATAAAACGGGGATACTAATATTGACCCTACAACCAGCACTGGTCTAGGGAGGACACTCAAGGTCAGCTGGGGCCACACAGCAAGTTTGTGGCAGAGCTGTAGTGTCATCTCTTCCCCGAGAAGCCCGTGAACTCCCAGGGAATTATCACGGGCACTGTCCATTCTTTGGGGTTTAAAATGCCCTTGGACATGGCAGGTGGCTGATCAAGTAGAATGAAGACAGCATGGTCCCCCAAGATGGATTGTGTGGAATCGTGTCTCCCCAAAATTCATGTGCACTGGAACCTCAGAACGTAGCCTTATTTGGAAAGAAGGTCTTTGCAGATATATTAAGGTGACGTCACCGTGGATTAGGATGACCTCTAATGCAGTGGCCGGTGTCCTTACAAGAAGGGAACACACAGACACACCAAGGAGAAAGCTGTGTGGAGATGGAGACAGGGATCAGAGTGATGTAGCTACAAGCTGAGGAATTCCAAGGACTGCCAGCAACACCAGAAGCTGGGAAGAGGCAGAGAAGGAATCTTCTAGAACCTTCAGAGGGCGCACGGCCCGGCCCATTTCCTGATTTTGGACTAATAGCCTCTAGAACAGTAGTACTGTGAGAAGATAAATTTCTGTTATTTTAAGCCACCTTGTTTGTGGCGATTTGTCACTGCTGCAGCAGTGACAATACAGCAGCTAATTGAAGCCTCACTGCAAAGCCACGTTGAATAATGGACATCACACACCGTGGCAGCTGAAATATTCTCAGGCACGTAGGGTGACATCATTCACTCAGTGGACACACGGTTGGCTTTCTGTGGCAGAGTCTCACACAGAGAATTAATCACTGCTGTAAAGAATTCCATTCTCAACCATAGGATGGTGTCCTGGATGCAAAGGGCTAGTCACGCCTGACCTGCCAGCTTGAGTACATGCTCAATAAAGGATCACTTTCTTTCTCTTTGGTCGAGCTCTTCCTGTTGTCTTCCCCTTAACCTGCAGGATGCTTCGGCTGATTTGGGGGAATAAATAAAGCCTGCCTTTCACTTCCTTTCTCCCTAAAATACACTTTCAAAGCAGAAATCCAAACCCAGGGAAGGCCAAGACAAACGAGCTGTGATTCACGCCCTGTGAGATAAATGCGGGCTGTCCAGTGGCTATCTCCTAACTGCCTTTCCCTGCACACTTTCCCACAGGGAAAGCAGCTCAAAAAGCAGGAGACCCACAGGCAGATGTTTTCTGTTGGAAGAGGGCACCTTGGGACATGGATCTTGCCCAAAGTATATAAATCAGGCTCATCCACTCTCAGCCTTGCTAGAAACGAAACATGGCTGAGGCCAATTTTAATACTGTGGTCAGTTTACCAAGCATACCGTTACTATTTTCAATGAGCAAAGAGTTTAAGTCTCAAAGAAAAAAGCAAGAGAGACTGGAAGTACAGAGACTTCCTAGCAAAGACAGGCACATAAATTATAATTCCAAGAAGTAGGCAGAAAAAGCCAAAAGCACCACATCAGGGCCAGAACCACGCTGACGTACCAGTGAGTACCAACTATGGGCACCATCCGACAGATGCCTAAACTTGGCTTTGTCTGTCTGGGTCATGGGACTGTATTTCTCAAAAAGGGCTGTGTCTAATAACGCAGCAGCAGCAAGTTCCTGGAATTATGTTGCTATTAGTCCTTCAACTCCCAAATCTAATGACTTAGTGAAGACACCCTCTGTCTTGAACATAAGCAACTTGATCGCCCACTCACTCTGAGCTCCACGGTTCTCGAAGGATTTTCACAGAACCTCACTCTGCTCTTTGCTTAATCTCTAACGCCTCAGTTCCATCATTTGTAAAATGGGGATAAGAGTATTTCATAGGATTATTGTGATGATTAAATGAGAAGAAAATAAAGGATTTATTAATAATCTTTCATCATCATCATCACCATCACCATCACCACCATCACTGCAACTAGCAGTCTTGTAGGAAAGCGTATAGTCAAAATTAAAAAGATTTTCATTGTTCCATTGTTTGTTGTCTCCTTGGTGCTTAAGGGGATAGTCCTCCCCTAAATCTAAAAATATTCCCAGGTATGAATGCAGAATACTCACTTAAACCCAGTCGAGGGCACCTCACTCCCAGGTTGCACCCCGGCCCCTCAGCCCAGCACCTGCAGGGAAGTGCAGTACTTACTGTATCCCATGCCCTGCACGAAGTACTTGAAGGCTTCGGCAAGCTTGGCCGGCTGCAGGACAAGAGGAGAGACAGTGCAGTCAGTCCCCTGAGGTCTAGACCACGAATGGCCACATGGCGCTGTGCACGGGGTCACTTTCATTAAAGAGCCCAGCCCAAGAGAGACGGCCACCACGTGTTGATAGGACAATACACAAAAGTAAATGAAAGATTATGGGGTCATTATAGGCACTGAAATGAGTTTTGGCTGTGAGAAAAAGTTTAAATTCATTTTGGAAGGAAGGGAGCAAGGGAAAAAAATGGATGGATGGATGAAAAGAAATGCAGAGAAGATAGATGAATGGATGGACAGATAGGTAGTTGGACAGACAAACCAATTAATCATTCAACAGGGCAACTTTAAGTGAAATGAGTTGGGAATGCTGAGAACACCCACTTCCACCAATTGCTCTCAAAAATTTAATTAAACTGGGAGTGAATGCTCAAGTAAAGGCCACGTTCACAGTCTAATTAACTCCAACCCTCAAATGCGTTGCCTTGGGTCTCTTCTCCTCTGTCTCATTTCTCCCTTGAGAAGTCATCAGCCAAAGCACTGTTCCCACCCACCTCCACCAACTCCTGCTACTATTCTGCAAAGAGCCAACTGACATTTAAAAGAGAGGCTGTGATCAAATTGCCCCCTGGGGTTTGTGTGACAATGGTAAGAAAGTGACAAGAGCTGCAGGTTGGGGCTGCAGAGAGTTAGGGAGGGCTTGGCTGAGGGAAACAAGAGTGTAGGCTTGGGAATGAGAATAGCTGGGCCCAAATTCAGCTCCCCTAGGAGACCATGGGCAATCTCTCCCATCTTTTAGCCTCAATTTCCTCTTCCACGACACTGCGATACAATGCTAGCTCTTCTATCTCTAAGAACTGTTGCAAGGATCAAATGGAATAAAGGATGGGAACACCCTTTGTAAACATATGCCCAACTTGTGAGGGAAGGGGGAGGGATTGCACAGTAATTGGTCCTCCCTGGGCTCATCTCCTGGAAGCCTGGGCTAGTTCATAACATTTAAACCATGTTTTAGTTATGGCAAGGGTTAGATCTGTTCTCATTTCAAGTAGAGAAAGGAAGAAAGGAAGGGAAAGAGATAGAGGAAGGGAGGGAGGAGAGAGAAGGAAAAATGGTGGCCTTTGTCCCCAGCCAACCTAAGGAAGGTCCTGGAGTCACGCTGCCTGCGCAGGAGTCTTAGGAGCTGGCGGGATAGGTAAGTGGCTCCATCACGTGCAGGTAACTCACAGTCACACCTAAGCAGGGCTCTACTTGGGAGCCCATCTGTTCCCTCAGGCGACTGGGACATCCCGTGCTCTGCTGGCTATTCCCAGCTATCAAATGGGCAGAACACCAGAGCAGACAAAATGTTCAAAATATCTTTGTTCTTTTCTAATGGGAGCAGAGGGAGACACTGTGGAAACAGGCAATGGGAGGCTAAGAGAGCCGCCAAAGGCCACTGTGCCCACGGTTCTGTGCCGAGTTCTGAATAAAATGCTGCAGTGAGATGGGACCCATAGCAACGAGCTAAGACCCAGTACCTGCCTGATGCAGAAATCTGCTGCTCAGGTTGTCCCCAGGGCCACTCAGCCTCTTCTTCAATACCCCACACAGAAGACGGTTTTCTACCAAGAGCGTGGCCCAGCTGCTAAGATTTCATTCTGCCCAGATGGACCTCAAAGCCATCCCATCATCCACTCGCTGGGGGCCTGAGAGCCAACTCTCCTTTTCCTATCAGACAACCTTTGAAATGGGCGGGGGCCACATGGAATTGATCAAAGCACTGATCTCTTCCTCACCTAGAGCTCGCTGTAGCACCACGGGAAAGGCCTGTGGTTTTGGGGCTCAGGCACACCCGGGTCTGTTCCACCGAGCTGTGTCTACTGCACAGATGCCTTCACCCCTGTAGGCCCCAGAATCATCTACTCCACAGGGGTTTCTGGGGGAATCAAAGGAGTCCTCATGTGCAAGCACCATTATAAACAGTAACACGGCCACAAAGTGCCATCGGATGTCACAGCCACGTGGGGGACGAGGAGGAACAGAGGGAAAACGTCAGAGGTACATGCCTGCCACCTGGGGAGTGGTGACAGGTGGGACCCACCTGGGAGATCTGCGGGAGGCCACCGCAATCTGCCATCTGGAAGAGAGGGAAGGTGGTTAGTGCCGAATACCTCAGCAGAGGCAATCCACACTCTGTGAGTCAGCTCCTCGTGGACGCCCACCCTACCCACTGCCCTGCCCCACAGAGGGGGGACTGGGCATACTACGGGTGGGGAAACACCCAACCTCACTAGCAAGGCTGCTTTAATTACTACCTGGCTCAGCACTGAGCTGTGTCTTCTTGGCAACCCTGACTTGTAGCTTCTGATAAGCCAGGTACTGTGCTATCCCTGTAGATAGTATCCCTCTGTTTTCCAAGAACCCTGGAAGGTATGACTGTCTCATTTGAGAGGCAGAAACTGGGTCAGACAGAGCTTGAGGAACTTGCAAGGTTCCTGCCAGGGTCTGTCTGGCCAGAAAGTGTTCACTCTACGAGGCCCTGTACACACATTCTCTCTATAGATTCCCTCAGAAAGAAACTGCTAGACAAGACCTCGGGTTCTTGACTGCCCACCCTTGGTAAACGTGTTAACTCCCTGAGTTCCTATTAAATCACCAAACCTAAAGGCATCAGCCCTTAGTTAAAGCCACTCCAAGCACTTGTGGGCATTTACCCAGAAGTGGAGCTGAGCAGTGCCCGGGTTCGGGAACCCTTGGCAGCAGGACGAGGAGGGGGTGAGGATGGTTTTGGGAGGAGGTAGTGAGAGCAGACGAGGCCGGGTGTCCTACAGCCCAGTCCCAAGGTCAGACCCCAAGAGCTGCAAGCGGTAGCCTGCAGACTCTTGGGGTCCCAGGGAGGGACCCTCTCATCTTTGCAGCCTTGGGTTACCAGCCAGCACCCAATAGATGTGTGTGAGCAGACACATTAAATAATGATTTCTGTGGTTTCTGACTACCAGTTCTGCCTCCACCAGGCACAACTCAGGTGTGCAGAACACACAGGGGCTCCTAAGAAAGAACAAACGTAAACGCTCATCATTCCCCTGTACCTTGAGGAGAGTGGTCTTTGTGGGGTCCAATTTTGAGTTGCACTCCACCTGGATGAGGAAAGGGAGGAGAGGTTTGTTAATTTTCTACCTGGAGCTAACATCGTAACCTTTCTCCCTTCCCTGCCACCGTCATCAGAAGCTCCAGTGTCCCTACTGGCACACAGGAAAGAACACGGGCTTTGGGATGAAACACTTGGGGCTTAAAATTTCAGCCCTGCTATTACTATTGTGTGACCTTGGACAAGTTCTTTGAGCCTCAGTTTCCTCTTCAAGAAAATGGGGATACTATCTTTCTAAAGGGGCTGTTATACCTAAAATGTAAAAGATGCTCTAGAAATATTTGCTAAATAAATGGCCAGTGATTGTACAGGTTCAACACCCCCAGTCCCAACTACTATTCTTCATATGAAATCACCCCCACCAAGCTGGTTTCTCTCTTCGGTTTGTCAATGACCCTCTTACCAGTGTATATAGAACTAGGCAGAATACCAACTTGTAATCTGTGATGTTCAAAATCCCTACAGCAGAACTATCATCTGCCTTGGTGAACAATGCATCTCTATTGATGTGTCCTATGATTATGGCCAGTGGGTTAGATCACAAGAAACTCATTCATTAAGACATCCAGGTCTTTACTAAATGAACATTTGCAGAACCTGCTGTGCAGCCCACGGCATGTACCCACTGTAGGACTCTGCTTAATAGCTCCTAAGTCTCTCATGTCCCAAGCTATGGGGATGTTGGAAAGGTAGAGTCCTTGATTAGCATCCACAGTGTCACAGGTGGAAATTAAGGGGTGAAATGAGCCAGAAAGCCTTGCTTAAGCCCAGCTCCTGGGTGCCTCTTCTCCTGCCAGACCGTCAGGCACCAACCAGGTCTCCCAAAAGGGAGGAGAGAGTCTTGGCCAGGAAGCCAAGTGAAAAACACATTCATAGAAACAAGCCAATGGGCGGCAGCTCAGCAGTGAGGGGGCAGGGAGAGGAGACTGAGGGCCCACTGCCAAGTAACCAGGGCCAGATTGTCACCAGGGAAAGAGGCTGGTGGCTGGGCCCTCCGCCCAAAGGCCAACATGGCATTTAGAAGACATTACCTGCCCTGATGGTGGCAGAGAAGGGAAAGAAAGTGGGCAGGGAGACTTTAGATAAAGTCGACCAGACTGCACTGTCAAACTAAGCACAGACACCAGTAGTTCATTTCTACATACCACAGCGTCCACGGCAGGAGAACTGTCCCCAACCACCAACAAAGCAGGACACCTGAGGTCAGGGAAAGAAGGCGGAGTTAACACAGGTTCATTTCAAGATGCTCACACTAAGACAATGCATTTTGGGTTCCCCAGTACCCTCTGCTTTTTGTCCTTTGTCTTCTCTCTACCCTCAGCTTTGTTCTTAGGATAAAATGGGTTGGTAATCAGTTACACCATAGTAGGAATTTCAGCCAAAGAATATCTAGGTCCTGGTGTTTTTATTTTTCAAGCACCCTCTCCTCCAGGAAGGATGAGTAGGACTTTGCCAGCAATCAAGATCAGAGACAAAAAGATCATGCCTGACAAAGGACAGGGCATGTACCAAGTTCAGGTGTCAAATAATATGGGTCACTCAAGGAACTATATAAAATGACACAGGTGCTACTGGTGGAATACAGTTGGTTGTATCCAACACTGTCTTTTCCACCTAGTTTTATAGGTTACTTCGGTGGGTCCTGAGTCTTATTCCAAACTCTGTGAGGCACAGCTAACACAGTATTTGACATACAGTAGGTGCTTAATAAATTCTGTCCCAAACCTAGGCTTTGGGGCCACCCTGGGAATGGGGCACCCGCCCAGGGAGACGAAGGGTGAGTCTGGCCCGTGCCCAGCCCCCTGTGTAAGACACAACCCGTTCTCGCTGATGGGGACAGCCTAGCGCATGCCCGGTAGTCCTACCTCACTCCGAAAGAAGACCCTCCCCGCAAACGGGAGCGAGGCTAACCAGACAGGGAGGGGGAGAAAAGCAACTCACTGCAGGGTGACCGTGTGCACTCCTGGCATCGGTCGCTCGATATCCAGGTCCCGCCGGCTGTAGACAACAGAAGCACCATTACATCAGCCGACCCTGCCACTGAGCCCAGCCATCCGGGTGCTAGCAAACCACCCACACGTCAGCCTGTGCAAAGTCACGTGGCTTTCGGGACACTACAGCCTCCTGGGGTCCACACAAGTGGTTTCAGGGACATTTCCCAGGGAGCCCACCTCATGGTCCCTAACGTGTTTTGTTATTTATTTTTTTGCTTGTTACAGGAGTACAAATCATGTCCTCCACCAGAGAGGGTCCCTACTTCCCATGGCCCTGTCAGCGCCCCCACCTGACCAATGGACAGCCCCCAAATGGTCTCAGCCTCCACTCTTAATCTGAGTCTCACGCTTGCCCCCATCTCCGAGTCTATATATCATCGTAACCAAAATGATCCCCTTAGAATTCAGACCTGATGGTTCCAAACCCTTTAGTGGTTTCCCACTGTAGTAGGGTAAGGCTCGGCCACCCCACCACTCTCCCCTGCAGATATACACCCAGCCTCTTGCTGCCTAGCAGCTCCCAACACGAGATGCCCTTTTCCAGCTCATGGCCTGGAGCCAGACAGGGTGGATTCAAATCATGCTCCCCTGCTTCCTAGCTGTGTGACCTTGGGCAGAATGCTGAACCTCTCTGTGCCTTCATTTCCATAGCAGGAAATGATGGTGATGATAGCACCCTCATCACAGGGTTTTTTGGGAGGAAGCAGCTGACTCCTATGTTCTCCATGAGGGCAAAGCAGTGTATGGGGTTTTGGGGGTGGTTGCTAATCCCTGCTATACGCCTACTGCCCAGCAGACAGCCCGACCCACTCTAATTCTCAGAAAGCGTCTGCCAAATCCACGGCACAGCCTCTGTGTCTTCAGCCACACACTAGGGACCTTACTGCTCCCTCCCTCCCTGAGAGGCTGGGAGGATGATAAAAGGAAACGAGCACTGGACTTTCTTACAGACACTATGTACTTCATGAAGTCACATTATTCACATGGGAGGAGAGAGTGACAGAGCCCGTGGGCTCTGTCAGTGGCCCTGAGCTGTCCCCTTCCCTATCTGAGCTCCAGACCAGCACCTAGCTATGGATAAAAGGGCTGTACCCTTGCCAAAGGCTATGTGCAGGTCTTCCTTTTCCTGGGAATGACTCACCCGCCTCCCAAAAGCCTCCCTGGGTTCCTCTCATGCCCCAGTGCTTTGCTTCTCTCTCTTAGCTCTCCTTGCATCTGCCCTTTCCTATGGCCATCCATGGGTACAGGCACGTGACTACATCCCACTCATCTCTGCATCCCCAGTGGTCTGGAGTGGTAGCTCAGCTCCTTGCAAAGTGCTCCGAACTGCAGGAGGCACCTAATACTCGATTTGCTCAAATTCTGGGGCTGCGTCTTCCACTAATAGCATGGTCTCTCTCTCCCCCACCCCTTGTTCTAGCCCTACAAGAGGCGCCCGGTATATATGGCGGCCACGTGGCTGTGTGGCAGCCGTACCTGTTGTAGGCGTTGATGAACAGGTGCAGGTTTCCGGGGTTCATGTCATTCATGATGTGCTGGCGGTAGGTGTGGACCACCTCCACGTTACTCTGCATCTCCTCCTGCATGTAGAGAGGGAGACACGTCCTTCCTTGGCACTGTGGCCCTGGGCTGCTCACAACCCTTTCCATGCTCCAGGTTACTCAGGGACAAAGTGAAGATAATGATGCCTGATCCACAGGACTGCTCTGGAGACTAAGGAAACCATCAGGAAAGTGGAAGCCAGTCCCCAGATGCAGGCTGGTGTCCGACTCTCAGCGAGTAGCACAAAGGAACGCAAACTTGGACAAGCAACACAGGCCCTTCTGGGCTCATGACTCTGGAGTTTAAATGAGAAGTCAGTCCGCCTGGATCTGGAGCTTGATCTCAGGGGTTCAGAGAGAGCCACCCCAAGATGTGCCTCAGCGGGATGTGAATTATCTTGAACTAAAAGCAACTGAAACCCTGCGAGAGAAACTTCTGTTTCCCACCCCTCCCTTAATTACCTAGAAGAATTTAAATTATAAGCCTGGCCCATGATAAGACCTATCACTGGAAATTATTTTTTACCTACCTATAGAGCAGGGCAAACTAATAATTACTGGACACGTGCTCTCCCTGCAATTACCCTCTGAAGTCCCACTGTCATCCCCAGCTCAGAATGTCTTATATACCCGTGTCCCCTTCCTGTCTCTGAACCTCTCATATATGTGGGATTCCCACACATATGTATGTAATTAAATTGGTTGTTTTCTCTTGCTAATGTGTCTCATGTCTATTTAATTATTAGACTAACCGAAAGAACCCTGAGGGTAGAGGAAAGTTTCTTCCTCTCCCACAGCTCCAGTGTTAAGCAAATGCCTTAACCTCTTTGAGCCTCAGTTCTCTCAAAAAAAAGAGGCGGATCCACTACTACCCACTTCATCAGACTGTGGGATTTCACAGAGGTGGTAGACTTTGGAAAGCCCTTTGTAAACAGTAACCATCAAGGCAACTGTTAGCAATTATCGTTTTTCAATAGGGAGAGTTGAACATAAGTTTTTCAGGCTTGAAAACAAATCCAACGCATGTAAGGGGAAGTTGCCGGAAACGACGATCTTAACGCTCGCGAGGCCCAGCCAGAGCCTCCCCTCTCCCTGGCTCCTTCCTGAACGTCATTTGGGACAAACACACACTTTAGGAACTGGCTCTGTTTCTCATTGGTACGACAGATGCTGCAGGTTTCACAAAATGGCCTGATGTGATCAGAGGCAACCAGAGCCGGAGCAGGAGGAAGCCGGGGGGCCGATGTCAAGCGTGAACTATCGTCAAAACAGTCCACGAGCATTTAAGCAACAAAGAGGCCAACTGGCTGTTCAAGGAAAAATAGCCGGAGGAATGATGCTGGGGTTTCAGATCAAAACACAACTGCAGCAACGTGGGGTACCAAGATACACTGAATAGGGTACAGTCAGGCCTGGCTCTCACCCTGCACTTGACAGCCCTCCTCCAAGGAAACTCAGAAACTGGCTCTGACTGTTTTCTGTGTTCCTACACGTTCAGATTATATATTCAAGGTGGAGAACGTGTATCACAAACTGTGACATGAACCATAAAAGAGGAGAGAGGACTACAGCGGGCTGAACGGTGCCCCCCTCCCCCACCCAAGATCTGTCCACGTCAAGTCCCAGGACCCTGTGAATGTCATCTGGAAAAAAAAGGTCTCTGTGGATGTAATTAAGTTCAGGATCCTGAGATGAGATCATCCCGTTGGGTCTGAAATCCAATGACAAGTGTCCTTATAAGAGAAAGGCAGAAGGAGATCTGAAGCAGACATAGCGAAAAGCCATGCAAAGATGGAGGCAGAGACTGGATGGAGGTCATAAGCCAAAGAACACCGAAGCCACCAGATGCCGGAAGAAGCAAGGAAGGATCCTCCCTTGGAGTGTGGCCTGGCCAACACTTGGTTTCAAAGTTCTGGCCTCCAGCACTGTGAGAGGATAAACTTCTGTTGTTTTCAGCCATGTAGTGTATGGTCCTTTGTGACAGCGGCCACAGGAAACCAATGCAAGGACCAAAGGCATGACACACTTCACAACTGCACGACGGAATATCTACTTCCTTGGCGTATTATACGATCACACCTCACATGGTCCTACTTTCTAGCTCGGGAGCAGACACTGGTGAGTAGGCCACCGCACAGGAAACAGGGCAAGTCACCTCTAGCTGGGCAACTGAGGGGTATTTCCAACCCAGTCTGAATTAGTCAGATTTTACACTTGCGTATGTGCTGTTTATTATACTTCGATCAAACTGTTCAAAAAGACATGTGTGGGGAGCCATGGTTGCAGTTAACTTTAAAGCCTTAACAGAATGGCTCAGTTTATACTTAACCTGTTTCCTCCCCCTGAAGCAATTGTCTCTGCCTGCATCTGGAGAGTGCTTGCATGCTGCTCAGGAATGTGGTGGGAGTGGCCAGTTCCCAGAACAGAAGGCTGATGCCTATCAGGGCTATTGATAAGATAATTACATTTGGGAGTTTCAGTAAATTTTGTGTCTCCTGTGTTAAAGTTAAAGATTTACTGTTAACTAGGTAATGCATTTTTTGTACTTGTTAAACTGCACGTCCACAGAAGGTATAAATTCTGGGGACAGAATAAACTCAGGGTCTCCAGGAACACTGGGGTCCGCGATCGCCATCATCAAAGTGTGAGTGCCTTCTTTCATTCCCACTCCCCTTGTCAGGAACCGTTCGACTCGTGGCGGCTGGCCCGCTGCAAGTGGCGCCCGAACAGGGACTGGATATAGGGGTAATAGTGAGGAACACCGTGTGGCAAGGGCCCAGCTCATTGGAGCTAATCAGTGGATGCACGGTGAGCAAGGCACTGTCCCTCTCGAATGAGTGTGTGAGTGAGTGATAGCTCCACGACTTCGTGTTACGGAGCTTGATTGGGTCCTAACCTGCGGTTCCGGTTCTGTCATATGGCATAACGGCGACTGGGCTTTACAACCCACCAGGCCGGGGGATTTATACCGGCGCGCCTCTAGCTAAGACGGATTTGGCCCCGCAAGGGACACGGCCAGAAGGACACCTGAGTGTTTTTCTTTGTTTGAAAGAAGGGCCGAGTTAGGGAAAAAGGATGGGTCACGCCAGCAGCAAGGACCTGTATGTTAGAGGACTTAAGAAGTTGCTTACCGCCCGTGGCAGTCGGGTGAGCAGAGAACAGTTAGACAAGTTTTATAAAAATTGCAAAAGAAAGGTGGAAAAACAGTTACAAGATTATTATGCTGCCCATGGACTTAAACAAAAGGGCTGCAAGCTAGAGAAAGTGAAACAAGCTGAAAACGAGGAAATTCTCCCATCTGCCGCTTCTGCCGCTTCTCCGGCAGAGAGAGAGAAGGAGGGAGGGGGCGCAAAGTTGTTAGAGGGAGTTCTTAAAGTTAACAAAGAGCCTGTTTGTCAGGAAGCTCCGGTTGAGCACTGGGAAGATTTAGACCCTCAAGACCAGAAAAAATTAGAAGATAAAGTAGCTAAATATGATAGGGACAAAAACTCTCCTTTAGTGGCTATGGCTCAAGGAGACGAGCAGCCTGCAGGCACTGCACTTTCTTTTGCAGAACAGCTAAAAAAGATTCAGGGACAGCTGATTGAGCTTAAAGTTGCTGTGGACAGAGGAAATTGTCCTCGGAGTCCCCAGATTCCTTTTAGAGATCAATGGAATCCTCGGGGTAAAGATCCCCCTTAAAAGCAGAGGTGCAAAGATTACAAGCTGCACTCACTTCCCTCTCTGTTCAAATGCAATTAGTCCAGGCTCGGCAGACTGGGCCTTTATTAAAATCTCAATCAAAATAAAAGCCTAGATTACAACTAAATTCTCCTCCAAGTGTAGTTGCAGGGCTGGATCCACAGCCTGAGGCTCCTGTTTTAGCACCTGTGACAATCAGACAATTATCAGGTGTAAAAGATCAAAGGTCCCCCCTACAAAAGATTTTACAAGCTGCGAGTACAGGAGCAACTTTAAAAGGGACACATTGCTTCCTCTAATTCCACTAAAATTCTCCCATTTTTGTTATTAAGAAAAAATCTGGTAGATAGAGATTATTACAAGATTTACAAAAAGTTAATAAAACCATAAAATTAATGGGAGCTTTACAGACAGGCTTGCCCTGTCCTACAGCCATACCAAAAAACACATATAAAATTGTTTTGGACTTAAAAAGATTGTTTTTATACTATACCTTTAAATCCTGATGACTGCCCTAGATTTGCTTTCAGTGTTCCTTCTGTTAATTTACAAAAACCTTTTAAGAGATATCATTGGCTAGTGCTACCTCAGGGTATGGCTAGTAGCCCTACATTATGTCAAAAATTTGTATCAGCTGCAATAAAACCTACCCGAAGGGCATTTTCAGATATTTACATCATCCACTACATGGATGACATACTTCTTGCCCACTCTTGTAAACCAAAGTTGCTTGCTGCTTTTGCTCATTTACAAAAAAGGCTCCACAATTATGGGCTAGTTCTAGCCCCAGAAAAAATTCAACAAGTGCCTCCTTACTCTTATCTGGGATATTGTTTAATGCCTCAAGCCATTGTGCCTCAAAAAATACAAATCCGGCGAGATTGTTTAAAAACATTAAATAATTTCCAAAAGCTACTGGGAGACATTAACTGGATTAGACCTCAGTTGCAGTTGACAACTGGTGAATTACAACCTTTGTTTAAAATATTACGTGGAAAAGCTGATCCTACTTCTCTCCGCAAGATAACACGGGGAAGAGGCTTTGCTTGTATTTCTCCAGGTCTGGAAGAAAAACCTTTGCAAATTCCTGGTCGGTGTTAAACCATACCATGAGCGACAGCCCACAGAAGAGAAGACATCTATAGATACCCATCCACGCCCCTAGGGTGTGAAAAAGCTCTCACTTTCCACAGCTGCAGAAGGACTTTCCACTTCAGACCCTGTTAAATGGATAAAGACTTTGGGTAGAGGGTTTGCTGGGGATATTGCTATTCTGTTTATTGTTCTGTTTGTTTTACATAGTCCTCAGATGTGGACAAATAGCCCTCCGACAGGCTGTAAATGAAATAACTACACGTTCTGTGTTTCTCATGCTTCAAAAACAAAAAAGGGGGAGATGTAGTCACACAACAGCCTAGCCGACTGTCCCCCCATGTCTTTCCTTAAGGAAAGAAGAGCCTGTAAGACTGGCTTTTTAGGACTTTGCTTATCTTTATGTTTTACACCTCATGTCTCTCTGTCTGGTCCCCAAAAGATGGTTTGCAGCCAAAGACGGGTAAGATATCTCAAGGGAGATACAACCTAAGCCAGGCAAAACCGAGTGGGGACCCCCAATGAGCTGCCTTAGAAAAATATGGGAAGAGGCCTTGCCTCCCCTTCCCCCTGCCTGGGAAAAGCCACTGCTGTCTCTGGCTTTCCTCAAAGGAGATCGGTAGCCAATGACGGGTAATGATCAGTAAGCGTTTTTACAACCTAAGACAGGAGTCGATCGCTTTGATGATTGATATCCAATGACGGGTAAGTGAAAATGTCTGTACTGACCACCTAAGCCAGACACGATCTCAAAAATATAAAATAAAAAAGGGGGAGATGTGGGGAGCCATGGTTGCAGTTAACTTTAAAGCCTTAACAGAATGGCTCAGTTTATACTTAACCTATTTCCTCCCACTGAAGCAATTGTCTCTGCCTGCATCTGGAGAGAGCTTGCATGCTGCTCAGGAATGTGGTGGGAGTGGCCAGTTCCCAGAACAGAAGGCTGATGCCTATCAGGGCTATTGATAAGATAATTACATTTGGGAGTTTCAGTAAATTTTGTGTCTCCTGTGTTAAAGTTAAAGTTTTACTGTTAACTAGGTAATGCATTTTTGTACTTGTTAAACTGCACGTCCACAGAAGGTATAAATTCTGGGGACAAAATAAACTCAGCGTCTCCAGGAACACTGGGGTCCGCGATCGCCATCATCAAAGTGTGAGTGCCTTTTTTCATTCCCACTCCCCTTGTCAGGAACCGTTCGACTCGTGGCGGCCGGCCCGCCGCAGACATGTTAAAAAGAGAACAAACGACTTGGTGATTATGAATAATGTCACATTATTTGGTGGTATCAGCACGTGGCGCCCACTCACTCATGTCTTGTTGGTCTCTATGCCCTATGTGCCTGGCAGCACACAACTGCTCAGAGTGAATGACCGAATGCCTGGCCATGCTACTCACTTTTCCAAAGAGGTGGGACAAGACCATGTCTGGAAGGGCTTGGGTCCATCCGGAAATCTGGGGAGGACAAAAACAGGTGGAGTTAGGAAGCAGGCATCAGCAGCAGTGAGACGAGGTCAGCCAAACCCCACGGCCCTTGGGGTCCCTTGGCACTCAGGTCTGAGGAAGCCCTATTGATGGGAACTCAGTTACCTGTCTCTGGTTACTTACTGGACTTGGGGCCTCTAGAAGGCAGCTGAGGTCTCCATTCATTCCTTATTCTCAGAGCCATGGGCACAGAAGATGCACGGAGCATGCTAAACAAAGAACCAGCTCGCTCCTAGCTTTCTCTACTCCATTATGCAGCAAGTCCTCAACCAGGAGGGCCCTGTCCATTTGTTTCTAAACAAACATGGAGCTCCCCTAGTCTACACCCCAGGATCTGCTTACCTCAAACTACCCTTCCTGTTTCAGCCTCCAGATTTCCCCTCAAGCTAGTTTCTTCTCTCTGAATATACTGAGGTTACTGACGACCTTTTCCTCTTTACTTCTCTCCAACGACAATGCCAGGCATACAGCAGGAGCTCCATAAATGCTGAATATACAGCAGGAGCTCTAAAAATGCTAGGTATACAACAGAAGCCCCATAAATGCTAAATATACAGCAGGAGCTCCAAAAATGCTAGGTATACAGCAGAAGCTCCATAAATGTGTGCTGACCGACTTCAGTGTCAGGCAGGGACCGGCGGGAGTCCTGAGTTGACCCCTGACTGCCACATGCCAGCTGTGTGACCCTGTGTAGGCTGCAGAGCCTCTGGACCTCAGATTGCTCATCTGTAACCTGGGGTGCGAGGAACTTCCAAGTCACAGATCCAGGTTAGGATTATGTAAAGTAGCGGCACACGTCACAGGATCTGACCCCAAAGCCTGACACCTTTTTTCTCCCAGGGCTGGGGTTGAAAAGGAAGGATATTGCAGATATTAAACCCCACAAACATTTCTCAGGCTCCACTTTAGCCAGTGGCCAATGTCCCCAGCCCTCCACGTCTGGCTCAGAATAGCTACCGAGGAGCCAAACTGGCTGACTGGAATGTCACTTCCTTTGCTGGAAAATAAAATAAAAAACAGGCAGTGTATTCTGCTCCTGAATGTCATGCAAACAGGAGGGAAGGGCTCCTGCCTTCTGGCAGAATATTCCGGGCAGAAATGCCTATCAGACTGGCTGGCCAGGACAGGGGTGGGAGGTGGAGAGAGGGGTATGACCCCTTCAATCCCTCTGCTCCTGACAGCACCCCCCCACCGAACTTGGCAAAAGCACACTTTCAAAATGAGAAACCAGGACCCCAGCTTGAAAGGCTCTGTCCTGTTTCAGCTGGACCAGTTTCCCTACCTCCTTGGCAAACACTGGGGCTTTTACAAAAAAACCCAAAAAAACAAGAAAAAAACACATGGCAATTATTTTAAAAAGATAAACAAGGAAGCCTAGGCCACCAGCCAGAGCAGAGCTTCCCGAGACAGTATAGGCCCTTTGTCCTTCAGGCAGGGACAGGTCCTGCCCCCTCTGTGCCTGGGACAAGGTGAGCACCTGACACCTGCTGAAAGGGAGCCCAGGGAGGGGGTGAGCACGGCACGGAGGGAAGGCCCAAGGACCACGGGTCCAAGGGCTCTGCATTCGGCCCCAGTTCTCCTTCTGCCTCGATCTGTGTGACCTTAGCTTCTTGAGCCACTGCGAGCCTCAGCTTCCCCCTCTGGAAATGGTATGACAACCCCACCTCCTGGAGGCACCATGAGGGTTAAATGAAGTGATGCATACACAGCAACGGAGAGTGGAAATAGCACCTGATAACCACCCATTACATGTTTGTTAATTACTATTGTCATTAAACAAGGTGGCATAGTCAGTATCAAATACATATTTGTTTTTCATTAATAATATGTGGGTTCCTGAGATTAGAGACATTTGTCTTGCTCATCTTTTTATTCTCAGCATCTAGAGCAAAGCCCAGCAGATGTTATGTCCCCAGCAAATACTTCTTAACCCGGACTACACTTGTCAAAGTTGGCTCGGGGATCCATGTCCCACAGGTATAGCTGGCTTAGACAGCAGTGTTCTTTTGAAATCTGAATGGCAAACTGCTGAGGTCCTGGTTACTATTCTAAGCAAAGCAGAGGAAACCTGCTTTCTCAGCTGGGCGTGGGGAGTGGGGGTGACGGAGGGGTGGGGCTAGGAGAGATCTCAGGGCCACCACCACTCCAGGCAGAGGCAGGCACACCTGCCCGCTGCATGCTGGGACTCCGGCTGCCTGGCCCAGGCCCCTGGACTCACCTTGGAGGCAGCCCAGTCCATCCAGCCTTCTGCACAAGGGTTCACGTTGATGAGGACCAGACCCTCCACCATCTCAGGGTTGTTCAGCTGCAATTCAAGACATGAGGTAAGAGAGACAGCACAGCAAACTGAGATACTATAGACCAAAGTCAAACCAAAGATGCAGGAAAGACCAGGAAAGGGCCTGTGTGAGCCACCAGAGCAGGCTGCTGCTCTCAAGAGTCTTCAGCAACCCCCCCCCACCCCTGGGGAAAATGGAGGTTCCAGCTCAGTAGATATGGGATTGGGTCCCCGAAGGATCAAAAAGAGTAAGCCATAGGAGAAGCAGAACTACAAGTGCTCGGCAGACCTGCCTTGGATAAGTCACTTCACCTCGCTGACCTCAGCTCTCCCAGCTGTGAAATGGGCCTATCAGACCATCAACCTCATAATCAGACAGGCACATACATGCTCTGTAGCAATCAGTAAGGGTCCTACTACTTCTAGAATATATGCACATATATACGTACATGATACAGGTAAGACCTTATCCAAATCTACATAGTCAGATCATTGTG
The DNA here is from genome assembly GCF_036562045.2 of Rhinolophus sinicus. Classification (NCBI taxonomy): domain Eukaryota; kingdom Metazoa; phylum Chordata; class Mammalia; order Chiroptera; family Rhinolophidae; genus Rhinolophus; species Rhinolophus sinicus. The sequence continues at coordinate 5,941,480 of NC_133761.1, read as the reverse complement.
TATTCATGTCAGCATTTTTAACCTCTAGCAAAGTCCAGAAAATAATGAGCAGGCAGAATACATATGACTGAATAAAATGAGCATCACTGCATTTTTAAACAATTGTTCGGCACCGATACAAAGGATCCAGCAGCACCTGCCTTGGGCCCACAGTAATGTGACAACTGTCAGGTTAACACATGTATCTCTGATTCTTGTTTATAATTAGTCAGGATCCCAGAGTTCCCTGAGTACAAAAGCTGTCTCAAAGAAGTAGCATAGGAGAATCCTCAGTGATGTGAGGACCTCATGCTAAGTGCACAAAGCTGATGATAAAAGAATGTCAGCATGTACGCGTCACAGACACACACACACACACACACACACACACACACACACACACACACACACACAAGTATATACTTCTGGACCACACACCACAATGTGAACTGCGGCTCTCCCTTAGGAAATGGAATGATGGGCCATTTATTTTTTTCTTTTGGGATTTGTGATGCTTTTCCACTGTTCTTCCTTCATCTTGAATTAATTTTATTTAAAACTTATTTTTAAAATATGCCTAGGAACTCACAGCGAATCGAGTGAGGATGTAGGCGCCAGCTCCAGTTCCCATGCCGATGACGCTTTTCAGCCTGGAAACAGAAATAAAAACTCACGTCACAGGAGGAACGAGCACTTGGGAGCCCTAAGAGCCCTCGTACAACCTGCCAGCTCCTTGTCCCTAAGGGACCTCGTCTCCCGCTGACCCCGTGTCTGTCCTGGTCATCCCTGAGGGAGGCTGACAAGCTAGACAAAGTGGGAACATGCTGCCGAGATGTGCCCTCATGACCTGAAATATATCATGCTTTATGGCTTCACAGAAGGCCATGACCTTGGAGAGACTTGTTTCTTTTCCTCATTTCTCTCCTGACTGCAGTCCAGGCTCTGAGAGACCATCTGACATTTACGGGAAGGCCCATTCCTATACTACTTCTTCCCGCTCGTCAGCTTTATTTGGAATTCTAAAACTTGGAATGAAATAAATTGGGGAAGAACTGAGGTATCATCATTATACGAAAGGCTCAAGTGAGAAGGAAATGAGCACAGGAGCAATAAGGTCCTGGAGAGAGAAGTTGAGGGCTCAGGCAACCCTGTTCTAGAATGTTCCATGGGAAAGAGAAAGCAATGACAGAACAGGAGGCAGGAAAAGATGGGTGGGGTGTCTGTCATCAGGTGATGTCATCCCTCAAGGAGAAAAGCCCAACTTATAAGGAGCAGACTGGAGCAAAGAGACTGACAAACAGTGTGCACAAGCAAATTCCTTCCCTGAGTTTTCAACTCTAACCTACATTTCAGTGGTCAGGCCAGAGCAAGGCCAAAGGAAAGACAGAAGCTAGAAGTCACCCCTCTCTGCAGTGGGTGGGGGACTGGATTGCTCACTCTTACCCAAACTGGTGAAGGACTCCAGGTAGCATTTCAGCCAGCTGATCCATGGAGGGGTACATGTACCTTGGAGAAGCCACATGGAGGCAGTTAGCGAGAGCCCAGATCCCGGTGGCAATGAATAATGCCAACAAGAGCACACTGGAGGGGCAGGGGCCATGTGGCAACCTGCCACCTGCGCCCAGACTCCCCATGGAGTCCCCCTGTAGCCCCTCATTGCGAGCACCCCACAGTGTACACCAGCCCGCTCCTTTGAGCCAGGATGCTCTCCATCCCTAATTCTCCCCCTTTCACTTTGTAAAGTGACCCTTTTATCGATGGCTTCTTATGTTCCAGGTCCCACCCCCAGCATTTGCTGAGCATTATAAGCTCATTTAACCTTTGCAACAACTCTATGAGGTTGCTATGATTTCCCCCAATATAAAGTTTATAAATATCATGGAGGCTGAAGGTTAGATCAGCGACTTGGCTTCACAGAACATATTTTACTGCAATAAAAAAAAAAAAAATCAAAAGCCAGTCGAACGCCTACACCACCACCACCTGTTTCTACTCTGCAAGACTTTGCTTTTCCCTCTCTTGGGGCACGAGCCCCCCACCCCCACCTTACCCCATGGGGAAGGATGCAGCACTGTCCTGCTGGCCAGGGGCATCCACGTGGCAGACGGCAAAGTGCTGGGTGATCTCCTGCATGTCTTCAGAGTTAAAGAAGGGGTTGTAGCAGGTTTTGTCTGCAGGGTGGGCAGGGGAGAGAGGAGAGGAAGAAGTTAGGACAAAATGAATTGGGTTGCTCGATGGCAAAGCATATTTGTCTTGTTTGTTTCATTCCTATTCAGCAGGAGGAAACGGACTCACAAGAAAGAATGCCTATCTTTTTTTTTTCTCCTGTCCCACTTTCCTCTGGTGATAAAAGCAAGAATAAGTCATGGGGAAAGGGAGTGGCGGTGGAGGTGGAGATGGTCAATAAACGCTACTGCACGGGCTGGTGAATGATCTTAAACGTCCAGTTGGCACTGGAAGAGGACTTCTGCTTCTTTCCCAGTCAGGCATGGCTGTCACGGCCCTGGTATGAGGTGAGGTTGCTCCTCTGACACTCTCGTCTCCGGGTCTCCTAAACCCTCACATCAGAGACACTGGTCAGGGCACATGAGATTTTCAGTCAAGGAGGAGCACAGGAGTTAAGCATGGACCTCCCACTTTTTCCATGGCCTTGGATGAGTCTCCTAATTATTGAGGGCCTGAAGCAAAGATGGCCAGTGGTCACCAAACCATTTCCCTTTTCTTCCCATGAACACAGCTGGACTACATTTCCCAGCCTCCCTTGCAATTAGAAGCAACCATGTGATCAGCTTCTGGCCAATAGCATGTGATGCTCGCCACTTCCTCCTAACACCTGCTACTCAATCCTCTAAGCTTCCCTCTCTCCTATCATGTATCTTCCTGATGCAGAGGGGCCAGCAGAAGCCTCTGAGGCAACAGGGGATGGCAGAGCAAAAGCTAGGAGGCTGGATCCCTGAATCACCACGTGGAAGGTTTCCCACAGAATGCCCACTGAATTGTTATATAACTGATAAATAAATGTATTGTGTTAAGTCACAGAGGTCTTGGGTCTTTTGTTATGGCAGTTAGCTTACTATTAACTAACAATGAGCCTTTCTAAAATGGGGGAATAACACCATCACATGCAATTCCACCTCCTCGTCAAAGTTCAGTGACATAAAGTGATCTCTATCAAAGTAGCTAGCATGGGATTTGGTACATAATGAATACGGGGGGACAAACAGAGGAAGAAGCAATGAAAAAGAGACATCAGAGTGAAGGAGAAAAATGGTTTTCAGTAGCTGACATCATCCCCAGCCTCAAGGTACTAAAACGTTGTAGGAGAAAAATGTAAATCAGGCAGTCTGTCAATCAAAACTCAAGCAAGCATCCAGGGTGCAATGTTCAAGTTTAGATCACTGGACCAGGAAGGGCAGTGCCTTCTGAATCATCACAGAAAGATTCACTTCTATTCTGTGTCATGCTAACAGTGAGTAGATCTTATTCCATTCCCATCTGTGAAAAATGGGGAACCCACATGTGGTAACGCTTCCTGGTAATCTTAAGAATTCACAGTCTAAACATTTGATGCAGCAATGTTCAGAATAGCTAAAATGTGCAAGCAATACAAATATCCATCAACTAAAGGCATAAACAAGATGTGGTACATCCATACAATGGAATGTCATTCAGCAAAAGAGAATGAAGTACTAATATCTGCTACAATGTGGATGAACCTTGAAAAACATCATGAAAGAAACCAGTCAGCTTTTGTGTGATTCCATTTAGATAAAGTATCCAGAATAGGCAAATCTTTAGAGACAGAAAGTACACCAGTGTTTGCCAGGGGCTGGGGGCTATGGGAGATCGGGGTGTGGGTGTGTGTGGGGGGTGATAGATAAGAGGATAGGATTTCTTTTCAGAGTAATAAAAATGTGCTAAAATTGATTGTGATGATGGTTGCACAACTCTGTGAAAATACTAAAAACCATTGTACAGTTGCTTAAAAGAAGTCACTGTCACACAGACAGATGGTGGGGGCTCCCTGAGTTCCGAGCAGCTCCAGGCACCCAGACAATGCCGTGCCCCCATGCAGTGCATTCCAGACTCTTCCAGTCTGTGGCAAGACTTCTTCCCAGAACAGCTCCAGGAAGTCTCAGCAAAAGAGAAACAGCCAGAAGCCCTGCGACCAGCCCTTCCTACCGTGCTCTTCTGCCACCCTCGGCAGGAACAAGCTCACAAGTAAACTGTGGCTCCTAGAAACTTACGGTTCATGCCCACATCGTGGTATGTGAGGATGACAGGCCGGCTTCCCCTGGGGGTCCCGCACAGCGTGACGTGAATGGAGCCATGCAGAGTCTCAATGTCCTGCTCCTGGGGAAAGAATAGATACAGGGGCCTATTACATGGGACTTGCAGTGTCGGTGTGGCTATAAATACTGACTGCAGACACTTAACTGTTTTGAGGGAGCTCTGAGGACCCTTCTCATTTGGTCACAAGAACACTGGGCTTTGGGTGGCAGATCTCTGACCTTCTCCCAGAGTCAGGGAGGGAAGGGGAAGGAAAGCTTGACCAAAGGAAAGAGGATTTAACCCAGGAAAGGGCTTTGGGGTCGGGGAAGGAGGGGGACCAGGGTAAGCTCCCCATCCTTTGAGGTCAATGGTTGTCAATCTGAGGAACATAACTCAAAAACAAAGAAAGAAATACACCCCAATTCTCAGGCTCCACCTCCAGAGCAGGAAAGCACAGTATCTGTGTTTTTCACAGGAACCCGCCCTTGGCCGTCACTCTGAAGACGGCTGAAGCAAGCTAGACTGAAGCTGGGAACGAACGGGGCGCATCTCGCAGCCTACCACGGTGTCTTTGTGAAATGGGAGCATAATGGAATCTCACCGGGAAGTGAGTGTCCCAGGTGATGGCGATGGGTGTAAATAGGGTACAGTATGGAGGGAACCTCAGCTCCCTGTTAGTACCCAGGCCCACCCCCAGCACAGGGATCCTCCTGGGCCACCTGCTTTATCACCCCAACAAAATGAGACCCCCTGACCACAGAGCACCCCCGTCTTCCTGTCCCCCATCCCCCTCAGGTTGCGGCACTTTGTTCCTCTCTATATAAGCACTGGAAAAATCCAGACCATGGAGCAAGGGCCCGGCCCCCAGTGGGGGCCACGGGTCATCTGCTGGGCCCAGCCCTGGTCCTGAAGCCGCCGTAGGAACAATGGCCACATTCTCTATTGTCTCCCCAGCTGACCTACATGGCACTCTCTAAAAATAGGCCAGGCCAGGCGGTGTCCCCATCAGCCTGGGACATCAGGGTTCAAATCCACGTGCCACCCTTCCCCAACCCCTCTGAGCCCGGGGTTCACACCTGTACAATAGGAGTGAGTCGCCTCACCCCAGGCTCCGGAGGAGATAATCTTGTGGTCTGGTGAAAAGGGGGTCCTCAGTACATGGTGGCAGAGGGTTCTAATGAGGTGCCTCGGCACCCCCTTGGTGGCAGGTATGGGACACCCAGCTCCAGGTGGTGTCAGGGGTTCGCCAGCGGCCCCCGGTGTGGGGTGGGTAACAGATGTGGACTCACCTCTTTGGAGGCCTTACAGTCATACAGCTGCAGAACCAGAACTAAATCTGTTCAAGAAGACAGGGGCTGCCTCTGTTTACAGTTCTGTCCTTGGGCCCTGGCATAGGTGCCTGCACACAGCAGGTACTCAGGGTCTGTCGGGTAACGACTGTCCACATTTCACAGATAAGGAGACTGAGGCCGAGAGAGGGTAAGTAACCTTCCCAAGGTCACACAGCTGGAATGGTGCACCAGGATCAGAACCCGAGACTGTCCCAGTCCAAATCCTGTGCCCTTTGACATCTGTTTTACACTCTGTGCCAGGTGTTACATGAAGAAAGGAAACCTTTAATAGGTAACGTGCATTGTGACTCTCTAAAGAGGGACGCAGTAAGTCAGGTCCCCCATTGATGTGACTGCAAATGGCTTTTTATCTCCCCAGCACCTCCACGGGGCACACACGTCCTGGGATACACTGACACGGAGAATAGAGAATTAACATCTGCCCCTCCCCAAATGTGCATGAGCCCCACACTGCAGAAATGTGCCTCAGGTGTGTCAGACTGGCGACGGCCCCAGCACAAAGGCTCCCCACTTTCTTGGGGAGGCCCTTCCTGCCACCCGCTGAACATGTGACGTGCAGTCCCTTGTTCTTTTCTTTATAGCACCTAACAAGGGCAAATACCTGTTTCATAGCGGAGAGATTTGCAGTCTACACCTGTAAGCTGCTAAGTGGTAAAACAGCACCCATTCCTACTGTCTAAAATGCTCATAAGCTGGCAGGTGGTGAAAACAGCACCTACCCCTCAGAAGTCCTCAAAGGTTTCATCTCTTTGGCTGCCAATTCTGGCTTGGGAGCTTAATGAACTACAGCCGACTATGTTGGGTGGCCTCGCAAACACTTGTTGTTTCCTTCTTTATGACAGAATACCCAGCAATGTGCCTGATAAAATTCTCCCCTTCCCCATCTTCCTTGTAGCCGAAACCGGTCAGAAGACTTGGTTCTGGCCAATGAGATGTCAGCAGAACTTGCTGGAGCTTTGAGGAGACATTTTTTGCAGGGTCAAACTGAGCCTTTTGATGTTTTCCTTTCACCCTTCCATCTGCTTGCTACTTGGAACATAGATAAGATGCCTGGGGACTCAGCAGCCACCTCATGCGCATGAGGACAAAAGTTCCATGCTCAGGTTGACAGAGCAGGAAGCTGGAAGGAGTCTGAGTCTGGGTGGCTTTCGTAACTGCTGTCCTAGGCCTTCTAGGTCAGCAAATACAGCGAACATTCCTTGTTTAGGACACTGTTGAATGCTATGAACGTTAATGATACAACCACCCTGTGCCCTCGGCCAAGGTACCAGAGTTCTCTGAGAATTCCTTCCCTCAGCTATAAAATGAGGTCAGTAGCAAGCTCATCTGGTCATGGAGAGGCTCCCAAGACTAACCCGTGGTGGGAACGGGGAAGGGTTTTGCAAATTGCAGTGTGTCCCTCCATGTGCGTTGCTATGGAGGCCTGTCCCAGACACGATTACTGTGAAGCCACAAGGCCCAGCCTCAATGGCTTAAGTCACTGGGTGGGATGACCCAGGGAGCTCTGAGACCAGCTCCCTCGGTAATCCGCCTGTTCAACACGCCCTGGGGAGACGCTGAAGGCTGTGGACTCTAAGAGGGGCCTACATCAGCTGGGGTGCTGGGCTGCCCCTCCCCTCAGTCTAATACGCTTTAGTCAAGGCACAGCCCGGGGGCACAGAGCACCCTTTGGGACAAGGCAAAGCAAGCTGATTTGGGCTAAGCAGACGCAGCGTTAATTAAGAGGCAACTCGTGAGACCAGAAGCTCAAGAGAAAATGCCAGGGTCTTGCCTACCACCATCTATTTGTGAAATAACATACCCCTCCCCCCCAGCTTCCTGATTCCTCTCCTGCGCCCACAGTGGTTGAGGGGTAGGCCTGGCAGTGCCATTGATCTTATCCTTTCCATTACGTAAGGAGCTCATCAAGAAGGATGGAAGGAAGACAACGGTATTTGCATATAATGACAGTCAACCCCTTACTGAGCAAATACTATAAAGCCAAGAAAGCCATTTCCCAGACGGGAACAGCCAGCAGAGTGGGCTAAAGCTTTGCACCCCGAGGGCACACGCTGTAGGTAGAGTTATGGTTGAGATAGGCCCTGTGGCCTCCACACCCCGATTTTCACCCAAACCCCAGGGCTGCAGCAGGCAACTGGGGCACCAAGAGAAAAAGTGGGGTGATGGCCATTCCCAGAGCAGAAGAGGAGGGCAGAGGAGGCTGCGTGCTGAGTCTGAGGCTGTTTATTTCATGTTACGACACCTCCGGGTCAGTGACACTCCCTCCACTTTTACGGGTTAGAAACCTGAGCTCCTGGGAGGCCATGCGACTGGCCGGGCGACTGGCCAAGGACACATGGCTAGTCACGCTAGAGCTGACCTGAACCTGCTTTTGTCCTGTGACCCCAGGAGATGGTTGTCTACACTCGGCCAGCCAGCCTCACGGCCTGGACTGAACAGACCTTGGAGACAATCAGAGGAGTCCCGCCATGGGGGTGCTGGGGGGGGCACTCCTCTCCCACTCCCCCAGAAGGACATTCTTAGAAAGCCCACAGAGAACAGAAGAGGTAAAGCCTCATTTCGCATCGACCCAGATGAGTGCCACTACCATCTGTCGGAGGATTTGCTCTAAGTCCCAACGGCCTCCCTGGGAAGTGCGGCTGGGGGAGGGCAGGGATGGGAATGTGTGGGTTGAGGATTTCCAAGCCTCTGAGTTCTGCCCACCTTCAGTCAGGGGACATGAAAACATGAAGCAATTGTGTGGCAAGAAATTAGTAAGAGGTTACCGTTTCCATGTTCCTCGGAAGTTGATCCGCTTCCAAGAGAAGGGGGAGGGGGAAATAAGCCCCACTTCCAGCCCCCAAAAGGGACCAGATGTCCCCCTGGCCCAATTCTACCAGACAGGGAGCTCCGGAGCTGGAGCCCGGCTTCAGGAGACCCTGCCCCCCACCCTTCCTGCCCCAGGCCCTCTGCTCCCTCCACACCGAGGCCCTGCGGGTAACATCAGCTCATTGCCAGGAGAGCCCTGGTGAGCACACAAACACAGATTCCTTGGAAACCAAATCAAATCAAACCATCTGAATAACTAAAGACCCAGGTGGAAGGAGTGAGACACAGCAAATCTAATAGGAGAGGCGATTTGGGAGCCATCGCAAGAATGATGGCTGTGGACTCAACTATGCCACCCTCCCCCATTGGTTACATGGACTTCGGCTTCAGACGTGGAGACCAAGTCAGATTTCGTCATGTATCTCATCATTGAGTGACACCTGGCAAAGCCCTAAACCTTCTCTGGGCCTCACCCTTCAACTATAACATGAGGATAGCAATCATTCTTCTGTTAAAGGGTTGTTGTGAGGGTTACATGAGATGATACAGGGAAAGAGGTCAGCCCAGTTTCAGGTATACAGTCAGTGCTCAAAAGAAGTCAGCTATTCCGGCTCCCACGTTTATTACATATTTAAGAGTCAAATGGGCCGAAATGTAGGACTAGCTCAACAGTATCCCTTGGCAAGTTTCTTAACATCTCCCAACTGGTCTGTCATCTGCAAAGGAGGGAAGCACTCCCCACCTTGGTAAGGAAGCCATTGCCAAGACAATGAGTGGACATGCAAATATTTATTTATTCGCTTCCTCCCCTCCCCTCCCCTCAGTGGCCTTCAACAAAGCAAGCCTCCCCACCTGAGGCAGAAGGGGTAGGGCTGGATCAGAAAACACCTGCCAGCTCTGATATTCTTGGATTCTAGAATTCCAGCCCAAGAAAATAAGCCAGAACCCAAAATACTCCCACCTACTCCACTCATTACATTTGCAAACACAACTGCCTCGAACCTGATGCCAGAACCTTCCCTGCCAAGCCAGGTCAAACCGTGTCCTTCCTGCAGCCACAGCACCTCTGTCCAGCAGGCCCCCAGCCCCATGCTCTGAGGCCTCCAGAGCCTTTCCAAGGGGCCAAAGTAGAGTCCTGAGAGAAGCTGGCAGAACCTCACATGCCTGGGCACCCAACGATTTGCTCTAAAATGTCACCCAGGCCAAAATGAACTGCGCACCCTAAGGTGATGTCACCCAGGGAAGGACAAGGCCACACAATGCCATCTGCTCTGGCAGCTGGGCTGCCTCCTGAGATAGACAACCCAACGGCTTGGGAGGCAGACCCCTCCAGCAGCTTTTCACTGCCGAGCTCTGGGCAGTGGTATATATGATTCATGAAATACACACATACACTCAAACACACATTCTCGACTACTTTAGGAAAGGAAGAGAGAGTCTGTCTGCGTTAATGAAAATGCTGAAACACAAAACACTTTTTAAGAAATAACACTAGCTGTTTATGGTCACATATAGTGAGGTATTGCTGACTCCTTAAACTCGACTCCCAGAGAACTGGCCAGACAGGGCCCAGTTTCCATGGGCGGTAAGAACCTTCTAAGCGAGTAGAGGAAAGCAGGTCCCCATGAGGGCACTTTGACTCCATAATCCCACAGCAGCTCACCCTCCGTGGGTTAAACATTAGCCCATCAAAGTATGGTGCAGACTATTTGCGCGACCAGATGTTTGATAGAAAGTGCAAAGGTGAACTGAAATCTAAGTCCATAAGGTCTAGCGTGGCCCTTCCAGTTTAGCACTGCAGAGACAGATCGTGGCTGAATAAACGGGGCTGAATGAAATGAAATGCAGCATGCTTATTAGAAAAGTACCTAGCATACAGTAAGTGCTCCAAAGTAGTAATTTTGCTAACTTTATAGATGGAGGAAAAGGGCACACAGAGTGAAAGGGTCAGTTAGAATTAAATCTGTGTGGGAGTAACTCCAAAAAAAGGAAAAAGAAAAAAAAAAGATGCTTATTTTTTATTTTTTTTTCATAATGGCATGCTGTCTCAGCTGTCACCTAAGTGTGGCAAGGTTCACTGTCTGATGGCTCAATTTCCTCAGTCATAAAATGGGGCGACGCCAGCCCTGGTCTGAAATCATCCACTGTAGACGCATGGAGAGCTGGGACAGTCAGGACACATCAACTCGGAGCTGATGAGTCAGAGACGCTCCTGCGGGATGAGAGGGCGTCTCTATGCTCAGCTGCTTTTAATCACAAACTCCTGGGGTAGAAATGACCTGCCCCAACCCCAGGTGTTCCCACTGACTGTCCCAGACATTCAGACAGTGAGGGAAGCATAAGGGCCCCAGGTTAGAAGGACGTCCATCGGGTAGGCAGTGCCCATGCCAGCTCATGGTGGCACCCTCAAGCCAAACCAGTGCCTATCTTAACCGAACAGTGCATCATGGCCACTAGCCCTCGGCTCAGGCCTCCTGCTACTGGCCCACGCACACCGTGCTAGGAGGCTGTAAAAGCGGGGTTACAGCCAAAGCCCAGAGGTCGCCATGCCAGCTGTTCAAACAAGGGCCAGGCACGCTTAACCTCTTTGAACCTCAGTTTCCACAGCTTTGAGAATGGAGACAAGGAGCCCTACTTTATAGGGCTATTAGGGTGAAGTGGGGTGTCTCCTGCTTGTCTGGGTGTCTCAGGCCTGGCTGGTACACGTGGTGTTCTGAACAACTCAATGTTACACAGTGGGGACACACTGGCCTCCCTCAGAGAAGAACAAATGGTCACACAGAGGCCAAAACCTAGGACTCACCCTAGAGGTCCCACAGGGTCCCTGAGGTCAGGGTGGGCTCTAGGGACAGCCTGGTACAGCCAGGATGTCGCTTAAACACACTAAAGCCCACACACCTCGCATGTCGTATTCAAGCCAACCATGATCTCGCACCAGCCAACATTTCCATCCCCTCCCCACTTTTTCCCCTTCCTTCCAAAGTCAATGCTAAGATTCCCAGCCTCTGGATGGATGGTGGGCCAATCACTGACATAAGAAATTCATAAGGAAGAGTAGAGTTATTCTGGGTGGGGAGGGGTGGAATAGAGGATAGAGATGCAGAGCTCAGAATGGGCTGGAAGCCGTGGATACCTGTGTGATGTGCAAGGAGAGGTTCAGGTGAGCATACCAGCCTGCCTCTGGCCTGCATTTGCTCCTCTCCTCTCCTCTCTCTTCTTGGGGGAGCCTACGAGACCCCACTGTGCTCTACCTCCGGAGCCTGGGGCCCATGCAAAGTTTGGGAAAATTAAAGAGTCCAGGATTTACAGTTACTGAGGCTCTGACCTGGTCCTCAGCCAAAAGAGGCCAGCCCACCCTTCTGAAAGTTTGTTCTTGGACAAATCTCAAGACTGCCCCCCGCCAGGGCCCTGAAGCCAACCCTGGGCAGGGATGGAGCCAGTAAGCCACAGAGAAGGTTAGTTTCACTTTCCTAAACAGAGCCAAGAACATCAAGTCTTTGCTTCCGTTCCCTCCCATCACAGGGTCCCAAGCCCACCCAATGCCTCCCCACCCCCTCGGCACATGCCCCATAGCTCTGCCCAGCTCGGCAGGGTTAACGGGGGCTGTGCCTCCATCCTGCTTCTACAAGGAGTGACAGGCTTCCTTGGCCAGAACTCAAACCAGCTTCTATCTGGGAGGGAGGATCTGAGCACAGGAAAGTAGCTCCTTTTCTCCCCAAGCCCCCCGATGTCTGCACAGTGATCTACTTCGAGCCAATGGAAGGAAGAAGGGAAGAGAGAACAGAGAGTCGGGAAGGGGAATGAGAGTACACATCCTCTACTTGCCTGAACATCAAACTCTTGCAGGAGGCCAGTGATGGTCTGTGGAGAGATAAGAGAGACGGTCGGTCAGTTTCATCAAGTTTCCTCGGGCAGAGAACTAATATCATAACACACAGGTGCCCTGGTGTAGATAGAGCCTGTGGGCAATGGGCTTCCTATTGCAGGTTCTAGAACCACAGGATGTCAGCAGTAGGGGATGCTTAGAGGAAATCTGGCTCAATGCCCTTGCTTTACAAATGGGATCAGTGAGGTGTGGGCAGAAAAGCCCAGAAAGGTGAGCAAGGGGCCTGGCCCATGGTGTCATAGCACTTAGTGGCCAAGCTGGGACGTGAACAGGTACCCCTTGTCCCTTTGCATTCTGGGACAAGGTGACCTGTGGAAACAAGGGAATGGTGGACACATGTATGTGTGCATGTGTGTCCATGCATGTGTTCGTTACACACATACGTGTCCATGTGTGAGTGTGCATGTGATGGGGGTTAGCCAGGAGCATCTCCACTCACCTCCCCTTTCTCCACCAAAGGCTTCACCTCGGCGAGGTCCACATCCTGCAGCTCCCGAGACATAGTTCTGTTGTCACCTGCCTATGAGAGGACAAAGGCCAGGAGGTCAGCACTTCCTGCTGAGAGATATTTCCCAAAGGAAGCAAATCCCAGGCCAAGGAACGAGTCTTCACTCTGCCCAGCAGCTCTCACCTCCTGCATCGCACATTACAGGTGGTAAGACCTGTCCTCCCCACAGCCCCCTCCCAGCCTTGTCCCTGGGGGCTGGGCAATAGACTTCCGGGGACTAGCGCGTCATGCTTAGGGACACAACCGCCTTTCCAATGAAAAGGATCAACACAACACCAGGTCCTCGCGTCCGGTCCAGGCCCGACCACCACACCCAAAACATTTCTTGCTGCATTTTAGGAGACGCACATGCTGCTCCCAAAGTCCGGCAGCCCCAGGCTGACAACCAAAAGGGGACAGAAGGGCACAGGAGACCAGCCCACCATGTGCCCGCACGGCACAAGCTTCACCCTCAAAGCAGTCCCCACAGAGGGGTGGGTGTCCACACAGATACCCCGTGTCCACCTCTGTGCAGGGCTGTCTGCTACTTGCTGGGGTGATGAGGCACAGGGGGCAGAAAGACCTCAAGCCAGGGGTCTGATGGGACTGAACGCTTAGCATGATTTTCAAAGAAAAAGGACCTTCAAGGCAAAAAGCAGTTCCTGAGCCAAAGCAGAGGGTGAGAGAGCGGGGTGGGGTGGGGGTGGGAGAGTGGGCTAGTGGTCCAGAGGAGGTCCCCTTTGGCTGTGACACAGGCAGGAGAAGGGCCAGCAGATGACAGCCTCAGAGCGAGCCTGGGGCAAAGTTCCAGCTGGTGGAACGCTGCCTTAATGGACTCCCCGGGGAGCAAGGTTTGGGCGGTGACATGTACTGAGCACACTTCTGGGAGCTGGAGGTATGGACATTTATTCTTTCAGATCGGAGGGTAAACTAGAAGGATGAAGGGCCCACCGATATCGGTAAGGCACAGAGAACCCAGAATGAGGGCTAAGTGCCACAGGCAGAGGACAGAGAGAAGAATTAAGTGACAGAGGGAGGAGTCCAGGTACCCTCCAGTGCACACAGACCTTCTGAATCCTAAATCAGGAAACTTGGTGAAACACAGCCTGAGCGAGCCCCTTCCACTGCGACGTTCCAGGGTAGACACCCAGACCCCGAGATGCCCAACCTCTGAAGATCCAGCTCCCAGAACCCACAAGAATCCTCATTGTGAAACACCTCTCAGGGGTCAGCAGGCACCGACCCTGGGCCACCTCCCACCAGCCCCGGTGCCAGCACATGGCATTCCACGGGTGGACCCCCTGGGACTCTCTGGGCTGAGGTCACAGCACGGTTTTCCCCCGGGAGATAACCAGCCCCACAAGAATGCCTTTATGCAGCCCCTGGAGTCTAGGCTCCAGAACATTCTGAAAACAAAGTCGGTTTTATATTTGTGAGCACTCCTGGGCAGTGGCCAGCTTGGAGGCAGGAGGCACGCAAAGCTGAGGCCAGTCGGCCTTGCTAAGTCAGCATGTTTGTGGTCCCGAGATGCTGGTCCCATGGACACCTCGCCTACACAGCCCAGGGAGCTTTCCAGAAGCCCAGGCAACACCACCCTGCGTATAAAAGGACTTCGCCTTTCCCAGAACCCAGGGTGAGGGCGGGGTCTGCTCCAGCAGCCCCCACCCCCATACTCCCCAGGGGCTCCCAGGACAGGGAGCCTACAGGTCTCACTTTCCTGCCCTCCCTGTAGCTCCTGGCATTAGAGCAGGTGTAAAGTTGGGTCACAACTTGCTTGCTGAGTAGGAGAACAATTCGGATGCAACTTAACGGCAATGCTTCTACTTAAACTCACTCTTAAATGATCACGAATCCACATGAGTGAAACACCTTGAAAACAAGTCCACTTCGTAAGGGACTCAGACCCGGGCTTTATATCTGCCGGGTCCGGTCAGCTCTCCTTGACTTCCGGATGCTATGACGACGACAGACTGTCAGCCTCCACCCGCGCCCTCATCTTCCTTCAGAACAGAAAAGGACTTGATTCCAGCCATCGTGATTACCCGAACTCGCTCCTGGTGACACCTCTTTACCCCGCACTTTCTTTTCCTTCCTACAATTCAGCTTCCCAGGCTACCTGCAGCAGAGGCTGAAAAATGGCCCGTCTCCCTTAAATATTTGAGAATCCCTGAATTTTGGAGCTGGAGGGGGCCTCACGGAGCCCCTCCTTGTGCTCAAGGTCATGAGGAGGCTCTGAGATGAGGCCACTGAGAACTATTACAATCTTTATCAAAACAAGGGTGATTCTGTCTCTCAGGGGACATTAGGAATGTCTGGAGACCTTTTTATCTGTCATGACTGGGCCACGCGACTGGCGTCTAGTGGGGCGAGACCAAGGATGTTGATAATTAGCTAATCGTCCTGCAGTGCACTGCATGCCCCCACAGAATTATCTGGTCCCAACATCAACAGGGCTGAGGCTGAGACACCCTGGGCTAGACCAAGAAGCATCCAGGAAGTGCCCTGGGACTCCGACGTCTGCAGGGAGACTGGATCCAGCAGAGAAAGCACCTGTACTTTTTGTCCCTGGGGGAGTGTGTGTGTGTGGGGGGGCGGTGCTGCGGGCCTGGGGCAGCCTGCTGTTAATAAGTGCAAATGTCCTGGCAGGAAGAGCTCGGCCAGGACCTGGAACTAGGTCACTGCCCGCAAGGACCAAAGCTGCCCGAACCAGGGCTGCAGAGCGAGCTCTCTGCACCTTGAACCCCCACCCCCATCCAGCTGCTGGTGATCAGCCAGCATTGGGCAGGAAGACCGCTGGCTGTCCTCAGCCCCATCCTACTGACTTGGGCCAGTGGAGGGCCAGCCCTTCCCCTGCCTCTACCGAAGAACTTTGCAAACTTTGGTTTCAAAAGCTGTTTAGCTAAAGGAAACCTTAGAAGACAATTCAATATAGAAATACAAAAAAAAAAAAAAAAAGCAAAAGAAAACAAAAAGATAAAGCTGACATGCTTTGGATGAAGCAAGGGAAAAGGGCCTGACACTCATTCCCCAGCAGCCCTCATCTCCCCTCCTCCCTACCATCTGCGCCCCCACCACTCCCCCACGCTGGAAGACCCGGCCTGAGACCATCGGAGTTCACCAAGTGGGGGAAGAATGCGGAGGTTGCTTCCTGAATGTACTAGGTTCTCATGTACCCAGCACTGAGCAAAGTGCCAAAGTACCAATAATAGCTTTGTTGATGAGGCCCTACTATGTGACAAGTTGGGAACATGGCCAGTCCTGCCCCATGGA
Source organism: Rhinolophus sinicus (assembly GCF_036562045.2). Classification (NCBI taxonomy): domain Eukaryota; kingdom Metazoa; phylum Chordata; class Mammalia; order Chiroptera; family Rhinolophidae; genus Rhinolophus; species Rhinolophus sinicus. Next base: position 5,925,426 of record NC_133761.1, on the reverse strand, counting down.
GCTCACAGCCTCATGGGGCAGGTGCCGCCCCTGGGGTCCCCCAGCACCCACTCACCCATGAGGCCAGGAGTAACAGTCCTGTCACCCCAGGAGGCCACGCTCTCCTGCAGGGCAGGGTGGATGTGGCCTCCCCAAATGCTGTATCTCCTGGGCACCATTCCCCACTGCTCACCTTGGGGGAGGTCACCTGGTGGTGGAGGCGGGCATTACATTATAGGAGGGTTAGCAGCCCCCTCACCCAGCCCCAGTCCACTAGATGCCAGAGGTACACACCCCCTTTTGTGAGAACCAAAAATGTCTGTGGACTTTGCCAAATGTCCCCCAGGGGCAAAATCGCCCCTGACTGGGAATCACAGTTCCGGGTATGAATCCAGAGAATATCTATTCGGTACAATTCTTATTTAAACGAGTGTGCGTGCCCATGCACACACTCTGTCACACACACCACCACCAAGGAGAAGGCTGGGGCCGCAGGGGTGTGAGTGACTGTCCTGAGCTGGCACGGCCAGCACAGTGGTGTGGCAGAGGTGGACAGGCTTCTGACGCTCACACTTACTTCTTCGCCACACTCTCCCCTCAGAAAGTTTTCTCGATGGGGTTCAAATTTACAACCCCAAGACCTGAGGCTCCTTCAAGGAAGTCGTTCCAGCAGTCGATGCTACCTCATAGGCGACTATGACGTCCTGCACCAGGAGGGAGGGACAGTGGGGAGGTGACCTGGTCTGGGGTGCTCTGGCTATTGCCCCATCCTCACCCCTGCCGGCCACCACTTGAAGCCCAGGGGATCACTCCACGAGCCCACCTGAGGCCCTGCTTGGCTCAGCGAGGTCTCTCCCTGGGTTTGAAGCCGAGCGCTGGATGCCAGGCCCTGTGCTCTCCTCCGCCTCCTGGAAAGCCCCTGCACAGAATGTCGGACTGAAAAGGGCCAAGCCCATGTTCAGCAGACAGGGTGACAGGGCAAGGCCACATGGGGCACAGTGGGTGGGAGGGAGCCCTGGGTCAGACTCCCAGCCCTCCCGCTTCACCAGGCACGATCGTGCAGGGACAGGAATTAGTCAGGACAGGGTTCCTGCGAAAACCCCACTCAGTGCCAGAAACTGGCCTCCAAGTCATACCAGCGCCAGACTGGCTCCTATCACCCTTTTTCCTTTCCCACCTGCCCTCCCCAGAAGGAACTCAGAGAAACCCGATGTCAAGGAAGTGGAAGGTAGCCAGGAGACGGGGGAAAACTTGAGGGTGAGACCTGGGCATCACCATTTATTAACACTGCGATCTAACCTCGTGGCTTCAGTTTGCCCATCTGTAAAATAGGCATATTTCTTGCTCCCAGCGAGGAGCAGTGGGGCTTAAACAGTGGCACATGAAATCTGGTCAATAGCTGCTTATTTAATCAGTGCACTTTCTTTTCCTGGTTGCCTCAGAGACCCAGGGACATTTATGAGGACACAGCCTGTGTCTAATATACTGCTAGCCCCAGAGTGTCCCTGCAAGGAAGGGGACACACAGAAGACGTTCAGCAAATGCCACATGGGTTTCCAGTGATCAGAGCCAATGCACCACCATGTGAGTCTCGTCTCCAATAGCAACGCTGGTCAATGAGTAACGAAGTCCCAACCGCCTGGGCAAATACCTTTCCAGTTCAATAGACCCAGGAGATAGTCAGCAATTAGCTGGACCTCCTAGGTTCCAGAGGAAGCTAACTGCTGGGATTTGCCTGGAGACGGGAAGACCATCACCCCAAAGACTGGGAGGGCTGTCTACAGAGGATTCTCGGACAGTCTGATGCCACATGAGAATTGTTCACCAGTCACTGGGGGAGTGAGGGGACACACACAGCCTGCGGTTCTCAAAAGCCTTGTTGGAGGAACAGAACACTGGCTGTGGAGTCAGGGCATGAGAACCCTGCCACTCTCTCACCACATGAGTTTGACCCAGTTATTCATCCCCTCTCTGGGTCTCTGTCTGCTTCCTTCTGTAAAATATGCAGCCTGTGTTCCACAGACATCACACGGTCCATAAGAAACTTGGGCAGATGGGAGCGTAGGCGGGAAAGTGCTGCCCACGGACAAAAGGGCCATGTATATGGGGGTCTCACCAAGGCGCTACCCAGCTCAGCTCTGCCTGCAGCCCTGCGGATCTGGAAGTCCCTGGCCTGCTCCCGGCCTCAGACCCCTCCCTGTCTGTAAGACTGGAGCCTCCCTCCAGCTCTGGCACTCTTCTACCCCGCTGTCTAGGGGCACCTATCTGTACACCCTCTGCAGTAAGGTCTCCTGGGCCCCTGGAACTTCCATGAGGTAGGACCGAGGGGGCACCCAAAAGAGAAACCTCCACGACTTGTGCTGGGAGCTCCGGGATGCTCCCACCCCAGCACGAGTGGCCATGGGAAGAAGGCTTCAGGGAAATCCTACACAGAAACACCAAGGCAACAGCAACAGGGGCAACCGTGCTGGCACTTTCTGGGCTCCAAACTCTGTACTTCTTTTGAGTGTCACAGCAACCCTCAGGAGGTAGGCACGATCATGTTCACCTTTGAGTGGAGGGGAAACTGAGGCACAGAGAGGTTAAGAAATGTGTCCCAAGTCACAAAGCATCAAGCTGGCACAGGTTAAAGCCACCTTAAAGGGTGACGTTGACCATGACATCAGCTCCCCTAAATATGCACAAACACCATGTGTGTGCCCTCCCTTTGTCAGAAGGGATCTAAGGCAGAATGTTCTAAGGAAGGGCTATACGTGACCGGGAGACTTGTCCTGTATGGGCCTGCTGGGGGTGTCACCTGCTTCTCCCTCCATAGTCACCAGTGATCCACCATGAGTAGGCCAGGCTTTGGGCAAAAGCCGCATCTTAGATTTTCTATTCTCCCTTCACAGCATCCAGGAGGGTTCCTGTTTTTAGCTCCCCCCACAAAGCACCTTCCTGATAGCGCAAATTTAATCCTTTGGAAGAGTGTTCACTGTGTCTTTCCATGTGTTCGTCAAGGAGTCCCCTAGGAGAGGGTGGGTATTGTCACTGCAGCTGACAGATGGGCAACCCGAGGCTCAAAAGCAAAGGCCCACATGACTTCCTAAAGGCCTAGACTCCTCACCACCAAGGGAAAGGTGGAAAACTCAGTCCTTGGATGTGGGTGCAAGTGTGGAGGTAGGGGGGTGGGGGGCAGACTATAACCTCTTTACCCAAGCTGCACATGGGTGTAAAATTTACACTTGGATGGAAGTTTCCACGGGTTTAAGGGGGGGAAACCTGTAAAAAATAAAAGATGAACTCCCTTACAGGGCATTTCAGACTGCTAAGGACTCTCATTTCCTCCTTCCTGTTGGACGAATATCTCACTGGACTGAAAAATCCTAAAGAAGAAGGGTAGGGGGAGGAGCAGGTCTGCAGTAAACATTAGGCGAGAGGTCAAAGTCTGGGTCAAATACATAACTGTTTGTGGACCGGAATTCTGTAATCTGCTCCATTCTGTAGTGTGAAATCAGACAACCCAGGATTTCCCCCGAGAGGACCAGGTCTCTTCTCACAGGATGCCCACCCTGGAGCACTGGGTTCCACATGCACCCAGAGTCCCCCACCCGCTCTGCACCCCCTCCTTCAACAAGCCTGAGCTGGCCCAGCAGGAGGCCAAGTGAGTGTTCTGCTGCAGTCTGCCATCTAGCCTGTCCCTGTTTTCAAATGTAAAGACAAGCGACAGATAGGAGGGCATGCTGGGAACCAGAGACCAGGAGGCAGGAAGGGCAGCCTGAAATGAATCCAGGAGACCAAGTCCATGCTCCAAAAACAGGTCCTTGAAGGGCAACGCTGCAGAGGAAGATCCAGGCAGCTCACGAGGGATAGGACACCACTCACTGGATACTGAATAAGCAAGTCACCTGCCCAAGCCTCAGTTTTCTGACCTGAGAAATGGAAGAATGTCTCCTACTTCAACTGAATAATCGCAGGCACTTTAGCTAGATAATAGCCACTGACAGAGCACCTCATTGCTGAACCCTAGGTTCATGGAAGCAGCTCAGAAGGTATATGACATGTGGCCACTCTTTTCCTTTTTCCTCTCCCATGGTTCTGGAGCAGATGTCTTCAACTCTGGCTACCTTCAGCACTCCCTGACCCCAGCCCAGTCCAGAGAGCTCTGAAATAATGCCAGACTTACGGAATCAGAGTATCAGGAGACCAGGCCTAGAAATCTGTATTTCAGACAAGATTCCCAGGACATTTTTATGCAATCTGCAGAAGCTGAGCTTTTTGGAAGAACCTCAAGGAGCAAAACATGAGTCCAGTATGAGCAGGCATTTTCACTGGCCTGGGTAAGTTCTTAGGACAAAGGTCCCTGACACTGATTGCCAAGGAGATGCCTTGAGAATGTCCCTTGTGAAAATTATTGACAGCAAACATCTACATGGCGTACCCACATGCTGGGCACTGTTCTCAACTCTTTAACATGGATGAACTCAATATTACACGTCCTGATGAGACAGGGTACGTTATTCTCATTTTATAGGAACGGAAACTGAGGCACTGAGCTCCTAATTACCTGTCTACACTTCTCATTCTAGCAGTTCTCCAGTCACCCCAGCATGTTGTTGTGGGAAAGAACAAAGACTTTGAAATTGGATACTCTGGGCTCAAAGCCTGGCTCTCCAGCTTTCAGCCATGTGGCTACAGGCACCTCTCTTAAATTCTCCTGGCCTCGGTTTCCTCATCCACTCAAAGAGCCAGTGCAGCCCAGGCAGAGCTCTTGCTGCATGGATGAAGGGGCAGGGGCAGGCAGCTGATCAGGAGAACAGTCCTGCCCCTCCCCTGCCCCCTCCCTGCTAGAATCTTAGATGCTGAGTCATCACCCTGGCTTCCTTCCTTTCTGAGGCACAGGGAACTTGAGTAATGCCTTGGATGGGATTCTCTAGAGCTGGGTCCCACCATAGAAGCGCAGCTTCACGCTATCAGAAAAACACAATGGGATCTTTCTTCCCATCCTGCGCTGTGGGGTGGGGAACTCAGGCCAGGTTTCCAAGCACCCTGGGTCAGGGTGGGGTGGGGGCAGTGCTGTTCAGATCTCCAGTTCAACCTGGAGGGGGCAGCCTGAATCCAGCCAGCCACCATTCAGCGGGGCTGCAGCCCTTTCTCACTAGACTGATTCGTTAATCACTTAAGAACACCTGATTTACACTAAAAATAAGCAAATAGAAAAAATCACGCATGTTCTGTCTAGAAAGTTTCTTCACCAGAAACTCAGTCAAGATCCAATTTATTTTTACCCCTCTGATAGAACTTTCAGTTCCCACCAGGAGACCCCTGGAGAGGGGTCTGGGAAGTGAATTCCAATTCTAGCTCAATCTTGGCAAGTTGCTCCCTGGCTCTGGGCCTCAGTTTCCAGCTGTAAAATGGGAAAAAGTTGGACCAGGAACTTGTGTGAAAATTTAAGTCCATTCCAAATGATCAAACCAACGGTCAGTGATCCTGGATTTGCAGATCATCCCAGGAGAACTCCCTCTCAGGAGAGGGAACCCCAACAGATGCTCCAAGATCTCCCTGGAAAGCCAAATCCAACCCTATCACCAGCGACTACCTGAGCGATTATTGGGGAAGAAGCCGTAGAATTCATTCAGTGCATGTATTTGAACTTCTCCCAAGGGCCAGGCCCTGGACCAGGTGCCAGGTTATACAGCGAGGTCCACAAAACTTCCCTCTCACCCACCTCCAGCTCATTCATCCTGCAGTGGCAAATAAGGTACCACAAAACTAAGAAGTCACATGTCAGGGGACACCCTAGATGTCACTCCATGTACCAGAGCACTGTCTCTTCGGAGGCTTCCCATCACTTCCTGACCATCTTTACCTCCTTCTAGCCCCACCTCCCACCCTGTGCCACCCCAGCACTTAGCACCCAGGATTGTGGTCTGTGCCTTACCCTGCACACACACCCCCATTGGTGAGCCCCTTAAAGGCAGGTACTGGGGTTTGTTCTCTCTGGACCTTGCTTATTCCAATTCACCTTTGGGAAACTCAGTCAAGAGTCAGAATTTCTATACAGGAAGAGCCTGGGCTGGAAAGTATGCCTTGAAACTAGGTTTTCATAGCAAGTATTTAGATATTTTGTTCCTTTGAAGTGGCTTAGGAGAAGCTTAAGTATGGCTGATGGACAGTAGGAGGAGATGAAAGCCCTCTTGTGTGGTCACTGGCTGAGTTCTCTTTGAATCTTCAGTCTTTCCCAGTAACTTATAGGAACCAAAGAAACTGAAGTGAGCAGGGTATCCATGAAGAAGAGTTGCTCTTGGGCACAAGGTAACCGGCCCTCCCCCACGGGCTGCCAGGCACCTCCCCCTTCCAAGCCACACAGACTGGTGTGGCTGCTCCTGACCTGCACGGACTTCTGCGAACAGTGGACAGACAGGAGAGTAGGGGAATTTGCGGGGAGAAGGGTTAAGAAAAGGATCCACTAAATCCCAGCTTCAGCCACCAATTGGACAGTGGCAGTGACAGCGCCTTCCCGCCTCCCCTCCCCCACCCCAGAATCTGCCACATCGCACACACCCTGTCCAAGGCTGAATCAGAGACCGAGGCGAATCTCCAGGAAACGTCCACCTCCGAGCAATTCCAGCTGTTATACCCCCTGTAGAGCAGGAGAGGCAGGCCAGGGAGGCAAGAGAGAAGGAAAGCGGGGGAGGATGGGCGGAGGCGAAAATGACGCCACTCCTAGTCCCAGCCAGCGTAGGGCCACCAGCTGCCCACAAGACCCCTCTGGGCCACGCCACTTCTCCAGCGCCACCACAGCGCCAACCCGGGGCCACCTGGGGGGACACACCCTAACCAGAAGCGCTGACAGGCACTTGCTCTTCTGAGTGTCGTACGCGCTGTGACACACCGGAGACCACACACACACACACACACACACACACACACACACACACACCCCACGATCACCCCGGCTTTGAGGCTCAATCAGCCCCCGCCCCGCAGATGCGTATCTTTTCCAGCTCAGTTTGGGAACCAGACACACCCACGCCTCCTCCCCAGCTTCGTCTCCAGCTCCACACATGCGCGCAATCCCTCCTTCCCCAAACACGCCACTCCAGCGATACCCACACACACACCCCACCCCTATCACACACACTCCTCGGCCCTATTCCTGCTCTCACTTCCAGCGCGCTCCCTGGCCGGCACTGCCAGCTCTGACTGTGGGACGATGTTGGGAAGCGCGATCCAGGTGTGACCCGGCCGGCTCTCCAGCCCTCCCCAGCTTCGAGAAAGACGAGCCGGGACCTGTCTCTTTTCCTCTTCTTCCTCAATTGAAACCCCCCACTCCAGCGGTGCCCGCGCCCCAAAGCCCTCCACGCGCTCGCGCCACGGGGTTGCCGCGCACTTGTAGCTCCGGGGGGGGGGCACAAAGCGCGGTCCAGGAGCTGCAGCAGCACCCATGGGCCACCAATACCCAACTCCGCCCCACAAGGAGAGGGCGTGGTCCTTACCTAAGGTAGAGGGAGAAAGGTTAAAGCAGCCGGAGCTAGGCTGGCGGTGCCAGGCGGCAACTAAGGAGAGTCGCGAGGATGGGCGTGCGTTCACAAGCCGCAGCAGAGAGCCAGGCGAGGTTTGTTTATACCCGCGAGGAGGGAGAATTTATAGGCACCACGACCCCGCCCCCGCGCCTCGGGGGGGAGGGGCCTCGCCCCGCCCCGCCCCGCCCCTCCCAGGCCCTGCTCGCCGCCGGGACACACCCCTTGCCCGCGCCCTCCTCCGCCGCGCTCCTCCCGCTCCAGCCTGCGAGCCTGGCTCAGCTCAGGCAGCGTGTGGCCGCGGCGCGCCGGAGCCGCCGCCTGTTGCGCAAGCCCTATGAGGGGCGCGGCGGGGAGGGACCTCCGGGCTCCGGCTGCGGTTTGACTCTGCTGGCCCCTCCCTCGCCCGGAAGGCCAGGGCCTCGGCGTGTGCAGCGGCCGTGTGTGCGCGGGGCATGCGTTCGTGTGCATATGCACGTGCGCCCTCAGGCGTGTGCATGTGGACCTCAGCGTGTCCCAGTGGCTCCCACCTCCGTCTCTGAGTTTCTTCTTCTGAGTGTCATTGCGCCATGAGCTGATACCCCTTTTGGATGACTCCCGCACTGCTTCCAGGTCTTAACTCCGGAACCCCATTTAGCTGTCTCCTGTGCCCCCAGGGGAGCAGCGCCCTGCGATTCTCACTCCATGTCCCCTCCTTGTTGCATCAGCTCTCAGAAATCTAGGATCCCATTTAACCTCGTCCGTCTTGCTCACCTCATCCCACTGCCTAAGTGCCCCCCCTTCCCCTCCACCCCCCAGTTCTAAACCTACCCGCCCATTTCCACCCTGGTGGCCTTCTCTCCCCCTCCCCCCGTACCCTCCCCCAGGAGCCTGGCTTGGGAGTATTCTCACTCCTTCCTCTTCTAGTTCCCAGAACTTGTAAGGAGCAGGAACCTTTCCACCCTTAGCTGTCCTCTGCTGTCTCGTTTTTTGCTTAATGACTGACTGCCCCTGTGTTTTTAACCCACAATGCATATTAGAATCGCTAGCCAGCCGAACTTTCTTTAAAAAGGTGCGCGCCTGGGCCCACTCTCAGGCCAGTTTACACAGAACCTCAGGGAGTGCAGACCAGGCATTGGGGTGTTTTCAAAGCTTTCCAGGTAGGTCTAATGTGCAGCTCTGGTGTGAACCAGTGCACTGGAGGAACGTCATTGTATAGTAAAGAAGTGTCATTGTCCCAGGCCTGGACCTCTCATTGTCCCCAGACCCCCTGCCCAGCCTTGTATTTGCAGGCTGAGGTATCCCTCCTCCCCCCACCTTCTTCTGACTGGTTATGAACCTTTCCATGCTTTGCTCAAAGCAGGGAACCTGGCCCTCTGTGCATCCCATTTGCCTCCTTAGGCCCTGATGTTTACTTCTTCTGTCATTCCACAAATAGTTATTGAGCTGCTGCTCCGAGTCAGGTTTCATGCTCAGCCACTGGGGAAAGGACTGAAAAGGCCAAGTCCTTTCCCTCAGGCGCACAGTCTAGCAGCCCTAAGCCTCAGTTACCCCATCCAAAGGAGAAGGGTCAGGTGAACTCATTCATTGCGTAACTGGATGGAGCACCTACTATGTGCAGGCACCATGCCAGACATGGGGATATGGTAATGACCAAAAGTGTGCCTCCTCCAGAGCCGCTCTGTTTTCTGTTGTCCGAAGGCCCTCCCAGATCTAGCAATCTGTATGACAAATGTCTTTTACCCTACTCATATACAGACATTTCCCTTACATCTACTGTTTTGGTTTTCAACAAATATCTATTGAACACCTGTGGTGTGCCACCTGCCAAAGATTTAGAGGGTCAAGTTCAAAAGCATGGAGGAGGCTGCTTGCTCCTTCAGCAACAAATGCAAACCCTATTGCGGGGGCAGGAGAAGGGCATTTTGCTTGGCAAGGCCACTTCCTGCCCCCTTGAGGATGTCTTTGGGGGAGCCCAGACCTGCAGTCAGAGGCCCCAAAGTGGCCCGGTGGGAGGCTGGCTTTGTGCTTAGGGACCCTGAATTTCCAGAAGATGATGAACAGAAATAAATTAGGGGGCAGGGAGGGAAGGTGCCACAGGCACGGGGGGAGAAAAGAAGAACTGGTATGGTGGAGAATTTTCTCAGTGCAGCGACACTCTAAAACCAGGGTGAAAGGAGATCCTTGCAAAGTCCAAATCAGCTTGGTGAAGTTCTGAGAAAGGTGCCACTGGATCTCATATTCCCTCTATCCTAGGTCCCGCAGAGCCGATCATTGTTGCAACGGAGTGTTTTTTCCACTGAGCCTCAGATGCAGCCGTTTTTGTGTGTTTACCGAAGGTGGCCACACTCTAGGAAAGACTGACTTTGGTGCGGACCTGGACGCACACACAGTGGAGGCTGCTCAATGTACGGAGTGGCTCCCCAGGAACTGATTGCTGCCCATACCTCCAGGTCCCCTCTGGCCAGGCCAGCTGCGGCAGCAGAAGCTCTTGGAACCAAATGCGGGTGCAATTGCACTGAGCTGTTCAAATGATTTCTTTCTCACTGGTCAGCAATAGAATTACACTGCTTTGTAAATGCACACGTGCTGCAAACCCATCACAGGATGAGACTGGATTTTCCAGACTAACGTCCCCTGGAAATTTCTATTTAGCAACACCTTAAACTTTATCATAGACTATTTGAACGGAAAGAACCGTAGGGATCATCTATTCCTAACCCTATTTCTTGGAGTGTGTAGTTCCTCGGGGTTGAGAGAGACCCAAGTGGCAGCTGGAGTTCAAGCAGAAGAACACCTGATTTCAGCACTTGGAGCTGTGCTGCTTTAGGCAGTTACCCTGCCTCTCTGTGCATCCATCTCCTCCACACGCACATGGAGGAAGCAGGAGAGAGGAGCCATAGGATAGTTCGACCACAATTTATGAGCCCACTGCTGCAGTGCCATATTCTGCTTCCTCCTATTAAGATGAGAAAGTGTCCCTGAAAAACCAGCATCTCCCAGCTCCAGGTCTGGGCTCCCCCTCAATCCCCTCACTGCTCCCTCTCTTCTGGATCATTCTAATCAACAAGTACACATCTGCTGCAATCCATGACCCCCTCCCCCAGACCAATCCTGTCTCGATCCGCAGTCCCACTCCAGTCACTATAGTCCAATTTCTTTCACCCTTTCATCCCCGGACTTCTCTAAATAAGTGTCTATGCACATGCTCTCCATTTTCTTATCTCCCCTTACTGTTATTTTTTCAGTGTTTAATTTATCAACTTCCCCATGGACCTGGCCAAATAATTCCACTAGCTGGTTAGGAAAAACAGTAGCCTTCGCACCCTACTTTTCTCAAGTCTCCCTTCCCATCATCATCACCATCGTCGACATCATTATATCCCATCTCCCCTGATATCTTGCACAGTATCTGATACATACGCATACTGTGTAAATATTGGTTGAACAAGTGCTTCTCTTTGACCTCTCCCAACTTTATGCAGCCTTGCTCGGACACTCTTGGGAGGGAAGGGCTCCTTCTTGCTTCAGGAGCCCTAGTGGAAGGACCTCCATCTGTGGACCTGTGTAAATTCTCCCCGTCCTCTGAGAGCATGACTGACCTATATAATACCTAGTTGTGAGCAGTGGGGAAAACTACGAAAGGAAAGCAGTTCCAAAAGTGGTTAGACGTTAGCTTATGTTCAAGGTACAGAATAAATCCTTCACTTGGGAACATAGATGAAGAGGTGTATACTTTGCCCCGTAGAAAATCAGTTTCTCTTCGCTGCTGGTGTGTCAGAACTTGTCAGGGCTGCTGTAACAAATTACCACAAACTGGGTGGCTTCAAACAAAACAAATGTGTTGTTTCCCGTCCTGCAGGCCAGAAGTAAGAGACCAAGGTGTGGCCTGGGCCCTGATCCCTTTGAAGACTCTAGGGGAGAATCCTTCCTGCCACTTCCCAGCCTCTGGTGGCTGCTGGCCATGCTCGGCCTTCCTTGGCTGTGGCTGCGTCCCTCCCGTCTCTACCTGTCCTCACATGGCTTCCTCTCCTATGTCTCTGTGTCCGTATCTCTCCTCTACTCATAAGGACATCGATCCTGTTGGATTAAGGCGCCTCTCCTAAGCCAGTGTGACCTCATGTTAACCAAACTAATTATATTTACAAAGACCCCATTTCCAAATAAGATCAGGTTCTGAGGTTCTGGGGGTGGAAATGAATTTTGGAAGGACAAGATTCAACCCAGTACATGCTGAATCCATATTTAACAAATATTTGTAGCATATTGGCAGCAATGATGACACAGCTCTTGCCCGGCCCTGGCTTTTTAGCTGCCCCACTTTTGTCATCGGCCCTCTCCAATTCCCTTCATCCCGTGCCTGGCTGTCATCTTGAACCACCTCAATCCTAGGTCCTGCCTGACTAAACCTTCCGTTGCTCCTGTTGCCTGCCAAGGTCACCAACCCCTTCCAGCACGGCAATGAACATGGCCCCGCACATGTCCAGACTTCTGTCGCCTCTTCCCTCCCATCCCTGGGTTACTCACTGCTTTCCCTGGAATATACCCCTCACGTCTTCACCTCTGAATCTTTGACCACACTGTTTTCTCCTTCTAGAAAGACCCCCCCCCCCAATGGAGATGTCACTCATTTGGGGAAAACACGTGGGTTGTTCACCACCCATTTCAGCTATTCCACTTCTGGCCCCTCCCTCTCTGAATTAGGTGTATCCTTGTGACCTGCATTGTCAATGGAGAGTGGAAGTGACTTGTGTCACTTCCGGATGGAAGTGTGTGATTCACCCCACGTGCCTTACGCTCTCTTTACTCCTGCCACAGCTACGAGATACACTCCAGATGGTGGGGGCTCCATCCCCTGGGGCCTGGAGGGAGGAAATATGGAGCAGAGCCCCCAGCTGACCCCAAATGGACATGTGACGTGGGGAAGAAATAAACCCTGCTGCCATGTGCCACTAGGATTCTCAGGGGTTTTGTCACGGCAGCCTGACTCAGCCCATCCTGACTGACTCACCATCCTCCGAGGCCATGCCAGATGTCACCTCCTTTGGTAAACCTCCCTGTTCTTCTCCAACTAGATTCACTTCTTTTTTGATTCAATAACTAATTGTCGAGCATTTACAATCAGGCACTGTGTGAGATGTTAGGGATACAGGGATGAATAAAAAATGGCACAACTAAGTAATTACGAAAATTGTTGCAAATGTTCGGTAAGAAGATAGGGTCTTAGAGGGCTCTATGACCCAAGAGTCTCACCTACGCTCGATGGTCTGGAAAAGGCCTCCTGAAAAAGGGATATTTGAAGCAGGTAGCCATTAGATTAGGCATGGGGGAACACAACCTTACTACCTTCTCATCCCCAGAGCATGGCATGTTTTCTTTTCTATTTGTTAGTTAGGACGCATAAATATAATTTCAGATGGCTTAAGCAATAAAAGGCAGGGCATACCTATTGGCTCATGAAGCAGTAAAGCAGAAGCACTGGTTTCAGGCACAGCTGGATCCAGAGCCCGATGTCGCCAGGCCTCTGTCTCTCTAGCTCTCAGTATTTCCCAGATCAGTTTTACTCCATGTTGGCTTTGTTCTCAGGTGGGTCCTTGCTAGTTGAAACCAGAAGGCCATCAGGTAATTTTAGGTCCGTTAGTTAGAGAGCTCCTCATCTCTGGGGAGGGCAGAACCCTGGGACATTTCCCTCATGTTCTCTGAGAGGGCCTGGGAGCTTTGAGGAGCCACACGCATGCTTGTCCACCACTCATCCTGAAATCGCTGGCCCCTCAGGCTCCACCTACCTTCCCTGGCTTGACTGGCTGTCTCCTCCAGCACCACCATCAACTGCACCTTCCAGCTGAACCTGCTACCTGCCCCGCCCAGTCATGCCAGGCAGCTTCACACCTTTGTGGCTTTGCAGGTACTTCTGCAGGGCAGAGCTCCCTGCAAAGGGAGGGGGGGAGGGGACAGAGGTGGGCAGGGGAGAAGCCACTCCTCTGTCTTGCACAAGGCAGGCAAGACTTCAGTGATGTCTGCTAATTGAATGGAAGGAAGGAGAAAGAATGGGAAGGAAGGACAAATATCTGAATGTATGCACAGACAGTGGCTTAAAACTGTCATCACTCATCTAGGTTGAGGAGATAGGATGGTTCTTTAGCATTTTCTAAGATTTAATCTGCTCCTTTTGCCTCCCGAGGCTGCACTGACCTTACCCATGACGGTGCTCACTGACTTTCAGAGCCAACGATTGTCTTTGTGGGTAGAGAAGTTAGACTTGAGCCTGAGTAGCTCTCCCCTATGGCTCTTGTCTGATGGTTTCCAGTCCACCATCACCCGAGGCCAGGCTGAAGAAACGCAAAAGAATTTTGTAGCAATCATGAAATGTAGGTCTCAACCAGGTTATAGAAGGACCATCACATGACTTTGCATTTCTTATGTTAAATTAAATCTCTGTCAGCCCTCTTTGCTGGAGCTGGTGGTAAATTCCATAAATTGAAGGTCAAGGTGTGAATGTCAATAAATTATCCTGCTCAATGTTATGACAGTTAGGAAGGCAAGGCCACTGCCTTATTTATTTTTTCACTCGCCTGCTTTCTGAAGCTAAACCTAAGTGACTCTTAAGTTCACCCTTTGCTAAGCGTCTCCTAAACCACAGCTCAGCGGCAGCACTGATTCTCAGGGGCCTGTTGCTCCCTCTTTCTGGACACAGACTGAAATTTTCACCCCACACAAGCATTCTAGCAATGTGTGCCTTTGACCACTGCCAGGATCCAATGCAGGAGGAGAGGGTTCTACAGTTGACTCCCACTCGAGGGGACACGATGCAAGCATTCATCCTGTGAATTACGAGGAATGAGACAACAGATGTGTGTATGTACAGGGAAGCGTGGGCTGAACAGGAGGAGTTAATGCTTTTTTCAAGGTCCAAGACAGATCAAGGCATAGCTGCCCTGTTCCTAAACAAAGAAGAGAGGGGTGGGAGAGGAAAACAGCAAGTCCTTTCTTAAAACCTGACCAGCTTCAATTTGCTCCCCCAGCAGGTGGACAGGCTCGTACATAATACTCTTTCATGCCAATGCAGAGCATAAAGACTTTGCAGAGGGAGGTTCCACCTGTTCTGTGGGCAGTGCTGGTGCTTTTAGACCCATTTCACAGATCAGGAAACTGAAGCCCAAACTATCTAGTAGCACAAAGCAATCGAACTCTTGACCCAGGCCTGGAAAGCTGGCCCCATCACCTGCAGACTGCATCATTGCTGGACAGGATGCTGGCGACGTGAGCAGGCCATTGCACCTTATGGAAACTTCTAGATAACTACTATCTTCAAGGAGGAGGAATTACAACCAGGGAGTGTCAAGAGAAGAGAAAACATGGCTGCCACAGTCCCACCAGGCCTACCAGGTGACGCCGGGGACAGGGCCCCAGAATCACACCTGGGGCGGAGTGGATTCTCAGTCTCCCAGTCTGCCTAAAACAAACAGACCATCCCTGGTTTATATCAGGTTGAAAGGTATATTTGTCCCGGTAGATGGTGACTTTACTTTTAGTGTAATTTAGCATCCGTGGGCCCTGGTGTAATCCTGAACATATTATAAACTAGGAAATGCTATAGAAATGGTCGTTACTCTCATAATAAAAAAATAAAAATGTTTCAGAAATAAATGTCCCATGTAGAACTATGAGAAACTTCAGAAACACACTCACTGCATAGATACATATGTACATCCAAGAAAATAAATCATACAATATTGAAATAAAACCAACCACCACCCAAAAATAATTTCTGTTCATATTTCGATAATGGTCCTTCGTGACACTTTTCTATGGGTATGCGTGTACGCATGGGTGTGTACATATCTACTTAAAAAAATTATGATAGCATTTATTATAGGTGTGAATAGTATTTTGATGCCACCAATTAAAAATGCTCTCATACTATACTAACTTTTTATAACCTGCTTTTTTTTCCCCACATAACCATACATCTTTGCATTTGGGAAAAAAAAATCTGTCACATATTTTTTTTCCACTTTTCGTATTATAAAATACAACATACATACACTAGAACATGCATCAAATGTAAGAGTGTGATGTAATAAAATAATTATAAAATGAACACCCAAGAATCTAGCACTAGGCTGGGGCAAGGTGGGGAACGTGGCCACCCATGGAAAATCTTCCCACTACTACCACCACCCACGAGGCTATGAGAGCATTCCTAATCACACGTGACATTTATTCCAATACATGGATGGACCACACTTCATGTAACGTGTCTCAGACGGTTGGATGTTCTAAGTGATTCCAATTTTCTGCTGCAGTCAATATCCCTACACTTATCTTGGTATAATTTTCCAATAACTTCTTTGGGTAAAGCCACAGAACAAAATCGCTGGGCCAAAGGGCATACATATTTTAAAATGTTTGATACATTGTTACAAACTGCATTCCAACAGGCAAGAGGAGAGTTGGGTCCCACCAGTGGCGTGACAGTGAGTCCCCTTTCTGCAATGTTTGCCCATCTGACAGGTGAAAGCCGATATCTCACTGTTGTCTCAACGCATTTACTTTGTCTTGATGTCATTGTTCGCTGGTGAGGCTAAATGACACTATTTATTTATGTATTTACACTTGGCCTCTGAGGATTAGAAGTGAAAGATCCCATTGTCAGACTAGATCATCTCAAGAACTTGTCTCATCTCTATGTTTCTCCATAAGAGATAAAAATCCCACCTCAGCCCTCTTCTCTTTCACTCCACATCTGGAGCCATTTTTTGGCTCCCAGACTTGAAGCCAAGCTTGGAACGGTTACTTCAGGCAAAGTCCTTGGTTCTGCTAACTAGGAGCTGTGGGAACCTGGCTGCCACCCCCCTCTCTGAGCCTCAGGCTTCTCAGCGGGCAAGGGCTTAGCAAATGAGAAAATAATGAAAGCGAAAGAGAATCCTGAACTCTATTTTTAATAACTATTTATTGAACACCTATTATGTGCCAGGTACTGTACTAGACACTTCACGCATTTTATGTCTAGTTTTTATAACAACTCTGCCAAGCAAGTATTATAATCCTCATTTTATCCATGAGGAAACTGAGGCTCAGCGAAGTGAGGAGACTGGGCCAAGCTGGGAAGACTGACCAGTTGGGCTGACTCCCAAGACCCTGTTGTCTGTGGAGGACCCAGCACCACCAGCAGCTCTGTTGGGGGACATGGAACAACTGTGATGAGGAAATGGCGCCTGGGAAACACTATGGCCCAGTATGGGAATTTTCCTGGAGAACTGCGTTCTTCTCCCTCCATGGTGCCATTGCAGTTGTCACACACACATCCAGGATCGGGGAACTGCTCCTTGCCAGAGGAACTTCCCCATGACTCAGGGCTCATTTTAGCCAAGCTCCCCAAGAAAAGGACGACGCCATCCCTCCTTCAGCACCCCTCCTTTTCTCTGCCCCTGCTCTCACCACCACCCACATCTCCTTCTCTTTTCTGAGCTCTACTTGTCTAGGCGGTCCTCCCCGATGGACACTCAGGATGTCTAACCCGAGGGTTCTTAGGAGAGAATGAGTGGAAAGGGCTGTCAATGACTGAATGTCTGTTCTATGTCAGGGTCTTTACATACATTATTTCATGCAATTAGTCCAACTGCAAAGAAGTTATTAAGTCTCTATTTTGCCAGTGGGGAAGCTAAGCCTCAGGTAGGTAAAATCATGGACCAGGGTTCAAGGCTGATGGAAATAGCTAATAGCTATTTAGTACATAGACACTAGGGTCTCTTGTGAACCATTTGCATGTGATAATCAACACCTTTACCACATCTCCAAGACGTACGGTAGGATACTATCTTTAGCATCTCTACTTTATAAATGGAAACACCAAGGCAGAAAAAAAATAATTTGCACAAGATGGCCCAGCTGGTAAGTGGTAAAGATGGGATTCCCACCGAGGAAGCCAACTTTGGCTTCCAAGTTTGTCCCCAGCCACCATGTCTGGATGGCCCCAAACCCACATCCTTTCTCCTAAAATACCAAGTAACTTCTAAATGCAAGGGGCTCTAAAGACATTCTTTTGTGTAATGGTGGGGAGATGCTTGGAGCTGGCGCTCTCTCCCCTTGGAGGTCCCTGACAATCAGAGAGAGAATACCCGGGCCCTAGGTCCCAGGTCTTGTGACACTGGATCCAGTCTTAACACAGTCCTTTCCTCAAAGGGAAAATGGGTGTTGCTGGTGATGTCACCTCCTCCTGCCCCTCTGGGGGCAGTGGGGCTGTATTGTCTGAAAGAGCAATAATATGTTTAATCATTAAGTAACTGTAGCAGACTTCCTGTGGCTGATTATTCATAGATGCTGGGGAAGGTGTGTCCGAAAGTGACAGGCAAGTGATTTGGGATGCCAGGCTGGCAGGCTGGCATGGTCTCCTGATTTCTGGAGTCACCTGGATGATTCAGATTCTAGATTGTCTTCCTTGACTCATCCCCTGGCTGAGGGCGTGGCTTCTGACCTCTGGGCCACCCCAGTCCCAAGGCAAATTGTCACCTCGCCTCCCTCTGGGCTCTTCATTTACATCATCTGTTCCCAGGCTGGTGCAGGACCTGAAGCTTGTAGTGAGACTGGCTTTAAATCCCAGGAGACCTTGGCCAAACTGTCTCTTGGAACCTCAGTTTCCTCATCTTTGAAATGGGGATGACGACATCTATGTCCTCGTGAGGACCGACAGAGATGATCACAGAGCAGACACCAGTAAGCCGTCACCATTCGGATTAGTTATTCCGAGGCTGCCACACTGGAATCTGGTGGCCACAGGGCTTGACGGCCTCTGTGCCTTTGCACACACTGTTCCCTTTGCTGTGAATGTGTTTTCCTGGCCTCTCACTCTCTTCTCCCCATGGTGCATGACAGGTCTTTGAGAAAATATCATTTACTGCAATATTAAATCTTGGGATTCTTCTCTTTATTTCCTCAACAGGGCTCCAGGAAACAAACTTTGCTGTTGTGAGTCCTCTCGACCCAGGGGTGGGGTTACTGGGCCCAAAGCAAGACACAGCCCTTGCTGGCTTTTGTGTTGGTAAAGGCTAAAGCATGAAAGACTTGGTGCCAGGAGCACAGGAGGGAAGGGAAGAAGCTTGAAGGTGGAAAAAGGAAGATGACTGTGCCTGGGGTGGGGCAGGGTCTAGATTAACTAACATGGGACAGTTCCCCAGGGAATAGGGAAACCGACTTGCTCCACTCTGCCCGACAACAGGGAACGGCCTGCCTTGGTTTTCAGGGATAGCAGTAATGGTCCCCAAAAGTCAACATGGAAGAAGAGGCATAGAAAAAGCAACTTTGTGCAGAGGACGGGTTCACACAAATACTTTCTGCCCGGCTTGTGTAGGGACTTTGTGGCCACTTTGAGGCATGCCTATGGGTCCCTCCTTCTGAGGCCTTCCAGGTAAAGTGCCATCTGCGGTGCAGTGTCTGACCCCTTTGCCCATGTCCCCCCGTGATGCCCCGAAGAAGGTTTTCTGGGATGGCAGTGTCACCTTGGCGCTGTAGCTCCTGTTTGTAGGTCTGTCACTTCTCTTTGTGTGCTCACTCTTTGAAAAAAGTCTCCTGGTCACCAGTGTGCCCTGGTACCCGGGGCCTGGCTGGCACGCAGTAGACATGTATAAAGGTTGATCAGATGGATGGATACATGGCTGGCTGGCTTTGACCTCGGACATAACTGGGTTTAACCTCCATCATCTCCAGGAAGTCTTTGTCCACTATGACCCCTGACTCTGGGCAGAGTCGTATGTATTTAAGAGCTAGCGGGCTCTCAGTAGTGATACAAGATTTCTCCCTTGCTTTCTTAAGTTCACAGAACTGGCTTTGGTGTTACAGACAGAGAAGGGCTGAGAGATCAGGGACCAGAAAACGGGGAGGGGAGGGCCCGAGAGGAGAGGAGGGCTGACACTCAATAGACAGAAGAGAAAGAGAAAGACCAATGTGGGCGGGGCATTTAGGGCGGACAAGCCTGTCTGTCTGCCCCGCGCACGTGCCGGGAGCTGTTCTCATGGGCGGTCCAGCTGGACTGGAGTCTCCCCTCTTCCATGACATCTCCACCCTGCCCACGCTTGCCCGCGTGCTCAGTCACGTCCTCCTCGTCGGCCGCGTCCACCACGAACACTGTGTCAGCCTCCCAAGATGCAGGTAAGCCTCTGGCCCAGGCCCAGGTCTGTCTGGTAAGATGAGTCTGCTGGGCGGAAGTGGCTGTGTCACTGCCCCTCCCCTCCAAGTAAAGAAATCCCCCATTTTCACACCCAATTTGTCTTTAAGCATTTCCAATTAGACATATTAGAGAGGTGTTAATTGAAAACAAAATTTTATGGCATTTCAGTCCTGCCTTCTCCTAAGAAACATTTGAAACAGCATTCATTCGTTCATCATTCATTTACCTATTTGTCCAACAACATTCCCTCCTCTGAGCAGAGAATTCTACTCTTCCACTGGATACTGGAGGTCGGGCGATGGGTCAAGAACCTCTGCCTCTGAGGTCTGGTGGGGCAGGTGGACAAGTTGCAACCATCATAATTACAGCTTGCCCTCACTGAGTGCTAATTGTGGGCCAGACCTTGTTCTAAGTGCTTTTTTATTTGAAGCCTGAGAATGTTCTTATGAGGGAGATACCATTAGAGCCCCAATTTCATAAATGAGGAAAATGGGCACAGAGAGTGTTGCCTTACAGCTGCCAAACCGTTTGTTCCCCCGCGTTCTTCCCAGGATTTCACAGGGAGTGCCTCAGCAAACTGAGGCCCGATGGAATTATATGGGTCCCTCCCCTTCAAAGGATTCCTTGGAGATGTGCCTGTGTATGAAGGCAAAGTTCAGGCTGGAACACAATGGGAACTTTCGGAGAGACAGCCAGCAGGCTACGTAACACACAGATCTTGAGATTAACAATCATTACCTCTTTAGAAGCTTACTAATAAAAACTACACGTTGTCCCGATTCGGGGTTCAGTCCCTGAGACTGTCCCCCTTGGCCGGTGCTTGCACTCTATTACTGGCTACTGTGTTTTCTTAACCCTGCGCCGCCCTTCTCCCTCCCCACAACCCACGTGGTGCTGGACGCCACGGAGTTTAAGTGACAAAATATCACACAGCTTGTATTAGTTTGCCGCAACAAAGTACTACAGACAGGACGGCTTAAACAACAGACATTGACTTTCTCAGTTCTGGAGGCTAGAAGTCCAAGATCAAGATGTCGATAGGGTCAGTTTCTTCTAAGGCTACTCTTCCTGGCTTGACGATATCTGTCCTCTCCCCGTGTCCGTGCGTCTGTGGGTCCATGTCCGAATCTCTTCTCATAAGGACACCAGTCATATTGGATTAGAACCCACTGGAATGACCACATTTTACCTTAATTACCTCTTTAAAGAACCTGTCTCCAAATACAGTCACATCCGAGGTCCTGGGGTTAGGAATTCAACGTAGGAATTGTGGAGACACAGTGGCAGAGTCGGGATTTGAACCCAGGCAGGCGGCTCTAGCGTCCATGTGCTTAAGCTATGTGCTGCGTCTCGCTGAGAACTGTCCTGGTATCCCCTGCTCTGGGTAACCTCCAACCTTGGGTTAGGGGATCTCTGTAGCTCCGTCAGCCACTGTGACAATCCTCCTCTAGGCACAGCTGGAAGTGAAAGATATGTCGATACGTGGATCCCATATTCAGGTACCAGAACTGAGCATAAAAGACAAAGGACTCAACCCACATTATTTCTAATCCAACAATTCTGCAAGCTAGGCACGAGCATGCCCATTTTACAGATTAGAAAGCTGGGTTTCTGAGAGTTTAACTTTTTACTCAACTCCTGGACTTAAGTGGCTTTAGGTGGCAGAGCTGGCGTCTTCCATTCAGCCACATTGTGTTCCCAGGAGGCAAAGGGGTTGGCCATTTAACTAGATAATTACAGAAGCTTTCTCTGCCCAGTTATCCAGCCAACCTCCCTGGCCTCCATTTGGCTTTACCTCTGGGACACAGCCTTGTTTTTCACCACAGACAGCTGGGTGGTTCTTCCAGTGGTTGGGAAATGCCTTTGCAAGTGTTTTTCCCACACAAGTCAGCTTGGGCCCAGAGCACGTTCTTCACGCACTTGTCTTTAGAGAGTCATTTCTCTGCTGGCAGAGGCAGGGCTGGATGCTGACTCGGGGCTGCCTGCGTACTCTGGGATTGCTTATTCTAGTAGAACCGGGAGTGTTAACCTGTGTTCTCTGCCCCAGCTCCTTGCCCTAAGCAGGTACATCATGGGAGCACAGGAGACTCCCCTCCCCTCCCATTTACACCCCTTCCTCTTCTTATTGCCTTTGTGTTACTTATGCAAATGTTTCAGTGTTAAGTAACTGAAGAGGGAATACATTCTAATAGCTTAGAAATAAGCACTATAAAAAGGTACGCATGACAATTTCTGATTTCCACTCCTGTCCCCCATCCATAAAGGGGGATCCATGAGTTCCCTACTCCCCACCATAAGGACCACATTTATCACCTCTGTGCATGTCCTTCCTGAGTTTCCTAGAGAACATACACACATATATGAACATACGTGCTTATCGCTGCCACTTCTATTATGCACAAGTTAGCATATTATATACATCACCTTGCACCTTGTTTATTTCAAGTAACAATATATCCCGAAACTCTTTCCTTACAACCCATAAAGAAGGTCCTCCTTCTTTTGGACATTGCATATATTTCCTTGAATGGATTACTAGATTATTTGATTAGTTTTCACTTGATAGATATTAGGTACATTTCCAACTTTTTACTACAATGATGCAGTAATATATGGCATTTAGTAACTGAGCAAATTTATTAGTTGGATAAATATTCAGAAGTGGGGTGACTGATTCAAAGGAAATATGCTTTTATAACTTTGCTAGTATTGCCAATTGATCTGCATAATTTTATAACAAGTTACACTCTTACTAGCAATGAACCAGTTTTCACTCAACGTCACTTACAGAATGTATTGTTAACGTTTAAATTGTTTTTTATCAATCTGATGAGCGAAAAATGGTATCTCAGATTGTTTTGATTATCTCTTATGCAGGTACCATGTTTCCCCGAAAATAAGACCTAGCCAGACCACCAGCGCTAATGCATCTTTTGGAGCAAAAATTAGTATAAGACCTGGTATTATATTGTATTGTATTATATTATATTATATTATATTATATTATATTAGACCTGGTCTTACATTATAGTACAATAAGACCAGGTATTATGTTATATTATATTATATTATATTATATTATATTATATTATATTATATTATATTATATTATACCAGGTCTTATATTACATTAAAATAAGACCAGGTCTTATATTAATTTTTGCTCCAAAAGACTCATTAGAGCTGATGGTCCAGCTAGGTCCTGTTTTGCGGAAACACGGTAGATGTAGATGCCATATCTGAGTCTCCATCAAACTGGTTATCACCTTTCATCTGCCCTGCCCTAGTGGTTCCTGAGACCATGCCCCACCCAACTTTTGGGTACACCCAAGCCATTTCCAGTGGATTTTCCATACAAACAACCTCTCTTAGTTCATGCTGCGGACTTTCATAAAATCTCTCAAAGGTTCACAAAACCCAAACAAACAGCATCTGGCTTGGTGTGTATCCTACCTCTCCAGAGCAGCTCTAAGCCTGGCACAAGTGACAGCCAGGCTGGGTTTGCAGATTGGACTCTTGAGGCACCTCTAAGCCCAGTGCAGGTGGTGGCCATCTGCAGATTGCTTTGTGGCTCATACCAGGTGGCCCCAGGCAGAGCACAGGCTGCAATTAAACTTGGCCTGCAGTGAGTCTCCTCCCAGGAGGCCCCAGGGCTGGCATGGTTGGTGGACAGCTTTAGACCAAGCCAGAGCATCACCCAGCCACCTTCAAGGATGACACACCCAAAGGACAGACTGGGCAGGCACAAGAGCCCCACTAAATCGAACCCTGCTCTGTAGGGTCAGCCCTTGCACCACAATTCCTCCACTGTAGTGATGGCCAGTCCTCACAACCAATCAGCCTGAGGGTCAATCCCTCCTATTGATGTGCAAACAGCAACCAAGGTACAACTACAACAGGAGGGTACACACAACTCATACAGGGAACATGCCTGGAGCACCCAGCTCTGGAGACCAGAGCGACTGCACCAATGGGTCTCACAGCACACCTACTACATAAGGCCAATCTACTAAGATTGGGAGGCATAGCAGTCCTACCTAATACACGGAAACAAATGCAGAGAGGCAGCCAAAAGGGGAGACACAGAAACATCTCCCAAATAAAAGAACAGAGCAAAGCTCCAGAAAAAGAGCTAAACAAAATGGAGACAAGCAATCTACCTGAGACAGAGTTCCAAACACTGGTTATAAGGATGTTCAGTGACCTCAGAAAGAACTTCAACAAAGAGATGGGAAACATAAAAATGGAGATAGAAAATATAAAAAAGAACCAGTCAGAAAAAAAGACTACAATAACTGAAATGAAGACTACATTAGAGGGAATCAACAGTAGATTAGATGAAGCAGAGGACTGAACCAGCAATTTAGAAGATAAGGTAGCAGGAAACACACAATGAGAGCAGCAAAAAGAAGAACAAGAATCAAAAAAAGTAAGAGTTTAAGGGACAACATCAAATGTAACAATATTCGCATCATAGGGGCACCAGAAGAAGAAAGCAAGAAATTGAAAACCTGTTTGAAAAAATAATGATGGAAAACTTCCCTAACCTGATAAAGGAAACAGACATACAAGCCCAGGAAGTGCAGAGAGTCCCAAACAAGATGAACCCAAACAGGCCCACACCAAGACACATCATAATTACAATGCCAAGGCTAAAGACAAAGAGAGAATCTTAAAAGCAGCAAGAGAAAAGCAGTTAGTTACCTACAAGGGAGCTCCCATAAGATTGTCAGCTGATTTCTGAACAGAAACTGCAGGCCAGAAGGGATTGGCAGGAAATATTCAAAGTGATAAAAAGCAAGGACCTATGTACAACCAAGATTACTCTATTCAGCAAAGCTATCATTTAGAATGATAGAAAGGACAGATAAAGAGCTTCCCAGACAAGAAAAAGCTAAAGGAGTTCATCATCACCAAACCAGTATTACAAGGAATCTTAGAGGGACTTCTTTAAGAAGAAAAAGAAAACAAAGAAGATAAAAAATGTGCATAATAAAATGGCAATAACTACACACATCTGTTAAAAATTACTTTAAGTGTGAATAGATAAAATGTTCCAATCAAAAGAAAGGGTGGCTCAATGGATAAGAAAACAAAACGCTTACATATGCTGCCTACAAGAGACTCACTTCAGATTGAAAACCACACATAGACTAAAAGTAAAGGGATGGGAAAAAAGATATTTTATGAACATGGAAAAAAACACAACAACAAAAACGTTGAGGTAGCCAT
This sequence comes from Rhinolophus sinicus, assembly GCF_036562045.2. NCBI lineage: Eukaryota > Metazoa > Chordata > Mammalia > Chiroptera > Rhinolophidae > Rhinolophus > Rhinolophus sinicus. The sequence continues at coordinate 5,900,568 of NC_133761.1, read as the reverse complement.
ACTTATACCAGACAAAATAGACTTTAAAGCAAAGGCTATATAACAAGAGACAAAGAAGGACCCAGTGATTCCATTTCTGAGTATCCAAAGAAACCCAAAACGCCACTTCGAGGGGCTGTGTGTATCCATATGTTCATGGCAGCATTGTTTACAATGGCCGAGGTGTGGAGGCAGCCTGGGTGACTGTCGATGGAAGGATGGATAAAGAGGAGGTGGTACATAGATACAATGGAATATTGCTCAGCCAGGGAAGGGAATGGGTTCTTGCCATCTCTGGCATGAATGGACCTGGAGGGTACTGTGCTGAGTGGAGTATGTCAGACAGAGAAAGACAGATGCGATGTGATTTTGCTTATATGTAGAATCTAAAGAACAAAATAAACAAAACAGAAACAAACTCATAGATACAGAGAACATTTTGATAGTTGCCAGATGGGAGGTGGGTTGGGGGTGAGTGAGAAAGGGACAGGGTCTAGACAATTACAATTGCTGGGTATGTATGTTGTCTTTTCATTTACAGGTTTTCCTATAAGTCCCACCTTCTCCCTTATTTATCTTTCACAAAATTTATTTCTTGAATAAACTAGGTCACCTTCCTTGTAGACTTCTTACTGTCTAGATTTTGATGATTTAATGTCTGAGTGTCATTTAACATGTCCTTATAGCCCCTATATTTTCTCATTTTCTGTATTTGTTGCTAGATCTAAAGGCTACATCAAATTCAAGTTTTGTGTTTTTATTGCCAAGAATATTTGATGGATGATGGGTGCTAGGTCAAATTTGAAAGTTGAGCAATGTGGTCTCTTATGCTTCTTTAAATTTTCTTTCTTCATGTGGCTCTTTCCTATTTATCATTTTCTATTTATTTAAACTTTTTTCCCTTTTCTTAAGCAGGTTGATGGTAATTTTATTTTTCAAATAAATACATTTTGGCTTCATCTATCAGTTTGATTTCTGCTTTTACCTTTAAAATTACTTCCCTCTAGACATGCATTTTAATGTTCTTTCCCCAACTTTGTGTAGAAAGTTTAATTTATTTTCTTTAATTCTAATACAGTTATGTAAGTATGAATTTTCCTCTGAGCACTATTAATCTCCACATGCTCTGATGTGGTGCTTTTATAATCATTGTTCTGCAGACATTCTTCAATGTGGGTTTGTGTTTCCTTGTTGATCAAAGAATTGTTTAAAAGAGAAGTTTTTTTTTCCGGAGTTTCCAAATGGAAGGGCCTTTTTGTTTTTATATTTTATTATTCATTTTTTAGTTTTAGTTACTGTGGTCAGAGAATGGCTTTTAATGTATTTCCATTTGAGCATTTATTCAGGTTTTATTTGTGGCCCAGTATGTGCATTTTAGAAGATGTTCCAGAAACACTAGAAAAGTATATTTAGGGTTCTGCACTTGAAATATATACCAAATGTATAATAGCTTATAAACTATATTTTAATTATTCTCTACCTTGATTTTTGGATCTATCAGACACTGAGAGTTAATGGAGGTAAATTAAGTGCACCAATGTGTTTTTGTCTAGCTCTTCTTTTAGTTCCTATAATTTATACTTTACGAATGTTGCTACTGTTACGTGTAGTCTTCAGTATATTTAACGGTTTCATTTTCATCGTTAATTGTGCCCTTTCGTTTTACAAGTGTCCACCTTTCTCCCATTTAGTTTTTTTTAACCAGAATTTGACTTTGTCCACTGTTAAGATTGTGACCACTGCTTTCTCTTAGTTGCTTTTGCCTGACATACATTGCCCAAGAAAATTTGTATGAATAACTTTGCTTTAAATATATATCTGTAATACATTGGAGTTTTCTATTGTAATCCAATATGAGAACTATTTTCTTTAATAGAGAAGTGAAACCCATTTAATATTGATTGATACGACAAATAACATTTAGTCTTAATTTTTCATCTCATTTTATGTGAGTACATGATTTGGGGGTTATTCGTCTTTCTCTTGTTTATTTCCGAGAGCGCTTTACTTTTTAAGAATATTAAAAAGTTAGTCTATAACATGAGTTGCAAACATTTTGCCCCGTTTGTTTTATGTCTTTTGATTTTGCTAAGAGTTTTTATTTTGCTATGTAGAATTTTTTTTAAATATCTATATCGTAGCATTTATCAATCAATTATTTTAAAAAACATTGGATTTTGAACTATAAATAGGCCTGCCAGCTCCACTGCCCCTGGGCTAAGTGTCCTGTGAAGGGCGTGGTATACGTAACTGAGAGGGTGGTCCCCATAGGGATGGAGAAAAGTGGCCAGCTAATGCTAAGACAGAATTGACATAAATCGATTGGCTGCCTGAGATGGATGAGGACGAGGGAAGAGTTAGGTTGACTCTCAGGTTTCTTGCCTGAGAGAGAATGAGCCTGCAGAAGCTATTCACAGAGACAGGAAACACTAGGGAAGGTGGGAGGTACATGCTGAACCTGGCGTCAGCCGAGTTGAGATGCCTGGGGGACATGGTCTTTGAAATGTCCAGTGGGCGATTGGTTACATATTTCTGGAGTAGAAGAAAAGATCTGAGCTAATCTGGAGCGATCCACGTGTTGTATATGGCATCTGAAGGCAAGACACATCTCTTCATCTTCCATTAAAAATGTATTTCCCAAGATATGGTCATGGACGAGTGGTTCTCAACTGGGATGATTTTGCCCCCAAGGGACATTTGGTAATGTCTGGAGACACTTTTGGTTGTCACAACGAAAGGGAGGGTGCTATTGGCATCTAGTAGGTAGAAGTCAAGGACGCTGTTAAATATTCCACAGTGCACAGGGCAGCTCCCACCACAAATTATCTGGTTGGAATTGTGCATGGAGTAAAGTGATCTCATATGCAAAGCAACAGGAAGACCTCAACGACCAAGAACTCAGCCTTGCCCTGGGTACTCACCAAAGCCACAAAAGCCCCGGCTCTCCAGGCTTTGCAGAAACCACAAAGGCCCTGCTGGGAGAGCCCAGGCTTAGATCAGGTCTAGATGTATAGCCCAGCTCCTCCGCCCTGGGGAGCGTACACACTGTTTGAAGAAGCTTTGAGAGTAAATGTGTGTGTGGCTTAGAATAGCTCTGAACTAGCTGGAAAGACCAGCTTTCTTTGTGCAGAAGGATGTGTGATTTGGGCTCCAGCAAGTTGGAAACTGAAAGAGCACCTTAATGTCCTAAGTCTGTCTCCTCACTGCTCAGGGGAACACCCAGGTCTAGAGAAGGGACAGAACTTGCCCAAAACACACAGTAAGTCAGTGGAAAACCAGGATGCCAGCGGAGATTTAAAATCAGATTGAATCATCAGAGTGTGATTTCTACTGGCCTTTTCGTTCTCACATTCATGACTTAAATCGCAGCAGCCTCTGTCAAACAGTCCTAGAGGCGTGTCTTTCACTCCACAGTGGGTTCAGAGCTCTTTCTGAGTCCAAGTAGGCTGGTGAGCATTGGCTATCAGGAAGCACTCTCCTCTGCCAAACACTCGATCAGAAACGTTCCTTCACTGAAGAATTATTTACTGAGAACCTCCTTTGGTTTGGAAAATGGAAAAACAAAGGAGAAAATGCTGTCTGTGACCTTGCGCAGTTCACAGTCTGGTGATGGAGGCAAACGTGTGGGGAGAGCCTTCGCCCTGATGGTACAGAAATGCATAGGGGTTTCTAATCGCCACAGAAATGTACCCCCGCACCCACCATGGTCTGGCTAGTGTGGATGACACGGAGTGCTACCCTACCCTGCATGGTTCACTCATTTACTGTACAAGAATGAATCCCCCATATGCCACCCACTTAAACATCCCCCACTGGGCATCCATGCAAGGAAAACATTTCCCTATAATGAGCTGAGCCCAGAACCTGCTTCCACTTTGCAAAGACTCTCAAAGGGGTTGTACACAGGGTTAATATTCCCTGAATTTTCTAGGAAGTAACTACCTTATAAATCGAGGGACATTGTGCTTTGCTGGCTCTGGGGTTTATTCAAGAGTCACTCACTGTTTTTGGAAAATCGCATCATTCAGAGAAATGCTTTGAGTCACCAACAAAACACACCCTAGTCTGTCTGCATTTGTAACTGTATTCGTGGTGGTTTTATTTATAGGTGTAGGCAGTCTGACTGCTTTCTCATGTTTTCCAGGACAGTCCTGCCCAAGGATTTGCATATTGAACTAAATAATCACTGTATTACAAATCCTTTTCCTTTTATTTCTCCTTTGCAACAAAGCGAAAGCCTGATATGTATTTCTTAAAATGAAACATGTCAGCAGATCATACTATTTATGATTTTGATTTCAAGATAGTAAAGAGTATTTACTTGCAGAAGGGGGCATGGAGTGATTAGCTTTTTCTAGGGCAGAAGTAGGTCAGGAAGAGGAAGTGCTTCCTGGACAGTCATGGTAGAATTCCAGGCATGTAAACATTGCTTAAGGATGTCACTTGATGCTTCCCAGTAATTCTGTCCTGACCTCTAGGTGAGATACAGGCACGATTCGAGTACCTTTGCCCTTGAGAGTCTAGAAATAAGTTTATTTGCTCTTCAGGATACAGGATGTGTTCGTTTGTCCTTCAGAGGGAAAGATGCCCGGCTGGGAAGAGGAAGACCTCAGCTTGAGTCCTCTGCAGCTAACCTTGGGACCCTGCACTTCTCAGGGTGTGTTTTCTCATCTGTAAAAGTGAGACTGGCAGTCCCATCTGCAGAGGGAGTGTTGTGTGATCTATAAAGGGCCATGTCAACACCAGGCAGCGTGCCCAGTTTCAGCTTTGGTTGTCACACTTCAAGCTCTCCCTCCCCTCAGTGAAGTACAATAATATCCACCTATATTCCAGCTCTTGTTTTCTCTTTGTATTTACATATATCTATGTATTTATTTTATATGTGCTATTAAGTTTTCCTCCATCTAGAATTTACACAGAACAAAGGCATGGGTAGAGAAGAAGTCTGGATGCCCAGGGCTTTTCCTAGACCTCAGATGAGAAGATAGTGGGCAAGTGGGACAGAGAAGGAGAAACTGTGGGAGACAACACACCTGGCTGGAGGACAGGCGGCAGGTGACGCGGGTGGGGGAGGGGCAGAGTAATCCAGCTGCCCTCACCTGCCCAGGTCCTCTGGGCTCCATCTGATGTGGCGATGGCACCTGGTCCCCAGAGCACATCTGCTCAGGCCCCCGGGAGCCCTCACTGCATGTGTCACTCCCTTATCTCTGAGCCGGTTAGAAAGGGTCCCTTCACTAACAGCCAGCCCTGAAAAAAGTCAAGTTCAGGCCCAGCTGGGAACAAACCACAGGTGGACGAAGGCAAGGTGGACAATTCCTGGGTCTGTGGCATTCTTCACAATGTCTGGCTTGCTCTTGACCAACAGCCAATGTCTGGGGGGGAAAAAAAAGCAAAACAAAAGGTACAGGCAGGAGACATACCTCTAGGTTCAAAGAGACTTAAAATGCATCAGATACAATGTACTGTGTGAATCTTGCTTGGATCCAGATTCGAAAAGAAAAGAAAACACTATAAAAGTATTTGAGGGACAACTCTGGACATTGGAATGTGGACTTGGTATTAAATGATATTAGGAATGTATATTAATTTTCTCAGGGGAGATGATAGAGTGTGAGACAGTGCCCTTATTTTTAGAAGATATCTGTTGAAGTTTTTAGGGGTAAGTGATCCTGGTATCCGTCTCTTACTTTCAAATGCTTCCATCAATAAAAGCAAAAAGAAAAGCAGAACGTGAACAATATTGAATCGCAAGGCGGAGGTGTAAGAATGATCGTTGTACTGTTCTGGGCACCCAGGCCTGCCCTCTCTGATCTCCGTCCTCTGCCCTGCCAGGCTGTCCGGTCCATTGAACACTATGTCATGTGCTTGAGCCTGGTGATCGTTTTCTAGGTCGTGACCTAGAAAGTGGGACACAGATCGCTATCGATTGGTGAAGACCGAGCGCATTGCCCCACAGGGCCGGGAAGGTCATTGGCAGCTCATTTACTTATTCGCCCAGTTATCCATTCATTTCAGAAACTGGCTCCGATCAAGTGCTGCTGACCTGGTCCCTCATCTGAAGGCACTTAACATCATCCTCAGCAAGAATGCTGCCAAAGTCCATCATGGGGTGTGCTTTACAGAGAGAGGTAAGCATGGCCCAGACGAGCAAAGTAGGGGAGTCTTACCCAACCTAGGAGGGGGGCGGGAAAGGATGGAGCCAGGAGGACAGTGAGTCAGCAGAGAGCTTGGGAATGTGTCATTTATGGTGACGCTGACCATGTCAAGCAAGGTTCTTAACTCAGACAACACAGCACATGCATCATCTCCTTTCCTTCTCCCAGCAACCCTGCGAGGAAGACCCAGGTCTCATCCCCAATGGCAGAGCAAGGATTTGGCCCCAGAGTTCTGGGCACAGGACACGCAGCTCTTTCCCCTGTGAAGGTGTCTGATAGGCTCTAGTTGACCTTGACTTGGAGTGGAGCCAAGGTTAGCTGGGCAGGGGTGTGGGGCATATGGGAGGCAGGGAGCAAGTATCTACTTTTTTCTCTTCTAGTTAAATAAAAACCCAAATAGCAAAAGTGCTGCCTAAGGCTTAAGCCCACGTGTGCACAAGGCCATGTCCAAATGTGTTTGCTGGACTGACTGGTTGAACTCCTCTAAAGACAGAGCCAAACCAGGCAAATATTTAACCAGAGAGGGGACAGGAACCTCTCTGGAACCTACACCACTCAGCCCCAGCGCTGACCCCGGGCATTTCTGAAAAGTGCTGTGTGAGGTTCCTGCTCCAGGCTGCCACCCCCTGCCTCTGCTGCCACTGTCTGGGGCTGCGTCCATGCAGCTCCAAGCCTAAAGGGTGCAGGCTCCATTCTTATCTGCACCCTCTGTCTCGTCAACTTAGGTGCAGGCATATCCTATAAACAGGTCAGAAACCCTTAGTTGTAGAGTTTGCTGTTCCTCCTCTATGGCTGGAAACCTAGCAGAAAAGGGATGCAAACTCAGTCTCCTGACACTGACTGGTGGGCTTCACCCACCCAGCCTCCGTCAGCTCAGGCTGCGATAACAAAATACCCTGGACTGAGAGGCTTAAACAACACACCATCCTTTCTCACAGGTCAGCACACTGGATGTTCAAGATGAAGGCAGACTCAGTTCCCAGTAAGTGATTTCAGTTACCTGCACTCAAGCTCGGTCCAAAAATATTCAATGGAAACTTGCAGAAATAAATCATTCAGAAATAAATTGGGCACCATTCTGAGTAGCGTGATGGAAGCTCCCGCCATCCTGCTCCTTCCCACCCATGACGTGAAGCATCCTTGCACACAGCCTTGTGTGTTTTCCCACTTTAAACCTGAGTACACTGAGGCCCAGAATGGTGCCATCACTTACTGACTGACACCCACCTGAGGAGGGAAAGAGAGGCATTCCAACTCTGACTGGTCTAGCTGCAAAGCCGACATCAGTGCCCCTGCCCTTGACCTCCAATTTCAGAGAAGCCTCTATCTCTTCAGACCCCAAGATCTCTGTAACTGCCTGAGTCCCTTACCTCTGGACCCCCTCCTGGGGCTGGAAGCACTGGCCACTTGACACACAAACCCTGGGACCCACTCTCACACATTGAGTACAAACCCGCCATCACAATGGGTTCCTGGGAAGAGGTGGGACTCGGGGTTGGTGGGGAGGGAGCGGGGCCTGGCTCCTCTCCTGAGAGATCCCGTCACTAGGGTGTGTAGACCCCGGACCACTCACTAACTCCCAGTGGCATGGGCTGGTGATTCATCCATCTCCCTTTACTCATCCATAAAACGGGGGAGAGCTTCAGGAATTGTGAACTCACGGGCTTTACATGGCCCGCAAACATACAAACGTGTTCCTTGTTCCTTTCCTTCTCCATGACCTACCACCATCAATTAAAAAAAAAAAAATCAATACATTTTAAGTAAAAGTCTACCTGTCCAGGGTTTTACTTGAAAAGGGGACACTAATATCACGGGGCCCACACGCCTGCAGGGCAGACGTTGGCTGGAGTAGAGTGTGGGTGCCCCTGAGTACCGGATGCCGGCCCTCCATCCGCCCATCCCATTACCCTCACGGTCCCCCCAGGCCAAGCCCTTAACAACATGTTTGGAATAATTCTCAATATTTCTGTCTCTCTAAAGTGAGCGGGAACAAAGCCAGATAGAAGCTTTACGTACGAAAGAGAAATTTTCCCTTTTGTTCATCTTTTTTATTTCTTTGTTTTTGTTTCATTTGCGCGCGTGCGCACACACGCACGCACACGTGGGTGGACATAAAAATGCTTCCTGTTTAATATGCAAAGTGGGTCCCTCAATTCCCTGGTCTGCTCTCAGTCTGCCCCTGGAGACCCTGGGGACTTTTGCTCAGGAGTGAAGGGGCTGGAGTGGAGGTCCCTTCCCCAGGGACAGCTTATGCAGCAGCTGGCTGACCACGTGGCTGTCCAGAGGGTCAGCCGACCGGAGGCTGAGTCCAGAATGCACTGTTTTGTTGTGTAATTAACACACAGTGTTCATTTTTAGGGCCTGACTTGGGACCGAGTGCCAAGAGCATTCCTGAGGGGTCAGAAGGCAGCATGTTTACTGTCAGGCTGTAGAAGGAACTTCCTTCAATAAGCCCTTGGGTAATGCATTCAAGACCGACTCAGCAAACCTCATTAGGCACCTACTATGTGCCAGGCCCTGGACCAGACCCCGAGATGCAGAGATATCAGTTAGATGCAAGCCTTGTCCTTGTAAAGTTCCATAGCTTTCGGGGAGGCAGACCAGTAAAGAGACAACGCCAGGGCGGGTAAGAACGGTGCCAGGATACCGGGGAGTAAGGGGGCAGGGAGGGCTGGCAGCCCAGGCAGTGAGCCCTGCACCTGAGCCCCGAGTCTAGTCACCCTTTATTGCAGGGAACCCAGTAGAAGCACACATTGGCCTGTCCCGGAGGGCCATTTGCAAGTGTCTTCTTTTGAAATCAATGATTTCTTTTCTTGAACGCAAGAGCAATTCATTCTTTTTTTCCAAACATGTTAAATGTTATGAAATGTAGTGAGTTCGACAATAAACGTTCTTCAGAGTTAACTAATGACCACTGGTGGCTGCATGTGTTTCTTGAGCATTTTCTTCCAGGCTTCAGCATCCCTAAGACCCCTGAGGGGGCTCACTGTGCTCCAGGATGCAAAGAAAATGTCAGGTGGTTTCACTTATTTAACCCTCGCCACAGCTCCATGAGGAAAGCACCATCAGCCTGCCCGTTTTCTACCCAGGGAAACTGAGGCACAGCAGAGTGAGTCACTTGATCCGGGTCACAAGGGAAGGTTAAGTGGCAGAACCAGGACACCTGGCGCTGGGTCTGAGCCCTTAACCCTGAGACACAGAAAGGTAGAAAACTCACCCATCCTCACCCATGCTCACCTGGCCAGTGTGAGGGACCAGGTCTGCCCCAAGCAGTTCTATCCTAGGCTGGGCCTTACCCTGCTCCCTGCTCCCTTCAACGTAATGATTAAATATGTACGCCTACATCCAAATATTATTCACCCAGATGGTCTCACGGCATACTAAATATTCTGCCCTTGAAGCATATCTTGTGCCCTTGCATTATTATAAGTAAATCCACCTCCTTCGTTTCAAGGCCTGTTTAGTGCTCCCAGTTTGAACACACCCTTATGGACGTGACCCATCTCCTCTTCATGGTTTTCTGGGTGGTTTCCCATCTTCTGTTCTTCACAAACTTTCCACACAGATCTTGGCAGAGGCTGAGGAGCACTTCAGCCAGACCGAGGCCTAGAAGACAGGCTGCTGGGTCGACAGTGTGGACACACAGCCCCAGAGAAGTCTGCCAAGCCGCCTGCTGGAAAGACTGCTTCAGGGCTCCCTTCCGGCCGCTGGAGGAACATCTGAGCTGGGTAGTGTTTAAGGCCTTTTCCCACTGCGATAGGACGCTGTTTCACAGCCTTCATGCACTTTATGTTTTTTATCTGTGTTCTTAGGTAGCTTTGAGAAGGTCACGATGAAAAAAAAAGAAAATCAATCGTGCAAATAACAAAATCCACGATGTGGTCACAGCTGTTGTTCCCAGGACAAGTTTGGCTTGGCGGTCCTTGTGTGTAAGTCACACCAAGGTGCCACTTCTTCCGAGCAGCCAGCACGCACCGCCCAGAGAGCAGAATTCAAGCTGGATTTCAGCCTCCACGTGTGCAGGGCAAAGCCTGACCAACCTCAGTCACTATTCTAGCTAGGGCAGTGAGCTGAATCTGGGCTGCCTGGATGCAAATCCACCCTGTAAGGCCTATTAATCAGGTGCCCTTGGACACGCTGCCTAACTCTGTATGTCAGTTTCCTGGGGTAAAATAGAAGCAGATGGTAATAGTAGCGCCCCCTTTACAGGGTGGCAGCAGTGAGAATTAAGTGGAAATATCTAAAACCCTTAGAGGCATATACAGCAAAGAATCAATCAGTAGATGTTTGCTAACAGGCAGTTAATCCCTCTGGGTGGTTATTGAGGAGGCTTAGTTATTTCTCCCCGAGTCTCTGTTTTTCTCCTCCCAAAGGCTTCTTTGGCCTTCAAGGCAGCGTGTTTAATGGAAAGATGCTGGATTTGGGAACTGGCGAGAAGGGAGCTGGAATCCTGACTCTCCCCTACCTTCTGTGTAACTTCAAGCAACTCACTTTTCTGATCTAATCTTTGTAGTTCAGGGTTTTGTCTGTATATTCAAGACCCATCCATGTCCCCAGCTTAGCTACCCAGATGTTGGTTCTGCTACCAATTCAGGGGCACCAGGACTCAATACAGGGTAGAAGGTTTGGGGGCCGGGACCAAGGGGAAGAAGGGGTGTGTGGAAGAATCCAGAAAGGAACACATATTTTTGGCTCCCATTGCAGCCTTGCCAAAGCCCTCCATGGCGGCCAGGCCCCACCTTGCCAACCTCCCTGAAGCCATCGGCGGAGCCACCCCAATGCCAAGGCACTGGCTGGCTCCCACACACCAAAGAGCAGTGTGTCCCTTTCTCCAGCCCCACTCCATCCTTCAGGACCTTACCTTGTGCCGCCTTCTCCTTCACAGTGGGATCGGCCCCTTCTGGGATCTCCCACAGCTCTTCCCTTGTACCTTTCTGCAGGCGCTTTGACTCCACCTAGATTGCAGCCACCTGTGAGCTGCTTTTGTCCTCCCTGGGAGACTGGCAACTTCTTAAGGACAGAGGTTGGGGGGATGCCTGCCGGGCAGGTGGGAGGGGGGCATCATTTGAGTGGTGAATTTACTACTGGGCAGTTCAGGGGTTCAGTCCCAGCTCTGCCTCTCACTACCCCAACACACTTGAGCAAAGCAGTAACCATCCCAGCCTTAGCACGAATGGAGGGATAATTGGCCACCGTATGGGAGCATCTACTCAGCCCTGCTCTGCACCTGGCAGGCTGCATGCATTTCGGATCCTTAGAGCAGATGGGTTTCCTCCCTCTTCTCCTTTTATAGGGAAGGAAACAGTGGAGACTCAAGTAGCAAGAGATTTGCCCAAGGGGCAGAGCTGAAATCTGAACCCATGATTGCACGATTGCTCTTTGGTGCTCTGGCCGCCACAGCCATTCCATTTGTCACCTCCCTCACAGCCCTGCAGGGAAAACCAGGAAAGACGTTGGATGGGGGTGGGCTTTGCATCCTATAAAATATGGCATGTGGATTTCAAATAAGGACTTTGGGCTAGCCACAGCGCGTGGATATTTATTGCATCAACTCCACACGATCCGGGGGTTTCAGTCTGAGAGAGCAAATGACAGAACCCTTCACGGAGCCCGGAGCCCAGAGCCCAGAGACCTCGCCTGGAAGAGAAAGAACAGTGGGCAGAATTCCGGAGATGGGCGCTCACGTTCCCGCTCCACCCCAGACACTGTCCTTTCTTGAGCCCTGGGAGTCATATTTTCCTCCCAGTTTTTCTGGAAAAATTTAGAAGCAGCTTGTGTGAAAACCCTGCTTCAGATCCCACACTGGATAGACAGCAATCATTAAAATTCACCCAAGTTTGCCCCAGGGAAGGCACTGGGCCAGTGGCTGACAATAATTATGTCCCCAAATCTTCACAGCCACCCAGAGGGAGATGCTGTTACTGTCATCACAGATGAGGAAACTGATGTTTAATAAGTTTAAAATAATGCAATTGCCCCACTGTGAGTGGCAGCCCCTGGATCTCCTACCAGGGACCTGGTGGGCATTCTTAAACACTAGACTTCTGCACTGGACAACACACACACACACACACACACACACACACACACACACGGTGTGTACACGAGGATTAGAAATGCAGACTCAGGGGCAGGCAGCGCCTGGGTCCGGGCCCTTTCTCCACAGCTGCCTGCCCCCAGCTGTTTATGTCTTTGGAGTTTGTTTCTGCGAAGTGGGGAACAGCTTGCTCGTGGCACTTTATTCTTTTATGATTTCCACTTATTAACTGAGTTGGAGTCCAACCAGATCAGGCCTGACCCAGTAAACAGCCTTTGGAACGATGAACATGTGTGCTTGTCTCTGCTGGGGCTGCACAGCAACGCCTCCCAGAGGCAGAAACTGCCTGAGATAGGGGTACCCCCAAACGGAGTGGCAGTTTGGGGATGGGGCGAGGAAAGGTACAAGGGATCTGTTCCTGCACAATGTTTGTTTCTCACCCTACTGGGTCCTTTCCTCTAAGTGAACTGGCCCAGTGGAAAAGCATTTCCGTCACAGGTCCCTGGGCCAACATTGAAGCACGGGCTCTGTGACCTAGAGCAAGTCGCTCAACATCTCTGAGCACCATCGTCTTCAATTGGGACAATCCCGCGTGGCCACCTGGGTGGTGAGGGATACTAAGATAGAGAAAGCAAAAACAGTGCTGGCAGATGGACGATGCTTGCTTTATGTTAATTTTTTTTTTTCTTTTCCCCACCCGTTAGAAAGAAATAATTTTATCGGTTCCTTTTTTAGAAATGTTTTTGGTCGGGAGAGACACGTGTTTGTAAGATATCGCTCCTGGGAAATGTGATGAAAATCACTCTGCCACATGGCTTGCTTCTTTGTGAGTCTGTATCTAGGAGCTTATGAGAGTGCTTCTCTGTTGCATTATTCAAGCCTAGAGCATTTATTGTGCACCACTGTAAGCCCAGCCTGGAGAGAGGGGCTGGGGACCAAGAAAGCCTGGTCTCTGCCTGCAGGAACTCACATTCCACAGCCACAATGCACCAGAGGGGACAAGCACCTCCTCTAGGTATCCCGGGGGAGATATTGTTTCAGGCTGTGGGGACCTGGGGATGCTTTCTGGAAGACTTGGCGTGTTAGGGGCCCTCCAAATATGAGTGAGACCCTTCTAGGCAGGGCTAAAAAGAAAGGCGTCCAGGCGTAAGGAACAGCAAAGGAATGGTATCAAATTTGTGGAACTACGGTGTAGAACAGTTGTTTTCAAATGCTACAGATGCACCTGGAGGCTGTGTTAAAACACAGATCATGCCACCAAGATGCCCTTCCATAGGTGACGGGATAAATGGTGGTCTGTCCAGACAATGGAATATTATTTGGCACTAAAACAAAATGAGCTGTCAAGTCATGAAAAGACATGGAGGAACTTTAAATACATGTTACTGAATGAAAGAAGTCAATCTGAAAAGGCTATGTAGTCTACAAGTATGGTTCCAACTCTATGACACTCTAGAAAAGGAAAACTATGGAGACAGTAAAGAGATCAGTGGCTGCCAGGGGTTGGGGGGAGGGAGGGAGGCCATCCTCGTCTCTCCCAGACTTCTTTTGATGGGGCAACTTCAAAGCTTTTCAAGTATAATTTTGATTTTATAAGACTTCCACTAAACTGTATCCTTTAACCACTGTGGAAGGTGTGACTCCTCCAATGTCCCTTGTGTGGGGACATCTCCGAGGATCTCTTCTGCCCTTGCGGCCTGGGGCAGAGGACGAAGGCTTGAATCCAAGGTGGCCACGCCGTGATGCTGCCACTCACCACTGAGCTGGCTGCCACCTGCTTGGCTGGGTGCCTGGTTTCTCTTCCTCCCCTTCCCAGCTGTGGGGCTGACTCAGGCCTTACCACAGAAGCACACACAGCACAGTGGGAAGTGCAAGAAAGCGGCTCACACCTCTTCCTCTGGGGGTTCCCATGCTGGTTTCTTCCTGTGCAGCGTGTCCAGCGGAGATGGACCTGAGGAGTCTATAGTTCTTGGGAGACGCTTCCCTCTGTCCTCAGGGTGAAGGGACAGATTCCACTAGGGAGTCCGGGAGCCTCCTTGCTCTGTGTCAGTGTGGTGGCAGCAGTGGTTTCTCTAGCAGGACGAGGGTGACTTCCCAGGGGCAGAAGGGGAGACATGTCTCAGGCAGCCCATAGTGCTTAAGGAAGACCACAAAACACCACATGTGCCTTGGGGTGGGGGGGTGGCTGGCGTCACAGCATTGCAGTTGTGCCAGAGAGACGACAGTGAGGAGGAAAGGGGTGGCAGAAGAAGGACAGGTGTGGGAGCTTCTGGAAGTTTCCACACTAGGCAAAGTCAGTGTCCTCTTTTCCCAAATGATCCCTCAGCCCCTAGCCCTTCCACGCACAACCTGCCTACCCAAGAAGCCAGCTGCCTTTCTCACATGGTGCCCTGCACCCACCTTTCCACACTTTGCACCCTCCCTTTCCTTCTCCACCCCGCTTCAAAACAAAACAAAAGGAATTTGCTCCTTCCTTCTGTGACCCACTTTCCAGGGTTGGGCCAGGCTCCTGACATGCTTATCTTGGCCATAGGTACCCTGCCTACAATAAAATGTTTGTTCACGCTTACCCAGATCCCAGGGGGTCAGGGTCTGTTAAGTGGCGTGATCAAAACCACAATATTTCAGATGGGAAGACCGAGGCCTGGAAAGGGGCTTTCCTCAAGGTCGCTTGGATCCCACCACCAGGCCCCCAACGCGGGTTTCCTGACTGAGCTCCCCATTGCTGAAGGTAATCAAGGACCTGCAGTGGAAAGCTTGTCAGGGAGCAGTCGGGACCACGTGGTCTCCTGTCCCCACACCCACGGGGTCTAATGCTCAAATTCTGTGTCTGCCGCTCTTCATCTACACGCTGCCATTCAGTCCTCAAGCATTGACTGAGCTCCCTGGGCCCAGGCAAGGTCAGAGTCGGAATCCAAGCTGGACCTCCTACTAGCTGTGCAACCCGGGACACATAGCTTGTCTCCGTGCCTCAGTTTCCTCATCTATAAAGTGGGGATGATAACCTCCATTTGCAGAGTTCTTGTGAGGGTTAGAGATCCGGCATGTAAAACAGCCAGGATACGCTAAGTGTTCAGTATATGGTAGCTGTCGTCATTCCTGAATATGTGAAGCGGTCTGAGGACTCTGGGAAGTCCTGGGGACCCTGTAGTGCTTTTGTGGGCATGCCGCAGCCTTGGAGACCCTGCTTGGCACTGGGGCCTTTCTCCTGTGGGGGAGACAGCGAGTCCCGGCAGAAATGCAGCCCCTGAGAGCAGTGGGGCTCCTGTCAACATCATGCTGCACGTTAACCCCCCCGCCCCCCGTACCCTGACTCCAGCAGTAGCCTGGAGCATAGGTAATAGTCTCCCCAATTTTTCACACACTCAGAGACTTAAAGGCATGTGTGTAAGTCACTCAAAGTACGGGGCAGCAAAGAATCCAGAGCTCATGCATCCTGACACCACAGATGTCGGGTTGCAGCTGTGTCTAGCCCACGTCAGTCGCTCCATGCCTCTGCACTTTTGTCCTGCTTCTCCAGAGCCTGGGACACCCCTCCCACCTGCCTTCTCAGCTCTCCAAGCTCCAACATTGTCTGCCAGCCCTAGCTCACAAGGACCCTCCTTCTGGGAGCTTCCCATGGGCTCTGGGCAAAGTTTTTGCTTTCTTCTCAGCTCACACCATCCTCACATAGTCTCCATTACAACCCTTATCTCAACCACCATAATTACCTGTTTATGCCTCGGTTCCAGTGAACTGGAGACACCCAAGGGCCAAGACTTTGACTTAACAAGTAGGTCTGTTATCTGCAAGACCTTACCACTCTCTGCCCAGGATTATAGTCATTACAGTTCCTGCTGCTTCTCCCTACCCTGGCTGTCCACGCGGGGAAACGTTTTCAAAACAATTTCACTGTTTGTTAGCCAGTGCTTTTCCCGGGAACAACTGGGTTGAGGGCCCTGACTGTTTTAATGTCACAGGTTGTGGGTGCAAGCAGGAAGGAGAGAGGCAGGACATTTCCATGGCGCTGGGGAGGGATGTGGAGGGGGGAGGAAAGAGGAGAGAGAAAAAGAGGAAGAGAGAGAGGGAGGAAGAAGGGGGAGGAGGAGAAACAAGGAAGAGAAGAAGGAAAGAGGGAGAAGGGAGGGAGGAGGGGGTCACCAGAGCAAGAGAGAGCATGTGGAATGTTTCGAGCGCCCAGGAAGCAGGGTCTCCTCTGGTTCAAGGGTGCCTCCCTGGGCAGCCCCTTTCTCCAGCTCAGCCCTGTCCCGGGTTGGTCCTGGTTTCCAGCTGCCCATGTGGCCACTACGCAGAAGCCAGTTCTGGGCGGGCAGAGCCTGCAATCATCCTCGGTGGAGACCCTGGTCCTCGCCAGGGCCCTCCCTCCATGCTGCTGTGGATGCAAGGCTGTCCAACCCTGTGATGAATTTTATGAGATTTTACTTGAGCCAAACTGATAACAACTGCCCAGAAGCAAGATCTCAAATGCCCTGGAGAGTGACAGTCGTGCAGTTTCTTTTATGCATTTGAAATTACGGAGGGGATAAGTAAGGGAGATTATGTTGGTGGGAGAAAGGAAGGCGGGGATTGGATACAGGATCGTTAACAAGATTATGTGCTCTTGTGAGGGTGGTTATTTCCAAAGTGGTTATTATAACCTAGATGCACAGAAACAACGGACAGGGCTGGCTTACGGCAAGGATACGCCTTTTACTAAAGAAGTTGTATGCCTGGGACGTGACTACCCACCGTGACCTGTGCAGTGAGGAATTGATGCTCAGATCACCCTGTGAGGTTTCTTGGCCCAGAACTCCTCTTTCGTCGGCACTGCAGTGGGCAGGCCCTGTGGTGCGGCCAGATTCTGCAGCTGGCTGTGGCACCAACCAGCTGTGTGGCACTGAGCAAGTTACGAGGCTTATCTGAGTCTCTATTTCCTTTCCTGTGAAATGGGACTAGTAACCCTTGTGAGGGTTAGATGAGATGATGGAAGCAGAGACTGGGGCAAGAGGTAGGAGCTCTCCTTCTCTGAGCAGTCGGGCAAGGGCTCAGGAATGAATGAATGAAATCCGGGACATCCTGCTCCTCTCGCCCTGTGAGTCCTCTTGTGTAAAATTCAAGAGGAGGCAGACTGATGGAGGCAGAGGTCAGAATTGGGGTTACATCTTGGGGAAGGACTGGATCTTGACGGAGAAAGGGAACCGGGGTGCCTCCAGGGAGCAGTTCCCTGCCTTGATCTGGGTGGTGGCTTCATGGTGCAAACGCATGGAATATATATACTTAGGATGAGTACACTCGATGTGTTTTTCTCTGTTGTTCCTCAACTAAACAGCAAGAATAGCAAACATCCACCGCAGGGAAAACTGGCCATGTGGGCCCAACTAGCTGTCTTCTCTCTACGATGATAATGCTCACGCATTCCATCCTTGTTTCATTTTCAACTACCCATTAAGGACACCAAGGCCCACGGGGTCAGGCTCAGAGCACAGGCGGAGCCCATGGCCAAGCCACGCTCTGCACCGACTCTGACCCCTTCGGAGCATGTGCGGCTGTCCTCCTTGCTCTGCTAATGTGTCTCCTCTCTGATGCCACAGTTACTCCTCGGGGGCTCCTGGGATAAAGGAGTGAGTCTCCCGTCTCTGGCATTTTCAGGTTGCTGGAACCTTCGGCTCCTTCAGCCTGGTCTCACTCACTGCCTTGGAACCCACCTGTGGTCTCACGGGGATGCTCGTGATTGTTCTGGAATCACAAAACCTCTTGGGACCAGGGACAGCTATTCTCAGCGTGCCCTTTGCCATTCGTTCTCATTCATTCAACACACAAAACGCACAAAACCAAGTGGACAAACGAGATAAGCGTGACTGACAGCAGCACACAGGCTGCCAAGTGAGAACCAGCGGATGAGGTCACCTGGGTCATTGGGGAGCCCCCTGCCTGCCTCACTTCCTCTATCTCGGGACACATTGCCATGTGAGGAAAATGGAATTTGCCCATTTGGCAGAGAAGCAAACTAAGGGGTGTGGGGGCGTGATAAATAGGCCCCAAGTCCTCCATCCTCCATCCTCCAAATGGTAAAGGTAGGTTTAGCTGCCCTGCAAGAATCAGGTTCCTTCCTTCCCAAGGCTCCCCCACAGCCACCCAGCCTCCACCCAGCCTCTCCATTTGACTTTAGGGAGGTCTTTGGCCCATTTGCAGGACACTTGCCCTTAGCAGTCTGGAAGGAGCAGGGCAGAGGCAGTGTTTTTATGCCCATTTTGCAGACTTGCAAACTGCAGCTGAAAAAGCAAAGAGCCGGGGTCAGGGTCACTATTACTGGGTGGCTGGAACCGGCACCCACATCCCTGTATCTTAGAATAAAATTATGTCTGTCTCCCATGCGGAACTGAGAGCTGCAGGAGGGCTGGGGCAGGGTCTGGGTGCCTGGACCCCAAGAGGACCCTCAGCTAGTGTCTTTTTCTCCAGGCAGAGGAGACCTGGTGCTGAAAGCCACCCCCCTCCTCCCCTCCTGCCTGCCCCAATTGGGACGTGCTGTGCCTCACACCCCTCCCAGGAATCCTTCAAGGCTGAGAGGTGACTCAGCGCCTCATGAGCAATGCCTCCTATGAGATTTAGGGCCAGGCGGTGGGGGCAGGAGGAAGGAAGGGTGGAAAGGGCGGAGCAACCCCTTCCAGGGCCTGAACGTGCCTCCTGCCACCTGCACCTGCTCAGCCACCTGGACTTTGTTCAGCCCCTGCCACTCCCTCCTGTTCCCCTCCAGTTGTTTAGTAGGGACCTCACAAGTCTGTCCTGTCCTGCACTCACCCATCCTCACTCCCAGGGCG
The DNA here is from genome assembly GCF_036562045.2 of Rhinolophus sinicus. Classification (NCBI taxonomy): domain Eukaryota; kingdom Metazoa; phylum Chordata; class Mammalia; order Chiroptera; family Rhinolophidae; genus Rhinolophus; species Rhinolophus sinicus. The sequence goes on along the minus strand of NC_133761.1, from coordinate 5,881,597 downwards.
GTAACGCAGGGCTAGTGGTTTGCAGTACGGAAGTCTCTACAAAAGCTACCTCCTGCAATCCTGCCAGGCCCGGGTGGGGAAACTGAGGCTCAAAGAAGGGCCGTGACTTGTGCAAGGAGTTCAGCCTGACCCCAAGACTGCGTGTTTTCCCCTGCAGTAGTCACATTGACTGGAGCTGGGTGGACACTTGGGAGATCATTGACAGACTCCACTGCATTTTGCCCATTTCACAGAAAGGAAAACTGAGGCACAGGGAAGCAAAGTCACTGGTGGGGGAGAGAAGGGATGCCATGACGTTGTGCTAGGACTGATCCTTCTCAGGCTGGGCACGGTGGCTCACGGGGCAGGGGCCTCCCAAGGAATGTGTGGTGAATGAAAGAATGAATGAATGAATGAATGAATGAATGAATGAAGTGCTAGCACCCTATTGTCAATATTGCAGCCACTGGCCACATGTGTTTTGAGCAATTGATGTATGACCAGAACCACCGAGGAACTGAGTTATAAATTTGGTTTCATTTTCATTTTAATTAAAATGAAAAATTTTACACTGATACTCAGTTCAGATATTGGAAAACTTTTAAGAGTGTTTGGGACAAGTTGGGTATGTGAATCTACTTTTTCAACTGCAAGTTTTATGATATCTAAATACAGATCAAGTATACCAGATGAAAACTTAGGCTCCAAATTGAGATGTACTGGCAGTGTGAAATATACACCAGATTTCAAAGACTTCGTCTGAAAGAAGAATGTAAAATATCTCCATGTTTTTTATATTGTTGAAATAATATTAGGTCTTCAACAAGTGAATGGATAAATACACTGTGATCCATCCAGACAATGAAATATTATTCAGTGCTAAAAAGAAATGCATTATCAAGCCACGGAAAGACATGGAAGAAACTCACACGTATATTACTACCAAGTAGAAGAAATCGATCTGAAAATGTAACCTACTGTATAATTCCAACTCTGTGACATTCCGGAAAAGGCAAAACTATGGAGGCAGTAAAAAGATCAGTTGTTGCCAGGGGTTGGGGGGGGTTGGGGTGACTAGGCGAAGTGCAGAGGGTTTTCACAGCAGTGAAAGTACTTGGTATGGTGGCACAACGCTGGATACATGCCATTACACATTTGTCCAAACCCATAAAACGTATAACACCCAGAGGGCACCCTCATGTAAACTATGGACTTTGGATTCTAACAGTGTGTCAACACAGGTTTATATGGATTATAACGAATGTGCTGCTCTGGTGGGGATGGAATGTGGGGGAGACTGTGCATGTGGGGGCAGGGAGTACAGAGGAAATCTCTGTTCCTTCTGCTCAATTTTGCTGTCCACGTAAAACTATTATAAAAAATAAAGTCTATTTAAAAATAAAAAATCACCCATTAACCTAGGAATTTTTTCTTGCATTTTCTGCTGTATTCCCAGCACTTAGTATGCTTCCTGGCACATAGTAGGTGCTGAATAAGTGCTAGTTGAGTGAATGAATGAATGAACCCAAACTAGTAACAGTATTAACACTTTGGTGTATGCAATTCCAGACATTTTTCCATGCACATACATCTCACATTCTTTTTTCATTTCAATGAGATTTTACCAGACAGATGATTGTATAACCAGTTTTACCTCTTAATATACTGTAAGCATCTTTCCAGCACAGCACCTATAAACATTCCTCAGTCTCATTTTAACGGCCGTGCAGTGTTCTGCCATTTGGCTAGACGATCATTTATTAAACTCAGCTCTTATTTTGACCTCTGGGCTGATTTCATGCTGTTGCTTCAGACACACACAGCAACATGCATGTGTTTTACCACCTGACAGGAGTGATTTTAAACTCGCCTGGACAGAGCTGAGAGGGACGGTGGTGATGTCATCCGAGTTTCTGGTGACAGAAAGACAAGGCCTTCTCCTGCCTCCAGCTGTGTCTGGTGACAGAGCTCCCTGTGCTCTGCCTTCTCTGAGAAATGTCCCCATGAATGCAACAGAAATATGCTTACTAGATCAGCCCATAGTCAGGGTGACTGGATTACGAACAGGGCGGAGGGGATTTGTCACGTCACCACTGACTGACCACCTAGCTCTGAAGCCAGTACATGGCACTTAGAATGTGCCACCCCTACTCTGACTCACAGTACTTGAGCCTGAGTAGGTGCATGTTCTGGGACTTTCTTCGGGAGCTGAGACAGTGAGCCCTTGGGTCTGGGGCTTATTTTGCAAAGAAACACCATCGCATCCATGGTGGGGCCTGTGCCCTCAGGCTGGGGGGAGGGGCTTAGACCAGGAGACCAGAGATGGAGCCAGGCCCCAAGAACTCAGGGTCCTGAACTCACGTCATGCTCTGAGACTCAGCATCCCCATCTATCCGCCAAGGTGGGATGGCCTTGCACACTAGGGCATCCTAACTCTAATGGTTTAAAATCACTTCCCAGAAATGTTAAAACAATTACCTACCTAGCAGCTTGCAAATGACAATCAAATCGGCCCCATGCCTATCCTCATAGGGCCTGCAAGCTAAGAATGATTTTTACATTTTTCAGTGACAGAAAAAAAATAGTAATAATAGTTACAGTAACGTGATGTTAAATGCAAATTTTGTATCTATAAATAAAGTTTTATTGGCATGCAGCCACCCTCGCTCATTTACATAGTATCTATGGCAGCTTCCAGTTACAATGACAGAGTTGAGCAGTTGCTGCAAAGACCGAAGACCGTCTGGACTGCAAAGCCCAAGATATTTACTATCTGACTCTTTTAAGAAAGAACTTGCAGCGCCCTGGTCTGAAGTTGACTTTTCAGATTACTCAGTCTTTGGAATATTTTGCATTTTTATTTCTTTCTCTAAAGGTCACTGCCTTCTAAAGACCAAGACTATTTACAAAATAAAACAGAATTCCTTTAGCTTGTCCCACCCAGCTCCAAGGGCAAGGGTCTTGCCAGGGTCAGGGTCCAGGGGTGTGTAGTCAGGCTCAGTGCCAACTCCCTCTCCCTGATGTGCTTACCCTGCAGAGATGTGATTAAAAAGAGCATCTCTGAAACAGGCCCAAAAAAGTATCTGAAAAGGAAAAGCTGCCCAGTGCTGTGCGGCTAAGCACACGAATCAGGCAGATCTTATTTCTCAGCTGCATGACCTTGGACAGGTTACGTGACCTCTCTAAGAATCAGGTTGTACGTTGGGGAAGTGGGAAAAATAGAAATGCATCTGTTAAGGCTGCCATAACAAAATACCACAGACTGGGTGGTTTAAACAATGGAAATGTATTTTCTCAATTCTGGGGGCTGGAAGTCCAAGGTCAAGGTGCCGGCAGGGTTGGTTTCTTTTGAGGCTTTTCTGTGGCTTGTAGCTGGCCGTCTTCTCCCTGTGTCTGCATGGTCTCTCCTCCGTACCTGTTCGTATCCTAACCTTGTCTCATAAGGACCCCAGTCATATTAGATTAAGGCCCACTCGAATGACTTCGTTTCACTCAATCATGTCTTTAAAGGACCCTCTCTCCAAATGCAGTCACATGCTGAGGTCCTGGAGATTAGGGTTTCAGCTATGGATTATTTTGGGGGACACGATTCAGCCATAACACTACCTCTTAGGGCACTGGGAGGCCGGAATGGCATCAGGAACTTATGACAGTTTCTGGAATATGAGTGAGTGTTTAGTAAATGTTAGTTCCGGTTTCTGTTCATAGTAATTATTATTATTGCTGTCACGATGGAGCTCTCCCGGGGTGTAGGACTTCCTTAGGGTTGGAGGGGCTCTTCAGTAGCTTCCGAGCCACCGGGTGACATTATTGTGCCTGTTGATTTGAGTGTTCATTAGGATGACATTTTTTTTTTCCTGGCCGATATCAGAAGAAAAGACATTTTCTCCCCAAAGTCCCCACAAGGTGCGATGTAGTGTGGGGCATGGCTGCTGCCAGCCTGACACAGTTTGGTGGAGGGACACAGGGCAGAGAACAGAAGGTGGCACAGAGTAGGCACCTAAGACATGTATGCTGGATAAATGCACAAAAAGGATCTGTCTCCCTAATGTTCACTGGCACGGACGCTGTACAGAGCAGGGGCGCTGTCTGTCTGTGTCGATGGATTCTGGCCCCTACGCAGCTTCTGGCACATTGTCGGTGCTCAGTAAATATTCACTGAATGAAAGACATGAGCCTGCTAGAGTGGCCATTCCTTCCCTCCTTCCATTAAACAAGTCTTCAGCCCATATATTGGGGACTCAGAGATGGGACACAGCGCATGTGTTTCCCGAGCCCCTCCGGTGTGCAGGCTGCTTTTTCACTCACTGAAGCCTTTCCTCTTCCTTCGTTCCCACCATCACATCATCCCGTGGGGCGGACTTTGTGCTAGAAGGAGAATGAGACCTCAGTCTGATCCAGCCACTTCACTTCTTGGAGTTCAGTTCCTTCGCTGCCAGGAGCAGATGAACAGGCTCAGCACAGTGCCTGGCACATAGTAGGTGCTCAGTAAATATGACTTCACCTTTTCCCCCTACCCTAAGATGGTTGGAATGATTCTCTCCATTTTGGCCATCGGAGCCACTGTTTGCCTCTCAGGTGAAGGGCAAAGAGAGAGGAGGAGACCAAGAGAAGGGTAGAGGAGGGGGAAAGAAAAGGAGACCCCACCCAGGCGTGTGGCATGACCAGAAGAGCCTCAGGTTCTCAAATGGGCCCCTCCTGTGAGCTTTTGTGGAAAGCGCAGCTCCCCTCAGCCTGACTGACTCTGGGATGTGTCAGGCCTCAGCTCCAGGGACCCCACACTGCAGCCAGGAGTTGCAGGTGGCTTTAGGGAAGCCAGGCCCCAGGACAAATGTGAGCGCTGCCCTGCTCCAGGCCTGGAGGAAGCATTGGGGCACCCAGGGCCCGGAGCTGAATGGGCCCTTTGTTTCTCTGCAACAAAAACATCTCTTGTTTGTAGCTTTGTTTGTGTGTTTGTTTCCCCAGGCTGTTTCTGTGCTTCTCCTCCCACAGGGCTCAGCCTGGGGCAGGCGCCTCCAAAAGTGCTGGGCTTCGAGAATTTCCAGAACTCCCGGACCAGGGGAGTACCTGGTGGGTCCAAGAGGAAGGGAGGTCTTTCCCCTTTGCAGATTGACCTGGAAAGACAAAACTTCACCCCGGAGCGAGAACTGACCTTTGGTAAATGCTTACCAAGGCCCAGGAAGCATGCTGGAGGCCAGCACAAATTCTCACGCCAGCCCCAGCAGTAGGGCACAATCAGCTACGCTTGACAGATGTCACCACCCTGCTTAAAAACCTTCAAGGCTCAGCTTTGCTTGCTGGAAAGAGGAGCCTGAGGCACAGAGAACTCAATGCCTTTCCAGCTACAGTGGCTGAATTTGAACCCAGACCTGTCTGTGCCCCTGCCCCCAGCCTTGGGCATCTGTGCTACCCATTCAGCTCCCATCCTTTTCTTTACCTCCACTCCATGGGCACTTACACTCTCCCGAGCTCTCGGGGACTAGCTTGCTGCCTCTGTAAGAAAACGGAGGCCACACAGCCGCTTCCTTCCTCAGAGTGTGTGGTCAGGGTGAAGTGATTTCCTTCTGAGGAAGCACTTAGGCCACTCTTGGGCAACAGGTTCCAGCTGTTTCTGTGTCCCCATCTCAGGGAGATGCTATTGTTATTCCCATTCCACTGATGGGGTCGATGAAACAGAGCAATTAGGCCACCCACCCAAGGTTCCATGCTACTAGAAATGAGAGCTGGCATTGGTTTTAACTCTTTTTGGCAAACACACCACGCTAGAGTGCAGCTGGATGGAGGCAGTGCAAGGAGGTGGAGGTGGAAGCCAGTCCCAGTTTGGCCAAATTTGCAGAGGGCCAGGAGGTCAGGGAAAAGCTGGGTATGTGGGTGATTCAAAGGAAGAACTGGTATATTCTGCTGGCTTGTAGACTCTGAAGGGGTTTGCAGTAGCCCCGATGTCAACACCTGCCCCCTCCTTTCTAGGTTTTCCTTCTAAAACCCATGCACCCCGTATCACTGAATAACTCAGACACCACAGAGCATTCTGCAGGTGGGCGTGAGAGGGGTTGATATGGCCCAGGGAGCATCTACGTAGCATGCACTGGATACTGTTCCCTGCATTTTGCTTGAGTCCCCTTCTCGGGCTTCCACACAGGGCCAGCCTCACTGACCCCTATCAGCTTCCTCCCCATGGTGCCTCCCTAGCCCCCAGCCCGCCCCCTCCCACAGCAAAGGAGCTATTGGCTCCCACTCACTAAAATGTGCAAGACAAAAGGCCTCCAGATAAAGGCAGACCCACCAAGGGGAAGCATACCTCCTTCAACCAGACAGGGTCTCCCCAAGGGGATTCTACAAAGGCCATGTCCACTCTGGAGTGGGGGAGGGGACCGGAGAGGGTGGAGAACATGTGTGATGGGGCACCGGACTGGGTCAGCGTGAAGCACACTGAGGGCAGTTGTTGGACCTCCGCTTGGAGTTGCGGGTGGGGGTGGGGGGGTCATGGGCACGTCCTGAGCCTTGTTGGGCTTCGGTGTCCTCCTCTGTGAAAGGAGGTCAGTGGGAACCGACACTCCAGGCCCACTTCCTCATTTTTCCCGCATGCCCGCATCATGTCAGAGCTGGGGACTGCGCTTCCATCATCTCGCCATCCACAGGGCCTGGGCCATCCAGGCAGCCATGTGAAAGCTGCCATTCATTCATTGACATTATGGAATACAGTGTGTGCTCACCACCCTACACGGATTTCCTTATTTTACACTCACTGGTCCGTTGTTATGTCCACTTTACCAATGAGAAAACTGACGCTTACAGAGGGGAAGTCAGCTGCCCCAGTCACTGAGTTAGCAGTGGACCCACAGCTCACAGCCAGCAAACCTATTCCAGAAACTTCCAGCTGAATCCCCATGAGACACCAGGGCCACGTGTACCCAATAACTGCTTGTAGGACTGACTGACCCGAACATCCAACCTAAGCTGTTGAGAGAATTCAATATCGGAAGAAGCTAACATAAGGCTTGGTACACAGGAGGAACTCAAACCAGATTTGCTTGAGACAAAGCTACGCATAACCGAGCACCTCAGGATGCTCAGTAAATGCACCAGGTTCCAGTGTCCTGACTTAGCCCCGGAGGGACCTCGAATCCCGTCCAATAACATCTTTCCTGCTGAGAAAATGGATCCTTGCCTCACTTCATTGGTATTTTGTCTGAGCCTAAGGTTGCACCATAAGCACAGTTGGGAGGTGAAGGTTGGATCCTGGCTCCACCCACTTGTTTCAAGAGTTGTTTTCTAATTAACCATTGGTTCATTAGAATTCCCTCTTGTGGATTCCACTAGGCGTGGGGGACCCAGCATGGGACTTGGGACTCTCTCAGGGGTCCCGGGAGGGGTCACCTGCCTCTCTGAGCTTTGACCACAGAAACAGCCAGGTTTTCTAGAAGCAGTGATTGCCTGGAGGGAATGAGCCCTAACCTTCCCTGAGCAGTTTCAGGAATAATAATAGACAACTGTCAATGTTTACTGAGTCTATACTATTAGGACCGTTCTAAGCCCCCTGCATGAATCAACCCATCGATGATCGCTATTATTATTCCCATTTATAGGTGAGGAAACTATGGCACAGAGAGGTCAGGTTGCTGGCTAAAGGTCACACAGCAGGGAGGTGGTGAAGCTGGGTGGGATTTGAACCCAGGTTTTCGGGTTTCAGGGTGTTTTATAGTAACGTGTTCCTATCCTGCTGCCTAGGAGCCAGATTCCAGCCAATTTTTCTGTGGCTAAGGGTTTAGTCTTTTGTGATACTAATAGGAGAACAATCTTTGTTTCGATATTTTTTTTCCCTGATATTTACAGCGACTTTATATTGGCCCAGAGACGAGTAAAATCTCTTCCCCCTCCCTTGAAAGACTTATAGTCTATAGGGGGAGGGAAAGTGAAGACACAACTTCATTCCCTCCATTTTACAGATAATGAAATTGAGCCAGGGGAATTAAGCAACTGGCCGAGTTCCCACAGCTGGAGAGGAATGAGGCTGGAATTCCACCTCAGGTCAGGCCTACCCTTCTCCACACTCCCAAACAAGTGTAGAACGCACTTTGGCAGAAACACCAGCCACGTGCCAATATTCAATAGGCTCTGAAGGGGAGGAAGCTTATTCTCTGGGCTTCCAGAGGGCAGGGCTAGACCCTTGATAAAATTTATAGGGACAAACAGGAACCCGACATGGAAAAGACGCTCCATTGAGAGGTGTTCACATTTCTCTGAGGAACACTCGCATTTCAGGGATGGAACTACATCTCTGGTAGGACAGAGAGACCAAAAATCAAGGCCCAAGTTGGTGTAGAATGGAGGAATGCGATATCTTCTTTTTGTGTTTGTTTCTAGCCTGTCTAGAATTGAAAGTGCTTCAAGGAAAATACCCATGGTGCTCATGTTTTCCCACACAGCAGGCAGCAGACAGCATCTTGGCTGGAATAATATTGTTCTGTAAGTTCCCCTCCATGAGTCTCTCATAAATTCACATCGATGAAAATCTGAGGGGAGCCCAGTGTTTATGTAAGACTCTGATCTTATTCTTCTCACTCGTATGAAATTAGGCTTAGGTTAGGAAACCAAAAAAAAAAAGAAAATATGTTCTTTATTTTTCACCTCCTTGTTTTTGTCTGAATGTTGGCAAGAAAATTCACAAAAGGAACAAAAAAGAAAAGATAAGATTCATGTTGCCGGGAAATGAATATATCCTAGGGGGAAAAAATTGCTTGGTGTCTTGAGCCTCCGCATTGGATAACGCCCATCCGACATCAAGAAGTTAAAGAAGAACAAGTATTCATTTGTCTTCTTGTTTTCATCCTAATGATCTGGCTAGAAAATACAGCCCCTTTAAAACCCGGGCTTCTAGAATCATAGAGGAGTTGCTTTTTTGTGATTTTTCTTTCCCCTTCCTGGAAATGGTCTTTGAGATAGAGCGTAGAATTTATAATTACACACACCTGGCACCTGGATTCCAATTCTAGCTCTTCTTCTTGGTGACAATGATACTTTCGGACATTTGTGTCACCCCTCTGCATCTTGGCTTTCACTTCTTGCAAAGGGGAAGGGGTAGTCTTGTTCCCCTGTGGGGTTATTGTGAGGATGAAATGAGATAACATGAAATGCCTGGCTGGATCATGGTGTGTGCTAAGAAAAGTGAGTTCTTTTCTTCTCTTTTTAAAACTTTCTATAATTGGATATTTTTAAAACTGTAAGCAATGCAGTCTGATTATATTTAGCCAGATAATAAGGAAATCTATTTCAAAAAAATAATCTTCTGTGGCAGGGACCACTACCTGGCCACTTAGTAGCCATTCTCCATTTCTTCCTTAGTAATAAAATCCTTATATTATTGGAGCTGCTCAATACAATGAAATATAATATGATGTAATACAATTATTTTAGCTGGCTAAAAACTACATTTCCCAGCGTCCTTTGCAATTAAGTATGGTTGGTGGGACTTTGAAATAGTTCCCTAAAAGAGGCATGAAAAGCTTCTTCCATGTTCCTGCCTGGAGGCAATTGCCAGAGCACATCTTTGACCATAGATGACCTTGAGTCTACAGAACTTTCTTTAGTTAAGGATGATAAAGTAGGAAAATAGATGGACCCTGAGTTAATGACTATTGAGCGACTGCCTCATTAGTTTTGGTCCGTTTGCGAGAGGAAACTAAATCTCCTATTTACTTAAGGCACTGGTTGTTTTTTGTTTAAGTTTTCCATTGTATGAACCTGGATCTAATTATAACTAACTTCTCCCCTTCTAGTCCCATCTCTTGATTGGTGTTAATTGTATCTTTCTATAAATTTCTTTATGCTCATAGCAAAGATATATCTACATACGCGTGCAGATAAAATGGTATCATGCCATATGCCACACTTAGTAACTGCTTAACAATATATATATCAAGATCAAATTCTCAGTACATAGATCTCGGACATAATCTTTTTAATATTAGGCTATTAAAATATACTATGGATACGTCATAATTTATTTAACAATTCTATTGATATACTGAGAAGGTTTCTAGTTGTTGCTTTTCCACTTATATTAGGTTGGTGCAAAAGTAATTGCAGTTTAAAAGGTTACAAATAATTGCAAAACCCACAATTACTTGTGCACCAACCTAATATAAACCTTGCTGTGACAGACATCAGGTACAAAGACCCTTAACCACTATGTATTTATTGTTTTCGCCAAGATGACTGGTTCCTGTCTTTTTTTAAAGCCTTTTCACACTTCTTCCTTTTATAGATGAAGCAAGAGAGGTCCTGAAAAATGATGTGCCAGAGATAACAGAGAAAGATAATGGCAACAATGCCCCCAGAAAGCCCCTGATTATAACCCAAGTCCGCACTCCTATTTATCCAGGGTTTGGCGCAGTAAGTATTTGTTGAGAGAATATCCAAATAATCTTTATAGAAATAGAGCTCCACCAGTCTCTGCTTGACCATATCTGGTGGCAGGGAGCGCACCACCTTTCTTTTCATCTTTGGAGAGTATTGATTGTTCTTTGCGACACTATGTTGCAGTCTGACTTCACGAAGCTTTTACTGACTTGTCTCAGTTCTGAGTCCTGGGGTGTTGGAGAACTGGTCTACTTCCTCAAAGGACTGAGGGGATTCACCAAGTCAGGCATGAGAAAGGAATTCAAAGTTCCCTATTTGGAGCTCTTGACACTCAGATATTTCTCACGTATGGAGCATTTACTATCCATCAGCGATGAGCGTGGCTATGGGGCTACATAGAGGCACAGGCGTGGTCCCTGACCTGAAGATGGTCCCTCTCCAGGGTGGGGGGACATCTCACAGCAGTGTGGGACTCATCCTCTGACAAACTCAGTGTGGGGTGACATGATAACACGTAGTGATGGCCACAAGGGCATAGTTGGGAATGTTCGGAGTTAGGAGAGGAAAGCATGTGGATGGGGTTGAAGACTCATTTGGGAGAAGCAACTGGCTAAGTGAGTGGGCAGTCTGTCCCCAACCAGCGGAAGAAATCACTTCCTCTGTAAATGCTGATTTGTTTTTCCTGGAAAGGTTTCTTATTTACAAGCAGTCACATTCCTAGGAGAGATCCTCTCCTCTCTCTCTCTCTCTCTCTTTCTCACTTATGGAGGCACTATTTAGAAAAACATGCTGAAAGAACACAGTCTTTGGAAGCCTTTCCCTTCCTTACATTCCCAGGACAACTGTATGCCTTGGTCATACCGAAAATGATCACTCATAAAATACTGGGCAATTAATTCAGTGGCAAAATGAACATTAAAACTGGTGATTTAAATCTATAGAAATTAAAATTTGCACAGTAAAAGGGGCAGACCGCCCTTTGATATAGAAAGAGCACGGGACTCTACAGCCGATAGGTCTTGTATTATAATCTTATCTGTCACTCATGGCTGCCGGACCTGGTCATATAACTTCCTCAAGTTTTATTTCCTTGTAGAAAAAGAATAGAATAGAACCTGCAAGAAGGAAGTCTGCAAGAATATAAATAAAATAAAATCAATAAAATAATCACTGAGAAGTGTTCGGCCCGCTGGTGGCGGGCAGTACCTGTGGACTTCTCTCTGTGTTTGTACAAGTTCACCGGGCACGGCATGGGCACATGCGCTGAACATTCTCCCTGTTCTTGCTGCATGGCTGAGGATGTGCATTCATCTTCAGAAAGTAAGACACAAAGAGAGCAGATCACAAAAGGCACAAGGCTGTACATAGCCTTGGGGACCATGTTTCCCTCGACACTTTGTTTGAATCCAATGATACACAGATGGTCCATGAGGTTACCAAGCCAATGGGTTTGGGCCACAGGTTCGGTTCTCCTGTCTGACATTTGGCTGACTGGCCTGGCTGTCAGCCCAGAGGTGACGGGACAAATGTCATCGATGAGGGGAAAGGGCTGGAAATGGAGGCCACTCACCTTCCCGCTGCTGTGGCAAGACACAGAACTGAGCTTCTAGGTCCTGTCATGGCCAAGAAGCCAGACACCTATAGCAGCCCTAAAATCTCCTTCTGGAAATGGCTGCCTATGCTTTCTTGAGCTTTGGGTCCAGGTGCTTGGACATCTCCTTCTGGCATGTTCTGCAGTTGCTGGCTGCAAACCCATGTCCCAAACGGGCCTCTTCAGCCTTGCCTCCTCACCAAACTGCCCACGGCACTAGCTTTGCCTCGTGTTCTTTTTTGTGACTAGCTGCTGAGACCAGTTTCCTCCTCCTGATCCCCTGTCCAACCAGACGTCACATCCTGTCCCATCTGTCTGCGCCTTGTCTCCTGAATGGGCCCTCTTCTCTCTTCCCTGACTGCTTTGCTGGTCTGGCCTATTCTGGTGCTAACCCATATTCTAGAAGGCCCTCCTGGTGGCAGCTTGGGGCACACACATTCACCCCCAAAGCCTTCTGTGTTCTCAGATGTGTGACTGAAAGGACCTGGCAAACCAGGATGAGAAAGTGGTTGTAAGTTTGCTTCCCAAATCGTACATTGATCTACACCCAGACCTGAACTGCTCTGAACTCTGTGCCATTTCCTACATGCCAACTTCCTGTGGCTCCCCTCTCCCCATCCAGGTCCATGATCTGCCAAAGTCCAGCTGGGATTAACCCTTCCCACCAAGGAGCTTTCCAAAACCTACCCTCCAAATTCGCCTCCCCTTCCCAGGTCTTCCGTTGCACTTTGAACCTCTGTGATACACCTTATCACTACTTTCCTGATACATGATAATTCCTGTATCTGCTGGTTTCTCTCCACTGGACTGTAGATCAAGGACTTTGTCTTATTTAATTACATACCAAGGTAGGTACCAGGACAGTACTCGGAGTGCCCTGTTCTTCCCTGGCACATGGTAGGCACATAATGGGCCCTTAATGAATGTTAAGAAATATTTTATGAATTGAATTAAATTCCCAACTGCCTGGGGTCTTCTCAAACTTATTTATATGATTAGTGTACTTTATGTCCCCTTCTAGCAAGTTCTCTTTAGTTCCCTGCCTTCTAGGAAAAGCAGATCTTCCACACACCGTTCCTTCACTTGTTCAGGAAATATCTATGGGCCCTACTGTGAGCCTGGCACCATGCTAGATGCCAGGGATATGTTAGTGAACAAAACACACAATGTCTCCTTGGCCCCAGACCACAGATAAAAAAACGACAAGAAAAGAAGTCACAAAATTCATAGCGATCGGAAGGACAAACAGGGTGCAGAGAAGGAGTCTGGAGCAGGGGGTGACTTACATGGAGTGGTTTGGGGTGACACCGCAGCTGAAATCTAAAGCAGATGGACTTGCCCCTGGACAGTCAGGGTGGACAGCATTTCAGGGAGAGCGAAGAGGATATTGGGGGGTCTTCAGGTGGGAAGGAGCTGAACGGATGGGAACAAGTATGAGAAGGCCCTTGGGGTGGTCCCAGTGAGCAACGGGGAAAAACATAAGATGAGGCAAGAGAGGCAGAATTCCTGGATGCCGCAGGACACTGTGGGCCATGGGAAGAGCCTACGTCATGTTAGAACCTCTGGGAAGCTACTGGAAATCAAGCTTTCTCTAAATGTTTTCGAATAAGCATCTGCCACCAGGTGTACGAACTTCCTCACTCCTGGGCTTCCGTAGAAGTGACCAATGACTGCCATTTCTCCTGGCCTGAGCCTGGACCTCATGGAGAACCTGCCCTAGGCCCTTGAAAATCAGGAATTGCAAGGAGGCCACACTGACCTGAGGGCCTCCTGCTGTGGTGACCCCAAGCCCCAAGCACTCACCTGGCTCATGGTACAACACCCCTGGATACAAAGCTTCCAGGTCTGACAAACCTCTCCAGGCTCCCTCTTTCTCCACATGAGGAGGGTGGCAGCCAAGGCCTTTCCAGGCTCCAGGGTCTGCCTCTCAGGCTGCTGTGTCTTCCTAGGCTCTTCTTAGAGTGAGTTTGGAACCTGAGCTAGGACAATGTTGTCAGGACCTGAGCGCTGCCGAGGGCTCCTCCAGGCGGAGTTTGGTTTCTGGGAATGTCTTTCCCTGCTCCTGCTTTGTTCTTGACCCTCCACTCCATGGCCTCCACCCACATCTTCCTCTGGGCTAACCCTGACCTTCTCCCAAGCTCTCAGAGCCTTATCTCTTTGGAAGGTAATTGTCTCTTGGGTCCACAGTGAGCTCTTTTCCCTCCAGACTCCACAAGACTTCATACTGGCAGGGAGAAGAGACACATTGATGACCTGTGGCATCCTGGGAACTGTGCTACATGGTCTTCCACGTTTATCTTATTGAAACTTGAAGGTCTTATTAGCCCCAATTTTCTGACAGGGAAACAAGAGATGTGGAGTGACCTGTCCAGGGCCAAGAAGACAGAGCACGCATTGACACCTAGGCCTGGCCCTGCATAAGACTTCCCTGTGTTACGTGTGTATTCACTGCCTTATATTCTCAGTTTGCACTTCCAGTGATCAGAAGTTCAATTTGTCACGTGTGCTGAGCACCCACCATGGGTCAGGCCGGATCACAGCCGCTATGGAGAGGCTGAAGAGAAACATGGATCACAATTGATGCTCTGGAGTTACATGCTAGTTCCAGCCATTGTCATGTGATATTGTGGCTGTGTGATTGAGCAAGTAACGAACATTCTCTACTCCTCAGTTTCAAGTCCACAGTTGGGACAGTAATTGCACCTACTTCCCTTCTTTTATGAGGCCTCATGGGGACTATCTGAAATACGAGTATAATCAGCAAGGAGCTTGCCAGTATCTCTGCCTTGGACATCAAAGGGGGAACGTAAACTTCCTCCTTCACGGGGCAGTACAAGGCACACCCCTCCCCCTGGAGCAGTATCAGAAAAAGCCAACTAAAACGGAAGCTATAAGTGAGACCCAGAGTCTCCACAACATAATACAAAAATGTTTCGGTTTGAACTGAAAATCATGTCATACTGAGAACCAGGAAGCTCTCAAACAGATTATAGGTGATCAGCAGATGGCAACACCATAATGACAGGCATGTTACAATTATCTGGCAAAGAATTTACAGCACCAATCATAAAAATGCTCCAATGAGTAATTGCGAACATGCTTGAAACAAATGAAAAAAAAAAAAAAAAAAAAAAAAATAGAAAGCCTCATCAAAGAAATAGAAAATGTCAGCAAAGAAATAGAAGATACAAAGGAAAACCTAATGGACATTTTAGAACTGAAAAATACAGTAAGTCGATAAAAAGCCCAGTGGATGGATCCAGTAGAGATATAATTCTAATTTCAGGAGTAGTTCTCACCTCCTGCAAGTGCACCAAGGGCTCCTGAAAACCTCAGGTCTGGGGTGACCATCTTTGCATCCTGAGGGCTCAGCCCTGGGCCTGGCTCAGCCGAGGGGAATGCTTAAGTGTTGGTGGGGGCCATGAGCCCTTGAGGGGCAGATGTAGCCTTCCAGGAAATAGAAATCTCCCCGTTTTGAGTTCTCCCAAACTCAAGGGCAGCATGGACCCACCTCCCTGGGATGGAAACATGGTTTCTAGTTCAACCCCGCTGTCCCAAGGTGCCACTAGATCTGTCCTCCTCATCCCTCAGAGGTCCCTATTCTGGTTGATCCCAGCCTGAAGGGAATGACTTAGAAGATACCAGCCTGCAGGGTTGATGGGGCCATCGGAGACCATCAAAATGGGCCCCTCGTTTTTCATTCAGGAAAACAAAGTCACAAAGTGAAAAACACTTAGTCAAGAACCACTCAAGTGAGTGAGCGTGTTAGAATGTAATCTGGAGCTTCTGGTAAAACTTTCTCCCTACCACCTTACAGGGGTCTTTCCATTTTAAATCAGGATTCCCAGCTCCTGGAAGCCGAGTCTGGGCTTGGTGGGTAAGGCAATGGAGGGAAGAGGCGGTTTTGCTCTCCCTTTTTCATCCAACATATATGTACTGAGTATCATAGCAACCACCCCAAATTCAGTTGCTTGAAATGGTAAGCATTTTTCAATTATTGCTCACAAGCCGATGGGTAAGGGTGACCATCTGATTAGGCTTTGGCTGATCTTGGCTGAGCTTTCTGATAGATGAACTGGAGGCTGGCTGCCATAAAAGGGCCTCTCTCATATGTCTGGCAGTTGGCTTGCAGTGGGCTGAGGTGACAAGAGTGACTGCCGGGGCCACACGTCTCTCATTCTCCAGTAGGCTGGTCTGGGCTTGTTCCATGGGGCTGTTCTGAAATAGTTTGCTTCTATTTCCTTCTGGGTCTTCACAGCTGTGTGAGCTGCTTTGGTCAATGAAATGGAGTGAAGCATGTCACTGCTGCGTGACATGCTGCGTGGGGGGGGGCAGGTCATTAGGCATCTCCCTGCACCTGGCCCATCCCTGTTGCCCCAGAGGATGGGTGGGGTCAGGCAGTGGCCAGGATGCCTGCAGGTGCTCCAGCTGGCTGGCAGGACACAGACGTCCTTAGAGGAGATGCCCAGGCCAGGCCAGACCTCTGGGAACACACAAGGCTGTGAGCAAGGTGGAGTGGAGCTCACAAAGATGCAGGCCAAGGAGGCCCAGGGCCTGAAACTGGGCTGTGGGAGCTCATTTTCCCCTCGCCCACCCCAGGCTGTGTTTCAGCCCCCGTGACAGCTACTGATTGGAGACAGTGTCCAGGTTTCTGGGTTTAGGGCGACAGCTTTGTCCTCTGGACGGTGGGTGGGTGGGGGCTGGGAGAGAAGGGCTGAAGCTGGGCGCTGCGTCATAGTTTGCTTTTCTCAGTTCTACACACATACCATGCATACGTGTCACACACACCATGTACACACGTTATACACACACATCACACCCTACATCCCCCCATGCCACACACATGTACACACAGACCCTCCTCACGTGTCCACACACACACACATACCGCACTCACACCACATATCGCACACAGGCCACACACACACACACACACACACACACACACACGCCTTTCCTCTTTGATCTCAGGGGTGCAGCAGGGGAAATAGGACTAATCAGAGGGCCTGCAAGGGGGGATTGGAAGGTCTCTTACATTTGCTTTCCTTTATCATCCAAAATATTTGATTGCATAGTTTTAAAAACATGATTCTGATAAGAGTCGGTATTTGTGCCCTTTGTCTGCCGTAACAGACTACCACAAACCCAGTGGCTTAAAGGAACAGGAATGGATTCTCTCACAGTTCTGAAAGCCAGGAGTTGAAATCCAGGTGTCAGCAGCGTGGGTTCCTGGAGGCTCTACAAGAAAGTCCATCCCATGCCTCTCTCCAGCTTCTGGGGGTTGCTACAAGCCGTGGTTTCCCTTGGCTGGTATACACAGCGCGCCAGTCTCTGCCTCCATCTCTGTGCCGCCAACCTCCCTCTCCTCTCATAAGGACACCTGACATTAGAGTTAAGGCTCACCCTAAATCCAGTATGATCTCACCTAGAGGGTTTTAATTACATCTTCAAAGACCCTTTTCCAAAGAGATTGCATTCACAGGTTCTGGGTGGTTATATCTTTCATGCTTAGGGACACCATTCAACTTACTACAGGGTCCCTGGGCTTCCTCAGACTCCCCAGGAGGGTTTTTGAATATGAGCCCTATGACTTTGGCTCACCTTCTTCCTGCTATGTGACCTCAGGCAGTTAGCTTGACTCCTCTCTGCTCCACGTTTCCTGCATGATTAGCTCGGGGATGCATAGGAGTGAAGGCCTACCCTGCCTTTCATGACAGCTAGTCCCTCTCTCCATTCCGACCTCCCTTCCCGGTGGTACAAACAGGAATTGAGCTGCCTGGAATGTCTGTTTAGAGAACTTTCTGGCCGAGAGGGTGTGTCTGCACAATTTGGTTCTCTGCCCCTAGGACTCTGGGAAAAGTTCCAGGCCTGAGAAAGTTTATCAGATTCCTTTCTTTACCCACCCAGCCTTGAATTTCATGGAAAACAAAACAGAGAAGGGAAAAAAAAAAAAAAAAAAGAAGATAGCCTAACACTTGATTCAATTAGTATGTGGAATTTAAAATCTTTTAAAGCTGGGTTTCTGCACTTGACCACCTACTAAATGGATGCCCTGGGGCAAGATATTTCAGTCTCTCAGTGCTTCAGTTTCCATGTGTCCTGCTTCCTGTGTGTGAAATGGGTGGAGTAACAAAGCCCCTGCAGTGTGTTTAAGGACCAGCAATCAGTCCTGGAGAGCACGCTGTATGGACCCTGCACAGAGCCCACCGTCAGAGCGTGACAGAGAGGGCTGGCCTTGCTCTGGGCAGCACCTCCTTGCCCCCAGCCATGCTGTGTCTCCTTGTAGTACTCCTTGGCCCTAGTTCTACTTCCATTGCAATCCAGAACTTTCTCTGACTCCCCCATACGATTGCTCACCCACTCTCTTGCTTAGGCAGAATGATACTCTTTGGACATCAGCTTTCTCCCCTGAATAAGGAGGGACCTGGTGACCTCCAAGGAGCCATCCAGCTGTGACTTGCTCAGTCGATTTTCAGACAGCTACGATGCCTTCTCTTTACATATGCCCTTGAGTGATAAGAGCCCCTGAACTTCAGTTAAAGACTTACTCGTCCTCGCTGTGAGCGGGCTGTGGGACCACAGGTATTAGGTGGGCTACTCTCTCCTGACCGAGCTGTGGGGGTGTGGCCAAAGCCAGGCTCCTTGGACTGCCTGCCTGTCCAGACTGCAAATCTCAAGCACAGTGACCCAAAATGGAAGAATGGATAGAGGTCATTGTTATAGCAACTGGCCCAGTGGTCAGATGATTAAGTACTGCCCCTCCACCCCCCCCGCCTTGAAAAAAAAAATGTCCGTATTCCTAATCCCGGAAACCGTAAATTTTACTTGGCAAAAGGGACTTTGCAGATGTGATTAACTTAAGGATCTTGAAATGGACCAATATAGTCACAGGAGTCCTTAAGAAGGGGCGGAAGGAGGGTCTGAGTCAGAGACAGAAGGAGGTGATGGGATCATAGAAGCAGAGGGAGAAAAGGTAATGTGATGCGGGGCCACGAGCCAAGGAATGTTGGCAGCCCTTAGAAACCGGAAAAGGAAGAATCAGATTCTCCCCTGGAACCTCCTGGCCGACACCTTGATTTTACACATCTGACTTGCAGGCCTGTGAGACAGTGAGTGAGCGCTGCCTTAACACACTGAGTTGGTGGGAAGTTGTGACAGCAGCCACGGGAAATGAATACAGCCCTGAGGAGACGTCAGTGTTGAGACCCTGGAGCTCCCGGTTTCCCCCCTTTCCTGATTCTGCTGCTGCAGCCTCCTCTCCAGTGCTGCCAGCTTCCCGATGCTGCGCACTGCGCATGCTCCCTGCAGGCAACAAGCCCCGCCCTCCTGGGCTCCACACCCCCCCCCCCCCCCCAGCGTGTTGTCGGAGTGTGTGGTCTGGTAACTCCACCGGGGATGTTCCTCTGAGCATTGATTTCCCATTGGGGTGGGCATTTCTGACTCGTACTCGTTGATAAAACATGTGCAGACGATGGTTTGTGTGGACTTGTCGCAAACACTCAAAGGAAGAATGTTATGCTGGACGTGACCAAAGCAAGTTTTCAGGGTACGTGAGCTGCCTTTCAGAAAATTCCATGAAGGCATTTCTGGTACTCCGGGGCTGAGCCTCTCAGTGTCTGGTGCTTACCTAAGTCTGTGTCTCTCATTAGACTGTGAGCTCCTGGGGGTCAGGGGGGATTCACCTCCATCTCCAGTCCCCAGCACTTGACACAAGGCAGACCTGGCACATGGTGGGTACCCAGGGGACATGTGTTCTTACTTCCCTGGCTTCCCTTATGTCCTGCACTAGACAATGGCCGTCCTCCATGTCTGCAGCTCTCTATATTTGCCAAAAGCTATTAGGAAGCTCCAGAGGAAAGAACATTGTGTCTGAGTTCAAGTTCCTGTACTGCCCATGGTTTGACCTTCAGGAAACCACTGCCACTCTGTGTCACCCTCTGCTGTGGCCTGGGGGTGATAACACCTTGGTGGGGAGGTCTGTCTCCCCCAAGAGCAGCTCTCAGTGGGAGGTCCTCTCAGTGTCAGCTGCACCCACAGCACCCGAAACAGGGCCTGGCACAGAGGGGGCTCAGTGAGTTTCTATTGCTTGAACTTGGGAAGATTATTTCTAGACGTCATGTTCTCTCTCTTTTCTACCACTATTTTCATTTCTACCTGCACCCTTCTCCCTTGGCCTCCAGTGTCTCCTTCTGAAGCAGGAGCGATACACCTGAAAGGCAAGGTTGATCAGTGACCGCCCCTCCCTGCTTTATACCCTGGAAGGTGCCCTGTTGACCTTAACCTAAGGGCCCAGTGCTTAAGCACAGCTGGCAAGGCCCTCCTTGCCCTGGCCCTGCCTTTTCCCTCCATGGGCCCCTCTGCACTCATTACTTTTGCCACCTGGAAGGCCTTTGGCTCCCCACTCACCTTGGGGCATTTCGGCCTCTGTACCTTTCCTCCCACACTTCCCTCTGACGTCCATGCCAGGCCCTTGCAGGTGGTAGAGAGCGGTGGGTGAGCTTTGACAGGGTCATAATCCCAGTTCTCCCACTTCCTAGCAGTGCAGACTTGGGCACGTGACTTAATCTCTCAGGGCTTCTGTGTCCTCATCGGTCTGATGAGAAATGAGTAGGCCTCCTTCTGAAGCACAGTGGGACAATGTAATACAATTTTGCAGGTAGACCTTCAAACAATGTCTGGTATACGTATTTATTATAATTACTATCTCATCCCTTTAGCTTAGAGAAGTTTTTCTGGTATTTCAAGTTAGTCCCTTCATGGGGCCTTCTTTGCAATCTCCTATGATTGTTGTGTTGCTGTCTATTTCTCCCTTCAAGTCTGTCAGTGTTTGTTCATCTATGTTGGAGCCCTAATATGTGGTGCATAAACATTTGTAATTACTATATCTTCCTGGTGAATTGACCCTGTTGTCATTACTTACAGTCCTTCTTTGTCTCTTGTGGCAGTTTTGACTTACAGTCTATTTTGTCTGATACTAGCACTGCCACGCCTGCTCTCTTTTGGTTTACATTTGCATGGGGTATCTTTTTCTAACCTTTCATATTCAGATATGTGTGTCTCTTGTAGGCAGCATATTATTGGGTCCTGTTCTTTTTTTTTTTTAAATCTTCTTAGCAAAGCTATATCTTTTATTTGAGGGAATTTAATCTATTATGGAGACTCCTTTGACTGATCAAGGCTCCCAGTAGGGTTGGTGTCTCTGTCTTGTCACTCTGGGAGCCTACATCCCCCAGCCTGGCACTGACTGCTCACATTCACTTATATCTCAATATTTCATTTAAGTCTGTGGGCTCTTGGGAAGTTTTCGGGTAGACTGTGCCATGCATTTCTGACTTCTCTCCCACGCTCTCTTCTTTCAGATTCATTATATACTCTCTTATAATTTTATTTTTTCTGAGTTAACATGAGGGGTGGAATCCTAAGGAAATAATCTGAGATGCAACAATAGCCCCAGGAACAAGGACAATCACCAGAGTCTTTGTTATGATGCAAACACTCGATACAAACCTTGCTGTCCGGCGATTATGCCCTGAGTGGACAGAGTGAAGATAAACCAACCATTGGAATGATAAGCAATCATAAAAGTCATGTTTGAAAATGTTAAATATAATAAGAAAAATATTTGTCAGGAGAGGTGAAAAAAAATAAAAGCAGGAGTATAAGAATTTCTGGGAGATTCAAGATGGCGGAGTAGATAAACACTGTACTTGCTTCCTTCTATGAACCCATTAAAATTACAACTAAATTAAAGAACACTCAACCTGGAGAACCATCTGAAGTCTGGCTGAACAGAAGTTTTATAACCAAGGAAATAAAGAAGAAGCCACATCGAGACTGGTAGGAGGGGCAGAGACGCAAAACGGCCCAGCCCCAAACCTCCATGGGGCAGCTGACAATCAGGAGGGTTATCTCAGCCACGGAGTTTCCCCCATGACGAGTGAGGGACCCCAGCACCACACCGCGCTCCCCAGCCCCAAGCACTGGTGCTGGGAAGAGGAGCCCCACACCTGGCTGTGAAAAACAATGGGGAGTCTGACCATCCAGGTGGGATGGAAGGTGGCTGGAAACCCAGCGATCCTCTTAAAAAGCCCACACACAGATTCACTCGCTCGCAGGCACTTACTCTGGGCTCCAGTGGAGGGACGGTGACTCAGGGTGCGTTGGAGGCAGACTGAAGTGTGTGGCTTCGACACGAAGGCTGGAGAACAGCTGGCATTTTCCCTGTGTGGAGTCTTCCTTTTGTGCAGCTGGCAGGCAGGCGCCATCTTTCCTGTGTTGAGGCCGCCCCCACACAGCCAATCTGAATCTGATTGGCCTGGTGAGCTCCGCTGCTCCACCCTAACCACCTTCCCCAACGCCGAAGGCACTTTCTCTGCAAACGACCAGCCCTGCCCACATTGTACTCTTTCTTGAAAAACTGTCAAAGTCCGCGGGCCCCCAATGGGCAGCGACTGGCCTTAGTGTGCTCTGAAATGTTTTCTGAGTAGCTCCAAGCTCAGCACTGGCACCAAACCAGAATCTTTATCAACCTGGTGACCACAACACTTCCCGCTGTAGTGACTCCCTGATATCCTGCCTCACCCCCTTGCATACTACTCAAGGCTCTATCAGCAACTGAACCTTAAGGGAGCCCACAGGTGGCAGCAGGACTCAGGGTGTCCTGGCTTTTTGTGGAGCTACCCCAGGCCTGGTACTGGTGGTACCCATCCTTGGTTTGCAGCGTGGCCTCTCCCACATGCCTCCAGGGTTAGCGCAGGCAGGGAACAACTGTGGATCACTTTGTAGTTCCTACCAGGTAGTTCCTGGCCAGTCCCAGGCAGGGGGTGACCCGGGCCTGCACCAGAACCCCTCCCAAAAGGCCCCAGAACCAACATACTTTGAGGTTGATTTCAGACCACAGCAGAGCACCACCCAATTAGCCCTATAAATGGCAAACCCAAAGAGCAGTCTCACCAGGCACTAGAGGCAGCTGGGGCAAATCCCACTCTGTGGGGTAACCCCCCGTCCCTTCACACAGAAGCTCGTAAGCTGTTGATGTGGCCAAACCCCACAGCCAATCAGCCTGAGGTCAACCCACCTATTGACATGCCAATAGCAATCAAGCCTCAACTATAACAGGAGGGCACAAACAACTCATACAGGGGACACTCCTGGAGCAGCGGGCTCAGGTGACCAGGGAGACTGTGCCAGGGTGTTAGAGGGCACCAACCACATAAGGCCTTCTGGCCAAGACTGGGGGACGTAGTAGACCTACCTAGTACACAGAAACAAACACAGAGAGGCAGCCAAAATGAAGGAACAACGAAATACATCCCAAATGAAAGAACAGGAGAAA